>NC_048232.1:73532514-73561366 GCF_002007445.2 Ailuropoda melanoleuca
TTCCATACAAATTTAAGGACTATTTGTTCCAGTTCTTTGAAAAATGTCCTCGGTATTTTGATCGGGATAGCATTGAAAGTGTAGATTGCTCTGGGTAGTATGGACATTTTAACTATGTTAATTCTTCCAATCCATGAGCATGGAATATTTTTCCATCTTTTTATGTCTTCCTCAATATCTTTCAAAAGTGATCTATAGTTTCTAGGATATAGGTCCTTTACGTCTCTGGTTAAGTTAATTCCAAGGTAACGCATGGTTTTTGGTGTTATTGTAAATGGGATGGATTCCCTAATTTCTCTTTCTTCAGTCTCGTTATTCGTGTATAGAAATGCAACTGATTTCTGGGCATTGATTTTGTATCCTGCCACCTTACTGAATTGTTCTATAACTTCTAATAGTTTGGGAGTGGATTCCTTTGGGTTTTCCATATAGAGTATCATGTCATCTGCAAAGAGAGACAGTTTGACTTCTTCTTTGCCGATTTGGATACCTTTGATCCCTTTTTGTCTTCTGATTGCTGTTGCAAGGACTTCTAGTACTATGTTGAATAATAGTGGCGAGAGTGGGCATCCTTGTCGTGTTCCTGATCTTAAGGGAAAGGCTTCCAGCTTTTCCCCATTGAGAATAATGCTTGCAGTAGGCTTTTCATAGATGGCTTTTATGAGATTGAGAAATGTACCCTCTATTCCTACACTCTGAAGGGTTTTAATCAGGAAAGGATGCTGTATTTTGTCAAATGCTTTTTCTGCATCAATTGAGAGGATCATATGGTTCTTGAGTCTTTTCTTGTTGATATGATGTATCACATTGATTGATTTGCGAGTGTTGAACCATGCTTGCATCCCAGGTATGAATCCCACTTGGTCATGATGGATAATCCTTTTAATGTACTGTTGGATTCTATTAGCAAGGATCTTGTTGAGGATTTTGGCATCCATATTCATTAGAGAAATCGGTCTGTAATTCTCCTTTTTGAGGGGGTCTTTGCCTGGTTTGGGGATCAAGGTAATATTAGCCTCATAGAATGAGTTTGGTAGCTTTCCTTCTGTTTCTATTTTTTGAAATAGCTTTAGGAGAATAGGTATTATTTCTTCTTTGAATGTTTGGTAGAATTCCCCAGGAAAACCGTCTGGGCCTGGAGTTTTATTATTTGGAAGGTTGTTTATCACTGACTCAATTTCTTCATAGTTAATTGGCCTATTTAAGAAATCTATTTCTTCCTGTTTCAGTCTTGGTAGTTTATAGGTTTCCAGGAAGGCCTCCATCTCTTCCAGATTGTTTAGTTTTTTGGCATATAGCTGTTGATAAAAGTTTCTAATAATCCTTGCAATTTCAATGGTGCTGGTCGTGACCTCTCCCTTTTCAGTCATAATTTTAATAATCTCAGTCCTTTCTCTTTGTTTTTGGACAAGTTTTGCCAGTGGTCTATCAATTTTATGGATTCTCTCAAAGAACCAGCTTCTAGTCCTGTTGATCTGCTCTACTGTGGTTCTGGTCTCTAATTCATTGATTTCTGCTCTAATCTTGGTCAACTCCTTCCTTGTCAGTGGGTTAGGCCTGTCCCTCTGTTGCTGTTCCAGTTTCTTGAGGTGAGAATATAGAAACTGCATTTTAGATTTTTCTATTCTTTTGAGTGAGGCTTGGATGGCTATGTATTTCCCCCTTAGGACTGCCTTTGCAGTATCCCATAGGTTTTGGACCGTTGTGTATTCATTCTCGTTGGTCTCCATAAATTGTTTAATTTGTTTTTTGATTTCCTGGTTTATCGAGTCATTCTTGAGCAGGATGGTTCTTAGCCTCCAAGTGTTTGAGTTTCTTTATGGAAAGATTTCTTAAACAGGAAGCAAAAAGTACAAACCATGGAAAAGTAGGAAAAAAGGCACTATATCAAAATTAAGAATTTCTGCTCAGTAAAACTCACTGAAAGAGTGAAAAGGTAAGCCAGAGAGGAGAGAAAGATAGTTTTAATACATGTAACTAAAGGACTTGTATCCAGAATACACAAATAACTCTTACAAATCAGTAAGAAAAAAATCTAACAATCAAATAAGAAAATGAGCAAAAAAACCTTTACCAGTAATGTCCAAATACATGGTCAGTAAACATCATTAGTCATGAGGGAAATCCCCATTAAAACCACCACACATATGCCAGAATTTCTCAACTTAAAAAGACTGCTGATACCTTGTATAAAGAATACAGAACAATGAGACCTCTCATACCCAGCTGGTTAATCTGTAAACTGGTACAACCATTTGACATATACTAAATTTAAATACCTGTATATCCTAAAACCCAGAAATTCCATTTCTACCTGTATATACAACAGAAATGCATGCACATGTGCACCCGGAATCTGGAAACACCAATGAGCTCAATGTCCATTAATAGCAGAGGGAATATGTTGTGATTGATTCATAATTGGATTAATATATAGCAACAAAAATTAATGAACTACAGTTTCATAAAACTTACATAATGTTGAACAAAAAAAGCCAGACACAGAAGAATATATATTCTACACTTCATTGTATGAAGTTTTAAAAAAATTAAGTAAAACCAAACAATGGTGTTTAATGATACACATTTATAAAGACGAAGTACAGATCATAAAATCAGATTACTGATTACCCTTGGTGATGGAGAATAAAGGGTAGCAATCACAAGGGAGCACAAAGAAAACTAATGAAGTACTGCTAAGATTCTGTTTCTGATAGTTACATTGGTTGTTTGTGTCATGAAAATTCACTGAGCTGTACATTTTTGGTTTTCATACTCTATATGTGTTAATTTTCACAATTAAAAATTTTGAAAAGCATATTTAAATGAAATTTTTCAAAACATATGTTCTTATAATTTTTAACACTAAAGTCTAATATTATCAATCAATTATACATGTGTTGTTATCTCAATTAGTATCAATAAATAAGTAAACATTACACCAGAGGAAGGTACATAAGCTATATAAACATTCTAATAATCTATACTCTAACATATTAATTTTATAGATGCTATTATCACTCTAGATTAAATGTTGAGTGTTTCTTCAGAATAATTGGTATATCAAGAAAAAAATGTCAACCAGAAACAGCTTATTCATTTTAGCAGTTGTGATACTATTGTAATAACTTGAAACAAATATATTTCAAGTGAACAGGTAGATTTGGTCCTCTCTTAGTTTTATAATCCATTCAAAGATTCAATATACTTTCTACTCCCTCACTCTAATTTCCTGTCTCCCACTTATTAAGACCCACCTAGAAAATCTACAAAATCTCTCCATCTCAATATCTTTAAATTAATTATATCTGCAAAGTTTCTATTTTCCCCAACAGTTTTTTTATACTGATGGATAATTAATGTACAATGTTAAATTAGTTTCAGATGTACAATAATATGATTCCACAATTCTATACATTACTCAGTGTTCATCAAGATAAGTGTACTCTTAATCCCCTTTACCTGTTTCACCCAATCTCCCCACCCACCTCCCATCTGGTAACCATCAGTTTGTTCTCTATATTTAAGAATCTGTTTTTTGTGCCCTTTTTTTGTACATTTTTCTTTCTTAAATTCTACATATGAATGAAATCATACAGTATTTGTCTTTCTCTGACTTATTTCACTTAGCGTTATACCTTCTAGGTTCATCCACATTGTTGCAAATGGCAAGATCTCATTCTTTTTCACAGCTTAATAATTCCATTGTATATATACCACTTTTTCTGTAACCATTCACCCATTGATGGACACTTGGGTTGCTTCCACATCTCACCTACTGTAAATAATGGCACAATATACATAGGGGTGCATATAGCTTTTCAAATTAATGTTTCCATTTTCTTTAGGTAAATATCATAATGGAATTACTGGATCATATGGTATTTCTATCTTTTAGGTAAATATCATAATGGAATTACTGGATCATATGGTATTTCTATCTTTTAATTTTTTAAGGAATCACCATACTGTTTTCCAAAATGGCTGCACCAATTTGCTTTCCCACCAGTAGTGCACTAGAGTTCCTTTTTCCCCACATCCTCACCAATACTTGTTATTTCTTGTGTATTTGATTTTATCCATTCTGCCAGGTCTAAGGTGATATCTCATTGTGGTTTTGATTGCATTTCTAGATGACTACTGATGTTGAACATGTTTTCATGTGTCTGTTGGCTATCTGTATGTCTTCTTCAGAAAAATATTCAGGTCCTGCGACCATTTTTAATCAGATTATTTGTGGGTTTTGGTGTTGAGTTGTATAAGCTCTACCTATCATTTGGATATTAACCTTGTATTGGACATATCATTTGCAAATATCTTCTCCCATTCCGTTGCCTTTTTGTTTTGTTGATGATTTCCCTCACTGTGCAAAACTCTATTTTGGTGTAGTCCCAATAGTTTAATTTTGCTTTGTTTCCCTTGTCTGAGGAGACATATCTAGAAAAATGTTTCTCTGGCCAATGTGTCAGAGAAATTACTGCTTGTGCTCTCTTCTAGGAGGTTTATGGTTTCAGGTCTCGCATTTAGGTTTTTAATCCATTGAGTTTATTTTTCTGTATGATGTGAGAAAGTGGTCTAGTTTCACTCTTTTGCATGTAGCTGTTCAGTTTTCACATCACCTTTCGTTGAAGAGACCATCTTTTCCCCATTGTATGTTCTTGCCTCCTTTGTCATAGATTAATTGACCTTAAAAGCATGGGTTTGTTTCTGAGAGCTCTATTCTGTTCCACTGATCTATGTGTCTATTTTTATGCCAGTACCATTCTTTTCTTTATTTTTTTCTTAAGTAAACCCTATACCCAATGTGGGGCTTGAACTCATGACCCTGAGATCAAGAGTCACATGCTCTACTGTCTGAGCCAGCCAGGCGCCCCCTCCTCTGATGACTACAGCTTTGTAGTATATCTTAAAATCTGGGATTGTGACACCAACTAGCTTTCTTCTTCTTTTTCAAGGTTGCTTTGGCTATTCACCATCTTTGTGTTTCCATATAAACTTTAATACTATTTGTTCTAGTTCTCTGAAAAATGCTGTTGGTATTTTGATAGGGATTGCATTATATCTGTAGATTGCTTTGGGTAGTATGGGCACTTTAACAATATTGGTTCTTCCAATCCCTGAGCATGGAATATCTTCCTATTTGTTTATGTCACCTTCAATTTCTTTCATCAACATTTTATAGTTTTTAGAGGACAGGTCTTTCACCTCCTTGGTTGTTTAATAATAGGTATTTTATTATTTTTGGTGCAATTGTAATGGGATTGTTTTCTTAATTTCTCTTTTTGCTATTTCATTATTAGTGTACGGAAATGCAATAGATTTCTGTTATTAATATTATTGTAACCTGTGACTCTACTGAATTCATTTATCAATAGTAGTTGTTTTAGTGGAGTCTTAAGGTTTTCTATATATGGTATCATGTCATTTGCAAATAGTGAATGTTTTACCTCTTCCTTACCAATTTGGATGCCCTTTATTTCTTTTTGTTGTCTGATTGCTGTAAAACCCAATATTCATCTTAAGACAGTTCTTTTCATATCCCTTCTCCAACTGATGGTGGAAAAATTGTTTCTATTTATGTGTGTTTTCTATTTAGATAAAAATGCTATCTGTTATAAAGTTTTTGTGTGTCACATGACCTGAGATTTCTTTTAGGGAGCAAGCAATGAAACACAAGGGCACATAAATGTTATTCTATCTAACACTTTCACAAAGCCAATCTTTATCTGATTGATGAATGAAAACTCGTAGTAACAGAACACCATATTTTAACAACTTACTACTTTAGAAAGATAAGTATATAATAGGTAACTCTGTAACCATGCTACATTAAGAATTCCTACAAATCAGTAAGTAGCATACACACTTTTAAAAATGGTTAATAGATAGAAAAAACTAATTCATATAAGAAATATTCACAGAAGAACTAAGAATGGCCAATAGACATATGAAAACATGCTAAACATTAATAATAATTAAAGAATGTTAATTAAAATATGAAAATATTTCCCTATAAATTACTGAAAATGAAAATGATCAAGAATATTCAACACTCATAAGGACATGGAAAAATAAAAGTACTTCTACATTGATGGTAGGAGTATAAATATTTGGTGCAATCTTTCTGAAACTCAATCTGATGGTATCTATAAAATTTTAAACACATACACCCACCCTAATCCCTAGCAATCCCATTTTTAAAATCTATCCTAGCAAAATATTAGTGTAAGTGTATAATGATATATTTATAAGGGTATTCATTATAGCATAGCATGGGAGAGTGAATAAGTAAATTTTAGTATGTACATACAATGGAATATGAAGCTCTCATTTTAAAATACAGAACATCTTTGTTTATTAGTTTGGAAAGATGTCTAAGATATATTATTAAGCAATGAAAATAAGTTGCAGAAAAATATATCTAGCGCTTCATTTTTTTCTGAAAAAGAAACTCTGCACATAGGTATATATGTAAGCATAGAAAAACGTCTGCAAGTAAACACAACAAACCAACGATGATAACCTCTGGAGGGGAAGAGAGTTTGGTTTGAAGAGGAGGAAAAGGGAAGATTTATCTTTCATTTAATACTCTGCATTGTTTGAATTCATTTCCATAAGTATGTTTTTATTTTAAAAATAAAGTATTTAAATATAACATTTATTGGGTCTTGCATTATACCCATTTTGGGGTTATTTTATCATTATAATCCTTTATGAAGAGTCACCTGACAGTCAGAATGAGACTATTCTCTTAGAAACTCTAAAGGAAAACAAATGAACACAAAAGCACCTAGACACAGCAGATTCTCTGCATGAGTCAGCATCCTTCATTTCACTAAGGGATAAATTAAATCTAAAGTAAATGTTTGAGATTAGTAACCTACACAAAGCACTTTCAACAACAAAGACAGTGAAGACAAACAAAGAGACAAACCCACCTGGACTATATCCAAAACCATGCCGGCTGAAACTGTTCCAAAACCAGCTAGCAAAAATGGCACCAGTATTTGCAGCGCCATGACACCACTGGATTCCTTTGGTGATTTCTGGTTTGCTTCCACAATGATGTCTTCATCCCCATCACTAGACGCATCTTCATTCTGTAACATGGCGGCAGCTTCCGCAGTGCCCCTTCCATCACAGTAATTGTAGTTGGCATAGTCATCATACTTGGGGCTACAGTTTGCTGGTGCGTGCCCATTATTGCCATGAAAAGACTGCTCTGAGAAATTGTGAAATTCCACGTGCTGCTCAGATCGATTGCTGAAAGTCTGTGCTGCTGTTGATAATCCATCTTGCCAAATGCCATTTGCTTTCTTGTGCCTATCTTCCTGGTTTTTCTGATAAATTACTGGAACCATACTCAATAATAAGTTTAAAAACTTATCAGATTGAATTGTATTTAAGCTTAAAGTCCAGTCCACTAAACCTCCTCCACTACTTGGACCACTACTTGTGTTATTAGTAATAGATCTTCCTTTGCTATTAGTCATATTGTCATCGCAAAAGACCCTGTACTCCTTAGATCTCAAGCTTCATGAACCATTGCAGGTAAATCAAAACCACACAAATACTGGTTTAAATTAAGATGCTGAGTTCATTTTGTAGGAAATAATGTTTCTACTAATAAAAGGTGTTTCGAAGTTCCACAGAGGGATTGGATCTGAAAAAAAGAAAAGAAAAGAATTTTTAAAAGTCAGATTAACAATCTTGATACTTGAGATTCTCATATAAAACACACATGTTCTTAAACCAACCCAAAGATAATGACACTATACTTTGTGGGCTTAAACACATAACTGTTTTGAACCATACAGCTACTCTGTAAACAGAAACACAGTACAGAGCTATTGTGCTCAATCTTTGTTAAAAGCGTTTCTTACCTTGCACACTTTACCTAATTGATACTTACGTAAAGCCATCAAGTCCCTGAAGTTCTACAGTGGACAAATTAAAGGGATGGCTTCTGGGGCACCTGGGTGGCTCAGTTGGTTAAGGGACTGACTTCTTGGTTTAGGCTCAGGTCATGATTTCCTGGGTTGGGAGAGCAAGCCCTGGTGCGTGCTCCGCGCTCAGGAGGGAGTCAGCTTGAAGGTTCTCGCCTTCTGCCCTTCCCCCCACTCTCGCACTCAGAGGTGTGGCCACGCTCTCCAAATAAATAAATATTTAAAGTGATGGCTTTATTTACTATAGAAAGGTCTCAGAATCAAATTGTTACAACTCTTCACATATGTCAGTACATAATAAGAGGTAAAGTACATGGCATTATACTTTAAATATTAAATGGTTACTTTATTTACAACTTAATGTAATCTATATTTTATCAAAATGTTACTTTTATTAAAATATGAGGAGACAATGATAATGGTTGCCATAAAAATACTTCGTAAATATTCTGAATACTGTTCAGGGCATCTATTCTACATATAAAAATAGGTTGGAGTCATATTTGTACGAGTCATTATGATTGATTTAGGAATACAATCTCTGTTATCTACCAAATAACCAACAGGAAAAGGGATTACAGATACTCACTAAATGCTCTACTTTGCAAGCCAACCAAAAGAGAAGCTTATAATGCACTTAGTATTTAATGCTCTTCTCAAAGTCTGCTCTGACCCCCAATCCCAGGGTAGGCCTTGAGTGGCTGGCCAGTGACCAAATCCTCTCTGAAGACTCTGAACTAAGAGACACAGACACATACTGTAGCTAGTTCGCCAGTGATGGTCACTGAAGCTGCAAGATCATACACCACCAGCCCAGGTAGACAGCCCGACTATTTGGACAGCTGCTGCCATAGCTACAGAGGCTTTCAAAGCGATCTACTCCAATGGGTCTAAAGGCCTCAGGTCAGGAACACCCAGGCCTGCCTTGTACTTCCAAGAGCGTCCGAGATCAAGAAACTGGCACTTATTTGATAACGGATAGATGACCCCACTGCCCAACTGCACTGCCCACCCACCCAGCAAGACTAAGAATGATTGCTGTCGGTACTGCTGCTTTTGATGAAAATTATTATATCCTTCGACATTTGTTGCTGATGCCGTAGCATGTCCATCTCCACTCCTTGGATAGATCAGTAGCGAGGAATGGCAGACAGAGGTATGCAGCAGGTGCTAGGGCCTGTCTCATCTACTTCTTCATTCACTCACTCTCCTTCCTTCCTTCTTGTGATTGTGGAGGAGTCTTGGAGTCTTGGAACTCCTACTGAGAAACATTTTAAAATACATTCTAGGACCTCAGACCCACTGATGGAATATCTGTGTTTGAGGCCTGTACATCTTTCCTTTTAAACTCCCCAGGGGATTACGGTGCAGCCTTCTTGTGGACTTGCCCTGAGAATCCAATGAGTAGATTAAGTATTGGTTGCATTTCACTGCCTCAAGGAGATCTTCAATTAAATAAAATATAGAACAAACCTCAAAGGGCTCAGGTGAGCAAACAAAGAGATAATTTGTGATAACGGGTATAAAGGAAACAGCTGATTTAATGAAGAGTGAATAAGTTACAGGGCTACTTTAGAGTAGAAGGCCTCTGGAAGAGTTTCCTCACTTCTCTTTGAAGGGACATCATCCTGAAGCTCCCACTTTATCTTCCACCTCAAAAAGTTCCCTCTACCACCACTACCACCACCAACACTACCACTTGAAGGGAAGCCCATCTATGTTAAAAGAGGAGCCACAGAAAGAAAGACTCAAAGCCAGGAGATGAGAGGGTCTCATAATAATTAGAACCTCTATTTCATTTATGTAAAGCTCATTTCAGCCTTCTTGTTCCCAATTATATGGGCCAATAGCTCTTCATTGTGTAAGCTAGTCTGAGTGGTGTTTCTGTCCTAACAGCTTTTTTTTTTTTTTAAATAATGCAATTTGGAATTCATAGGGATTACTTTGTTATAAGTAAATGCCATATCACCATTTTGCACTGAAAAATGTGTTTATTTTTATTTTATCCTTCATTTTATCCAGTTAGTGAGTGATCATCAGTTAGCCTAATGCTTACTTACTGACAAGTTCCATTAGCTCCCTTAAAGACTCCTTAAACTTTCTTCTTTTAAAGAAACCACCTATGGGGCGGCGCCTGGGTGGCACAGCGGTTAAGCGTCTGCCTTCGGTTCAGGGTGTGATCCCGGCGTTATGGGATCGAGCCCCACATCAGCCTCCTCTGCTATGAGCCTGCTTCTTCCTCTCCCACTCCCCCTGCTTGTGTTCCCTCTCTCACTGGCTGTCTCTATCTCTGTCAAATAAATAAATAAAATCTTTAAAAAAAAAAAAGAAAGAAAGAAACAACCTAGGAACTCACTGAGTAATGGATTACAATCAAAATACTTCGTAATGGATTTAAAATGAGAATGTACATATATGCCACCAAATAAAAATTGGTTGTTCTACATTATTTACCCATGTATGAGTAAAAACAAGTAATAATTAAAAAAAAAAAACACGGAACCCTAGCTTTAAGGTACTTAAGTTAAAGAATGCCAGTGGAGATATTTATGAGTCACTTCTCAGCTACTTACTAGGTTATATTAACCTATTACCAACCTAGCTGAAAAGAAACAGTGTCTTTAGAGCTTTAACAGAGTGGCCTTGGTTTAAAATCTGAATTGTGTGTATCAGTTACAAAGAAATAAATCTCTAAAATCAAAGAATCTGCTACTCTACTCGCTAATGGCCAATATTTGCACAAAACAGAAGTTGCAAATTAAAAAAAAAATCTGTAGCAGTAGAGTACAAGGAGAATGGTTAAAACAGTCTTGGGACTTTTTGTTTTGCAAAATTCCTAAATGAAAAAAAAAATTATTTATCTATACTCCTCATCTAGTGTCAGTAAAAATATAAGGCATGATTCGAAAACCCTAGACTGAGTGGCTGTATCAAATACTATTATTTAGCGGTTTTGTTCCACAGACTCTTTAGGTGCTACGCACACCCAACACAGGGGCAACTCTATTGTGGTGCCTTAGACCCTTGTTACTCAAAGTACAGTTTATGGTCCAACAGCACTGGCATCACCTGGGAGCTTGCTAGAAATGCAGGATCTCAGCTCCCATCCCTACCCCAATCTATGAATCAAAACCTGCACTTTTAATAGCATCCCCAAGTAATTTGTGTACACATAAAAGTTGGCATAAAAGTTGGAGGACCGCCTCCCTGTACATTCAAAAAAGAATCCGATTTACATTCACTACACTAAAAGTGAGATGTCAGACTTTCAAATGTGAACAAGGACATGAGCACTGGTAATACATAAAACAATACTAGTGCAACAGTAGTTTACAGCACCTTGTAAAACAGTGAGCATTATCTACTAAAATTAAAGATATATATGCCCCACATTCCAACGAGTCCCTAAGTTCATACCCTGAAGAAATTCTTGCGCTGTACATCAGAAGACACATAAAAGAATGTCCTCAGCAGCATGTTCATACTAGCAAAAAATTGAAATTAACTCAAGAGAAAACCTGAATTGTGGGATATTCACACACCGGAATATATGAAGGGTATGATAAAAACAAATTCCAAGAGAATGGTTATATTTGGCTAAGTGGTATAAAAGCAGACAGAGGGCTTCAAAGGTATTGGTTATATTTTTCAGCTTGATAGTGGATACCTATTTATTATTGTCCTTTATTCATATACACTACATAAGTGTTTCAATATACATGATAGTGTAGATTTTATTTTATTATTTTTTTTCTGCTACCATTTTTTTTTTAAGATTTATTTATTTATTCGAAAGAGATAGAGACAGCCAGCGAGAGAGGGAACACAGGCAGGGGGAGTGGGAGAGGAAGAAGCAGGCTCATAGCGGAAGAGCCTGATGTGGGGCTCGATCCCATAACGCGGGATCACACCCTGAGCCGAAGGCAGACACTTAACCGCTGTGCCACCCAAGCGCCCCAGTGTAGATTTTATTTTATTCCCATTATTGCTGCCCTCCTGTAAGAGAATTATCTCCACCTGTTGCCCTCTTACTTTGAAAGGACTATGAGAGGATTACACTTCCTCATCTCCACTGACCTCAGACTTGGCCACGTGACTTGCATTGGCCAATAAAACGAGAGCAGCGGCAACACCTACAAGCAGAGACAGTTTGGCTTTGTCTCCTTTTCCCTGTCGTGAGACTGGCACACCCTAGGTTACTGCTGCTTCTTCAGACTGGGTCCTGGGACAAAGACACATGCAGAGCCCCAGCTGCTGCAGCCAATCCATGGTAACTCACAGGTAACAGGTAATGTGAGAAAGAAAGAAAGGTTGTGGTTGAAAGCCACCAAGAGTTTGGAATCATTACCACGGCATGATTTAACAAAAGCAACCTAACAGTATATATTTAGAAAAGGACCCTGACCTACAGATTTCTACCTATTTTAGTTAAGGTGAATTTCTGATATACCGAGCACTTAGGGGTTCCGTCTATGGTTAAAGAGTTTTAAAACAGTGGTTTGCAAACATTTAGATCTCATTAACCAAACTTCCCATCAAATTTTTCCAAGTTAAAAACAATCTTTCCCAAGAGGCACCTGGGTAGATCAGTTGGTTAAGTGTCCGACTCTTGGTTTCAGCTCAGGTCATGATCTCAGGGTAATAAGACTGAGCACCCCATAGGGCTCGGTGCTCAGCATGCTGTCTGCTTAAGATTCTCTCTCTCTCTGCCCCTCCCCTGCTCCCACATGCTCCCTCTCTCTCTCTCAAATAAATAAATAAAATCTTTAAAAACAATCATTCCCCCCTCATGCCTACTAGAATTACCATCATCAAAAAGACAAAAGATAACAAATGCTGACTAGACTGTGAAGCAAAGGGAACTTTACTCACTGCTGGTGGGATTGTAAATTGGTACAGCCATCATGGAAAACAATATGGAGGACCCTCAAAAAATTAAAAATAGAACTACCATATGACCTAGCAATTCCACTTCTGGGAACATATCCAAAGGAAACAAAGCCACTAACTTGAAAAGATATCTGCACTCCTGTGTTCAGAGCACCATTATTTACAATAGCCAAAACATGAAAACAACCTAAGTGTCCACTGACAGGTAAGTGGACAAAGAAGTTGTGGTGTATAAATATACATACACACATAATGGACTATTATTCAGCCATAAAAAAAACAAGGAAATCCTGCCATTTTCGACAACATGGATGGACCCTGAGAGCACTATAAAGTGAAGTGAAATAAATCAAAAAGAGAAATGGGAATACCATATAATCTCGTTTATATGTAGAATCTTTTTTAAAAAAGAAAGAAAAGAAAGGAAAAAAAACTCAAACTCATAGAAAAAAGATCAGACTTGTGGTTACCAGAGATGAGGTCAAAGAGTACAAACTTCCTGTTATAAGATACACAAGTACTAGGGATGTAACGTGCAACATGAAGATTACTGTTACCACTGCTGTAGGATATATAAAAGTTGTTAAGAAAGTAAATCTTAACAGTTTTCACCACAACAAGAAAAAGGGTTTTTTCCCCCTCATTTCTTTTTATTCTATCTATATGGCATGATGGGTGGTAACTAAACTTAAGAATTGTGGTAATTATTTCACAATATACGTAAGTCAAACCTTTATGCTATAAACCTGAAACTCACACAGTTTACATCTCAATAAAACTGGGAAAAATTATATATGTGTATATATATATACACATACACATACATATATATACACAAAGTCTAAAAATTATATCTCAATAAAACTGGGAAAAATTTTACATATATATATACACAAAGTCTAAAAATTTTAAATCACTTTTTCTAAAAAATAAGTGCACATTCTAACACCAAGAATGTAGAAGGGGAGGGGCGCCTGGCTGGCTAGGTCAGAAGAGCATGCGACTCGATCTCAGGGTCATGAGTTCGAGCCCACACTGGAGGAAGAGATTACTTAAAATGAATGAATAAATTAAAACTTAAAAAAATAAAATAAAAAGAATGCATAAGGGGCAAAATCTCAGACTAAAAGACAGCCTTTCCATTGAACACATTTACATTTATGAAGAATTCACTCCATGTTCCCTATGATCGTTTTGTCATGGGACAGCCCTGGTCTACAGAGTCATGTCAGGGAATGATTGACTTAAAGGAATATAAACTAATACCAGACACTCCTTATAAATTCAACTTCAGTTACAAAAATGAAAAACATTAATGTTCAAATTGCTTGTTTTTAAAAGTTAGGAAAAAGCAGAGTAATGTAGGAGTGTTGATTTACTAAACCATTATCTCGGAGAAAATCTGCTCCTTGTGCTGGAAGAAGCATTCTGTTTCATTGCAAAGGTTAAATAATACACTTGAAAAATCTGGCACAGCTATGAGTTAGTAGGCCTGTCATGCCTAATTACTAAGAAAGGCATTAAATGAGAGCTTAATTTCCCATAACAAAAATGTTTTGAGTTACCCTGTTACCAGTATTATCACATTTAGTCAGAAAACTCAAAACTCGTCCAGCAGGTGGGTATTTTATACTTGTATAAATATATTTGCATAAATTGTGTGCACTCTGTCTGCTCCTTTCATTTTTTCTTTGAGTATATATCTTTTGTGTTTCTATTTATTATTCAAAAGTAAGCAGTAACCAAACAGGATGTATTATGCGGTCAGTTAAATTAGCTTTCAGAAAGGTTATGACAAACAAAACCAGAACTCAGCTGATATACAAATTACTTCCTTGCTTCATAAAAAAAATTGGTTCATTCTTTTGAATAATACTTAACTGTTTAATCATATAATCATTTCATAAAGAAGGAGTATGTCTATTTAATTTGCTTTTTGCAGCACCCAAACAGCAAGTTGACTTTATGGCTGTTAGTTTTCTTTCATTTTAAGCTCTAAAACTGTATAAACTTAAATCTTCACCAATTTCCCTCAATGATTAACTCCGTCCATTTAAGCAAAACCGATGTTTAAAAGCCTTTAAGTATGAGTTTCATTACCTGAACCTCAGATCCTCCCACAATTCCCACAATTCCCTTTTCCCGAAGAGTTCACCCTCAAATCAGCACGTATCCCAAACAGCTCCTAAACACATCCCCCTGGTTTTCTCATGTTCACCCTAACACCACTCTTTCCCATTCTGCTATGACAAGCCCGTCTTCCTTGGGTGCTCATCGGAACCCGGGAGGACACCCTAGTCTCATTTATGAAGATCAGAGACCTTGACTGCTTGACTATTGAGTCATACTGAGAAACTCTCTTCTCCATTCAAGCTAGCCCTACAGCTGTTACTAAAATCATTTCTCATTTTTAGCCCTTTGATTTCATCATTCTCACCCACTGGGCTCCCTACATTGCTTATTTGGGATTCCTAATGTTTCACCCTGACTCGGTGACTTCTACTAGATTACCTAAACCAGGTAAATGATTCTCTTTTCTCTAAGCTTCCTTTACTCAATCCAATTTCCTTTATTCAGCTTTTCCACTTCTACACTTTCTACCCAATTGTTCCTAACACCTAGGAACTTCTATCTCATTCAAAAGGCAATGATAAAATCTACCCAAATTGATGTAAAACTAAGGGTACAGAGAGGAAAGGACAGTCAAAATTAAATCCCAAAAATACAGTTAGCAATTTTCCTATCACTTACAGTTTAAAAAAGAGAATTTTTTTTTTAAATGAAAGGTATCCATTTGGTTGCCCAATGCCAATTCCCACATGACAGAAATGACATGTTGCATTTCCTGTGATATTTTAATATATCACTTGGCCCTCAAGAGAAATCAATATGGTGATGTAAAAGAAATCTCAAGAATTCCAAATGCACTATCACTGCTTGGCAGAGGTATATACTTCATGGTATTCAGTTAAGAATGTATAACTAGAAAAAGTATGTGAATGTCTTTTGCTCATGTCCTGTAGCTAAACAAGGAATAGGAACTACCCACAATTCTAAGGAATGAAGGTGAGCACACTCGATAATTGTCCCACAGACTCTATAAAGTATAAGTCTCAAACTGGTCCAAATGGCATCAAAGTTATGGTAATTTACATATCTTATAAATTTTTATCATTGTTCAGTTCCTTTAAAAGTCCTTAGAAACTGAGGGGCGCCTGGGTGGCTCAGTCGGTTAAGCATCTGACTCTTGCTTTCAGCTCAGGTCATGATCTCAGGGTCCTGGGATCAAGCCCCATGTCTGGCTCTACACTGGGAGCCAAGTAGGCTTGGGATTCTCTCTCCCTCTCCCTCTCCCTCTGCCTCTGCCCCTTCCCCCTGCACCCATGCACACACACTCTTTCACTCTCTCTCTCTAATGAATAAGTAAATAAATAAAATCTTTTTTTAAAAAGTACTTATAAACTGAAATATAAGACACACTACCTCACAAATACTGTCTTCCCTGGTTAAAAGGCTCACCTCTAAAGTACAATGAAAGTATCTCCCTGCTTTTTTTTTTTTCTTTTTTGGCTAAGATACATACTTAGCTTCTTTTAAAAATCATGACTTCTTTGACTTAAACTGCATTTAAGCATTCACATAAGTTTCATTTAGGTAGGAGGCAGGGATATCAAACTTTCTTGGCAAGTTAGGAAAACCTGGGAGAAGTGAAAGGACAATTAACAGCCATTTTAGTAACACTGGAGTGCTGTAAAATTGGTGGTCCTGATAATTCCCAAACAAGCACAAAAGCTTGAGCAGTCACCGCCATGATTCAGCTACTGAGATCCAAAAACTAGCTGACTGCATAAAACAATCACTCATTTCCAAGGTTGCCCACTGACAGAAAAGAGTAATGTCATAAAATTTATCAATTCTTTCTATATGCCTAAAAGACAACCAAACATTTATAAAGAATATGTTTTAAGCTCAGAGAAATAATCAGGGTATAATAAATCTGTATAATAAATCCTCAACACATCTCAAATAATTTTTCAAAGAAAACCAGACCTGGAGCAACTTTGTTTTCAGAATCACAACCTTCAATTCCACTAACTAACCCACTAATTATTAATTAATTAGTTTTTGGAAGAATGCTCTCTTTAGAAGGATACGTCCAAACAAGCTAATGAATCAACTAAAACACAATTCGCAGTTAAACCATTTCTACTTATTGAGAAAGTGTTGACAGAATAAATATGTGTGTGTCCAAAGAACTAAGTGTACTGTATGAACAAAGTACGATTTATCCTACCAAGTGCCATCAGTTAGATTATATCCAATCCCTAACAAACCAACCAACTAAAAAAATGGGGGAAAAAAATTCAATCATTTAACTAGATATTCTGATTAAATTCACAGCAACACACAAATTCTTTTTGTAACACAGGAAGTCAACTATTACCAGAAATATCAGTTAGTGCTACTGTTTGAAAAAACTTGAGGAATAGTTGGAGAGCAAAGGAGTTCAATCAGAGAACCCTGTTCTGAAGCTGAGAAACTGCTTTTCGAAAATAAAACAACGTATTTTTCTCTTACTCTATCTTAAACATTTCTTACATGTATCTTATTTAAACACTACCACTTAATGACTCACTCCTTTAATTGACAAGCAATTGATGTTCATTAATTTCCTGAGAACTGCTGAGAACATCTCCTTCTCATCAATCATTCACGTATAAAATCATATGAAACTTTATTTATAAATAATAGCTACAGATAGCCTTGCTACTGAAAACTGGTATTTTTACTTTTCTTTAATAAATATTGAGACACCTTTTTTTTTAATTCAGCAGTGAGGAAACTTACAGGTATATTAGAAATTCAAATCTATGATCAATTTATTCATCTTAATGTTATACTCCTAGTTTTATTTTTTCTGGTACTAGCTTTGTCATTTTTTTTTTAAACCAACATTTCTTGTAGGTGTTGTTTTCTATAAACTGACTCAACACTTCTGGGTAAAACATAGTGTACAGAAGAATAAAACATAAATACATTTCCTTACAAGTTTTCTCTGGCACTTGTAAATCTGAAATACCTAAATTTAGAAAGTAAGTTATGAGTTCGCCAGCATTTCAAATGAGTAAAAATTATTATTCAGAATTCATACAAAAGTATACTTTCATACTTTCCCCCATAACACATCCTTATATTCTTAGAGAGAATTCAACTCTAAAAATGCAAACCCACTTCTGGACCAACATAAAATATACACTTAGCTCTCTGTATAATTAAACTGCAAACTGAAAATGAAAGCTTCCAGAATTTTAAGGTGCAGAAAGGTTGCCTAAGTGCCAAAATTTAAAAGAAAAAGAAAATCCTATTTTTAAGAACAGAGAAAGGAAGAAAGGAAGCTAACGTGTCCAAGCTTAAAAGAAAAATAAAACTTTGTTTTTAAGAAAAGTGAAAGGAAAACATGATTTGCCCCGTGTAAAGTTAGCATTTTTCTTCTACATTTTAAGACCCGGAGTGTCCCATAATTTTCACGGTATCTCACGTCAACTACTTCCCCAAAGCACCTCTAACCATCCACCGCCCCGCCCTCTCCCCTCCCTCAGAGGTGAAGCAGCACCCAGGTGCACAGACCACGCTAAATTCCACTGCTTTCCAGTGATGAAACAGGAAAGTTTCCTCCCTGAGGTGATCCTCAGGTGGGAGCCTGACATCACCTTCCCTAGCTGGGACACCCTCACAATGGTACCACGCAGGAAAGCGAAGCTGATCTACCTTCCCAAACTGCACGTTCCCTTCAGCGGGCTCCCTGGTACACAGTGCTGTGAAGTCAGGACAAGTGCTCGGGCTCAGTACAAGAGACTCTATGTAGATTAGGAAAAGGACAAGTACACAGTGTTATGTTGCTCAACTACCTTGGCAGCAAAGTGAAACAATGGCCTAACTCAGTATCTTCACTCCCTGTAATCAAGTCTCTCCTCTACCCTTTGGTCAGGGCTGTGCACCTTTTCATTCAAATATCAGTTAAAAAAAAAAAAAAAAAGGGAGGGGGGAGGCTCTAAATCCAACTTGAAGTTCAAGCTAACTACCCTCAAAGCCACCTAAAAACCAACTTAGGTGTCAGGATGGTCTTTGCTCAAAAAATGTCCTGACTACCCTTCCTTCTTTCCCAGCTCATCTGAAGCTACACTTCTGATGTCCACTAGCAAAGAGATTTTTTTAAATTATTTTGCTTTTTCTCATAGAAGCAACAGATCTTCAGTGCAAAAAAGAAAAAAGAAAAAAAAAAAGGATACATAAAAATTGTTTATTCTGGAAACCCATTACTCAGAGATAATCACTGATGACATATTGGTATATATAACTTTTTTTAACTATACTTTTTCTCTGTATATGTTTAAAACAAAAATAGGCTCATATTGTACATATTATTTTATATCCTGCTTTTTTGCACTTCATAAAACATCCCCCAAATTTCCTTATCAATAATATTCCACAAAGTTACTTTTAATGGTTACTTACAATCTCCTCTTTCTAAAACTCCTAGGAGCTCCTAAACTGCCACTTTTCTTTCCTACTTCTCCCTCTCTGCTCATTCCCCAGTAAGAACAGCCCAACTAAAAGGCCTTCATTTAATGAACACATCCTAACACTGCCAGATAGCTGACATTTTGTATTCATTTTTCCATTTTTCATAGACATGATTTCATTTATATTTGTTAGATAATTGTGAATAATTTACTGCATCCGCCCCACCATGCTCCAAAGCAGGGCCAGATTACCACTGAGTCTACAGTGTGTCTCCCCCACAATCCATCACATATATTTCAAAATGATAGTAACTCCAAACAAATTAAGAGTCACAAAAAGGTATGATTGCTCCCAGAAAGACTTCCTCGTTGTTTCTTTAAAAATTACAAAACATTAATGTCTTTCTCTCTCTTTTGGTGCTTCCTAGCTAATGCTCAAACACGTGCTTAGATTGCCTACATAGCACTGCTCCCCAGGGACTGGGAAAGGGCTAGGTTTTGTCCTAAAGAGTAGTATAATTTCATTTTTTCCCCCAGGTTTTAATTTAAACTTCAGTTTAAATTAAATTTCACTAATACAGTGAAATATTAGTTTCAGGCGTAGAACTTAGTGATTCAAGAGTAACATGATTTTAAATTCAGATTATAAAATCTATGCACAAAATCCCATACCTGAGTATACAGATTTCAGTTAAGTACATTTTGAAAAGGATAGAATATTACCTGCCTGTTCAAAGTTGTTTTACTGATGTGGAATCACTGGCAAATGCCTTATGCTATGTTTGAAACTGTAGAAAGCTTACTGAGGTATTTGCTATTCTTTCATTAAATGAATTAATCAATAACAGGACTTGCATTGAGTGATTTTATGGGGAAGTTCCAAGTGACTTATTCAGCAAATCTCCACACTTCAATTAAGAGAGAAGATTTTCTTCCAAAAAATTCAACGTCAAGAAGCATCACTGCACTAATGAATTGACAGTAGTAAGACCTTGGGCTCCAAAGTCAAACTGCTTTGGCTTAAATTCTGACTTTCACTAGCTGTGGGACCTATGCCTCTATACTTCAGTTTCCTCATGAAAAAATACCTCCCTCATTGGGTTTTTGTGAAGATTAAACGACTTAATACCTGTAAAGTGCATAGATCAGTGTATTGAGCCCTAAAAAAATATTATCATTATTCATCATTCTTTCTATGCATTTTTATAAAAGGTTAAAAACCTAATTTTCCATCTCTTTCACCCCTCACTAAGGACTATACAATACCATATGATCACAAAAATATTGTACATTGCTGTATTGAACCCCTGGCTTGTAATTTTCGGATCCACTGTTATGTTCCAATTTTCTTTAAAAAATCAACTGAGGTTTAATATTTACCTTTTATATAATTTATCCCATCCTACTTCTTTTTTTTTTTTTAAAGATTTATTTATTTTTGAGAGAGAGACAGCGAGCAAGGCGGGGAGGGGGGAAGGGAGAAACGTTAGCAGACTCCGTGTTCAGCACAGAGCCCAAAGCATAGTTTGATCTTAGGACGCTAAGATTACGATCTGAGCCGAAACCGAGAGTCAGAGGCTTAACTGAGTGCACCACCCAGGCGCCTCTATCCCACCCTACTTTTGATTAAATTAATCAAACTGCCAGCAAGCTATAAAGTGTTACTGGCCACTATGTACATACACTACACAGTACTTACATATACTGAACAAGACAGGTCTTCAGGAAAGCACAGTATTTTAAAAGAAAAAAAGAAAATGAAAGCTGGAATAGGAAGTAGTCCTAATACCATTGTTAGGTTTATACATCATATCTGATGTATTTTTTCATTTTAAAAAGAGATCTAAATAACATTTTTACAATCTACGAATAAAACAGACTGCCTTAAACCACAACTGTAAGGTTTATTCTGGACCAAAGAACTAAGTCTCAACACTTGGAAAGATGGAATCCATCATGAGTTTGCCTGGGATTATTTTGAAGCCTTATAATCTGGAAAGGCTAGAGGACAAGAGTTTTCTGCCTTTTTTAAAGAAGAAAATTCAAATGTTACTATAAAATTATAGTAAAAATAACATACAAGAAAGTGGCAGATATCACGAAGAAAATAGTAGACTGAGCTCTGGCTCTCACACAGTCTTTTTTTGAAAACCTGGGAGACACACTTGTTCACACATTGCAGTTTAGGAAACCGAGTCTCGAAGACGTTAAGAAATATGCCCAAGTTGTAAAGGTGGTAAGGTAAAGATGCAGGATCTTGAATTCGTGACTTTCTGACTAAGCAACTGGTGATAAGGAAGATACTACCGGCATTCTGTGGTATGAGCCTTCCACATCAGTGTAAGTGGCCACGGGGGACAAGAATGACACAACCAAGGCCCTTCCGAGGCTCTTTCTCCGCTCTGCTCATGCCCAACACTGGAATCCAGTAAACTGGATTCAAGTTATTTAACACACTTGATTGCTCAAGAATGAAAATCGCTCCTTCTTAAGTCTCATCCCTAATTCACAGATGAACTCTGCATTTTCTTCTATTACTCAACTAATAAATGAGCAAGTATTTACTGAAGACCCAGAAAGGTAACTGTATCATAAAGTGTCCTTTTTTGTAAGTGCCACATAAATCTGTAGAAGGGACCACTTCTATTTTTAGTACCTGCTCCCCCAACAACGCCCTTACTTTGCAAAATACATTATTGCCCTTATTGACATGAAGGTCATCCTTTACTAGTTTATGAGCTTTTGATACAAAATTCTACATATTTCCCATTCAGTATCAGTCAAAACGTAGGTGTTCACTAAAAATATGTTGAAAGAAGGAATGAACAAAACAATGGTGAGCAGAACCTTAAATTATAGGTAAGATTTAGAGAGATGGGAAAAAAAGGTAGGGGTGGCGGGGGGTAGGGAGGGGCAGTGCATTCTAACAAGGTGACTGGTTAGCAGCCAGAAGACTACAGAGGAAATCAAAAGAGGTCTGTGTAGCACATTCCTGTCACGGTGTAGCAAAATGGTAAACTGGGTAAGATCTGGAATTCCTGATCTAGAATCCCCTAGAGGGCTTTAGGACTTCATTTTCTAAATTAGGCCCATAGTTTTTAAACATTTGTTTTTAATGCAGAGCAATTATTTATTTAAATCAAACCCTATGTGAAATCCCTATATATAAAATAGAAACAAACAAAGTGGTATAAGGTTTAGCACCCTGGTTCCCATACACTTGGTCTTCATCTACTCAACCTGAGAAGAACCAGAAGCCCCTTCATGGCAGCACAATTAAAAAATCACTTGGTTAAAAAAAGGTCTGGAAGGACAGATACCAAAGTGCTCAGAGTATTTACTTCTAAAGAACTAGGTTGGCTTAGGTTGGGGGCAGGGGGCGGGGTGGGATAAGGAAGGACTTGAAATACCATTTTCATTAAATCTTGCATATTTTTATATTATTTGAATTTCTGCTTATATTGAGCCCTTTTTATTTTTTAACTTAAAAAGTAATAAATAAGAAACCATTGCTCTAAAATAGCACTTTTAATGGTTAAATTTCAAGCGCATTGCCACATTTTAATGAATCATTTCCCTATAGCAGGACATTTTCTTGACTAAACTATACTGTAATGAAAATGAACATCTTTGTGCATAATAATTTCCCATACTTAGAATTATTTCCTTAGGATAAATTTATACAAGTTAGCAGTTTCAATTTAGGTTCTATGATGCACTGCTTAAAATAGGGCTCTCCGGAACATAAAAATATAAAATTCAGTAAGTATTTTTAAAAAGCCATCCCATATTAGCAAAATTAGATTCTAGCACTCATGTTTAAGCTACATAAAATCTAATTTACAAAACTAATTAGCCAAGTTTCCACATCTCAGAACTATATTACGGAGAAATTTGAATCAGAACTTGAAATCTCTCTACCTTTCATGAATTTTTCATAACTTCTCTTGCCACTTATTGAAACCATACACTTAAAGAATTTTTCCTTCACAATTGGGTTTCACAATCTAATTCTGTGAAGTCACAGTACTGCGACAGTACAATCATTCTCTGGCAACAAACTGACATCATTAGATTCTTATTTGTAAATTCTTTGGGGTATATGGATATTCTGTTTTTACTTCTTATAAGACAAAAATTTATTTTCTGTTGCCTCTCCATTAAGCTCATATGATTGATATATTCTAATCTAATTTATTCTCTTTCTTCCTAGCCATCTTTAGAAAACTGTCTTTTGGTGAGTGCTCAGAAAAATGCCTATCCAAACAAAATATAAACGACCATGGATTGCCTCTTCTCGTGAATAACCAACCTGTCATTGCTCTGTACTCCTTGGGAACAAAAACTCCCAAATCAGAAAGCCTGTTCTTTTTCTTCTCTCGTAAGAGTGTTTTTTGTTCAATTACCTTTTAAATAAATCAATATGGTTCTATCACTAACATGATTTCAACTGAGAAAAGAAGAATTTCTAATGAAACCTTTTCCTTTTTCCAAGAGCAAGTATTATTAGAAATGCCAAGGTCATTTCTACTTTGTAACAGTTCTAAAATTAAGAATGTTTAGACTCTATCAACAAAGATTTGCTTAATCCCTACTGGGTACCAAGCACTAAGCTAAGTACCAAAGGTTCAACAGGAGTAAGACAGAAGCAAGATCTACTCTTACAGACGGTTCCGTCAGCGCAAAGGCACTTAGGCAGACTATAAATCTTTAGGAGATAGGAGGTTCCAGTACCAAGAACAGTGGAAGTATTCTTTAGAAAAAATAGATTAGAACCAACTTTGGAATACCTGCAACACAGGGCCAAGGAATTTGTAGTTTATCTTCTAATAGAGAAAGACTGGGCACCCAAAGGGATCTTTAGAAAATATTAATCTGATCAGGCCCTTATTGAAACTTGCAGTAGCTTCTCATTTCCTCTAAGATAAATGCAAATTCTTTAATAAGGCTAACTAAATCCTGCATCAGCATCATTGCCACCCACCTAAGACCTCTGGCTGTTGTCACACTGGGCTTTTTTCCTCTGTTTGTTACAGATTTTCGAACTTTACATATCACAATCTCGTAACTATATGTGACACGCTCTTTTATTTGATTTATTTTTTAAAACATACAGGTCACAATCCACTCCACTGAATTTACAATCTACTCGTGAGTGCCTAGGTGTCTGCAGTTTAAATACTACTTTAGTATACCAGCCTCTCTCACTTCTTGGCCTTTCCATGTGTTCTTTTTTCCTGAAGCTCTTGCTCATGCTCACGCTTACCTGGCTACTTCCTATTCTACTTTGTGACCTTAGCTTTTTTTGGTTTTTTGTTTTGTCTTGTTTTTAAGATTTTATTTATTTATTTGTCAGAGAGAGAAAGAGCACAAGCAGGGAAAGCAGCAGGCAGAGGGGGGAGCAGGCTCCCTGCCAAGCAAGGAGCCTGATGTGGGATTTGATCTGAGGGACCAGGACCGTGGGATCATGACCTGAGCCAAAGGCAGACGCTTAACCGACTGAACCACCCGCTTAACCGACTGAACCACCCTGCGACCTTAGCTCTTAACCATCACTTCCCTCGACCCTCCCAGATGAGCTCGCCCTCCTCTGTGGTCCTAAAGTACCCCAAACTTTCTAACATTTATTATACTTCGTTGTGATTGTTCTTGCACTAGCTGTCTTTGTGGGCTGTAAACTCCATGAAAGCAAGGACCCATTCTCATTCACTGCTGAATCCCCAGGGCCTAGACTAGTGCCTATTATGTATTAGACACTCAGTAAAATATTTGAGGAGTAAAAAAGTTAGGATATAAACTGAATACTCTATATATTAAACCACACAATGAAAGGATTATCCACTTAAAAATTGTTCAGAGTTTTAGCTACTTCCAAGGAAAACAAATTCTCAGTTACTATTTTGTAAATTATTAAGTTCCTAGGCTAGCCTACAAAACACACACTACACGCTTAACTGATAAGAGGACTGCTTATTTCTCCTCTCTACAAAGACAACAGGACTTGCACTCCCTTAAGTAGGAGAAAACGGGATTAAAGAGACACTTTTCTTTCTCTTCACCCTATCAGCAGCAATTCCTGGAGAAAGTGACTGACCTAAGGGTTAAGACAGGGATAAAGGTCAATATTCCACACAGGCCCCACCCCCGAACTCTCACTGGCTCTCTCCCACTTGGATGCCTTCAAAGAAAGTTTTCCTTTCCATTCCAACTCCCAGGAGGACAACTTCCTGATTCAGAACTTTACCTCCCTTCAGGGGAGACCTGACCTGAGGCTTTTTAAGCACTACAGTTTCCTCTGGGTAGGTAAATTAAGAAGGAACAGAGTAAGCACAGATCTAAACTAAATTCTCCAATTCAGCTTTACCAGAAATCACAATGAAACTATATTTTAACAGTATTTTAATCTTCATCTGGTTTCTTGACTCTGATCTCAATTTGAGCAGAATCTGGAGATAGAGGGGGTATAATTAGCACACTGAAAAGCTTACATGTGAACAATAGTCATTGCAGTCTGGTTCTGGGTCCCAGGAGAAGAGTAGAAGGGAGACACAAGGTGGGGAAGAGGAATGGAATGAAGAAGAAGGTTCTTCCACCTTTTCCTATTTAGAATTTCTCTTGGGCAAAAATGTCTAAATAAATTGAATTTATCTTAATATCTTACAACCTTCCCTTCCAAATTCTCATTCTTGCTTTTCTTTTCTCGTCTTCCAGACCCTTCAGGCTATCCAAAGATCTCCATTTTCAACACCCACACTTTTGGAAATACTGCAAGTTTTGTCAAACCTCCAAAATGTTACATGATCCCATATTACTTACCTCTCCTATCCTTCCTCAAATCAAAATTCCCATCTCCTCAGTGATCAGCTGATCAAGGGGAAAGTAATCTGATGAAATCCATTCACGTTACTATACAATAACTGACTGACAGTCCTAGCCTTTGAACTCTACTGGAGATACATATGTTTTATTATTTTTTATATATATTTTAAAACACACACACACATTATTCTTAAGCTATAGAAATGTACCTACAGTAATCTCAGAGAGAAGATGAGAGGTGCCTAGAAGTTCACCATAAAGGAGGCAGGTCTGCTCTGACCACCATTTCCCAGGGATCATGTCCCCAAAACTGTTCCCATTTTACACTGCCCTCGACTTTAAGTCCTCAGTAAGTCAAAGAAACTTCAGGGTGTGGTGAAGAAGGCCAACTTGGAAAACATTTGTAGCTATGGAACACTTTTATATCCACTGGGTGAGTCAGTAACAATCGCTATTAGGTTGGATAGGTTATTATTTTCAAAATGTTGATAATCATTCCATTATCTAAAAGAAAAACACACTCAGGTTATATACTGAAATTATTCATTCTACTAAGAAAGTCAATAAGGCATAAAAGAGTTAAATAACATTTCCATTGTTTTATAATTTAGTAGTTGAAAAGCAGGATTGGACTGATCTTCACACTTTTAATCGGTTGCTTATCCATTAATTCCACTGGAAATCTTTAATTTTATTTTCTATAACATTTGTGAAATTTGGAAGTATATTTTTGGACAGTGACATTAGAGTAATAGGAAAATGAGCTTCAACTCCTGAGAAGCAGGTGTCATGTCTTTTTCAGTAGTTTTTGCTATAAAAGAGCTAGGGCTAAGGCTGAATTTGTGTGTACTCAGAAATTAACCACGAAATAAGCATAGCTGCATTCATTCAGCTGTAAGTGGCTCTTAACTTCAGCGCCATCAAAAATATTTATTTGCCACCCACAGATGAGTCTTACTGTAATAAAAGACCACAAAAACTTAGGAAAACAAGATCTTCCACTTTGCCTGAGAAGTTAAGCAAATGAAATTTTAACTGAATAATTGATGTTTGCCATTTTTTAATAGTTTGTTTAGCCAGCCATCAAAATAAATTATTTGTAATTAAGGTGATAACTGGGACTTTTTTCAAACCAAGCAACGTATATATGAAAACACCGTGTGTGTTGTCTCTCTTGAATCTGGTCATAGCATACCTCTTGTGGCTTTTCTCAAGATATCAGAAAGGGAAAGAGGAGGTAAAATGCCCAAGAATTGACAGGTAGGGTACTCAAAAACATTAATGGCCCTTACTCAGCTTTCCCCAAGTAGAAGGATTGTGTTGCTTGCTATCAGGCCGGTTGGCTTTTTTAAGTAATAGCCCCCAAACCCAAATTCTTTTCCATAAATGAACAACATAATACAACAATTAAAAAACAAATACCCAACATGTAAGGGAAAAAAGGGCAAATAGTCCAATTAAAATATGTGCAAAGGATCTGAATAGACACTTCTCCAAAGAAGCTATACAAATAGCCAATAAGCACATAAAAAGACACTCAACATGATTAGTCCTTAGGTAAATGCAAATCGATACCACTTCACACCCACTAGAATGGCTATAACCAAAACTAGCCAACAGAGGATCACAAGTGTTGGTGACTACGTGGAGAAACTGGAACCCTCATACAGTGTTTGGCCGCAATGTACAAGGATGCTGGTACTATGCAAAAGTTCGGCAGTTTCACAAAAAGTTAAACACACAGACACCCGAGAGAAATGAAAGCATATGCCCACATAAAAACTTGTACACAATGTTCATGGCGCCATTATTCATAAGGGCCAAAAAAGTGGAAACATCCTGCATGTCCATCAGGTGATGAATGGATAAACAATATGTGATACTATGGTACCCCAATACAATGGAATATTATCCAGCCATAAAAAAGAATAAAGTACTGATACACCCTACAACATGGATGAACCCTGAAAACATTTTGGTATGTGAAGCCAGACACAAAAAGCCACATATTGTAGGATTCCTTTTATATGAAATTTCCAAAGTAGACAAATCCACGGAGAAAGAAAGTAGATTAGCGGTTGCCAGAGGGTGGGGTAAGGGAGAAACGAGAATGACTGCTAATGGGTACGGGGTTTCATTGTGAGGTGCTGAAAATGTTCAGGATAGTGGCGACAGCTGCAAAACTTTGTGACTGTAATAAAACCCACACTTTAAAAGGATGAATTTTATGGTATGTGCAGTATATCTCAATTAAAAAAAACAACCACTAAGTGTTCATTTCCAGAAAGATGACACACGTGTAATAGACTCGTAAAGGTAATATACATAATTGCATACGAAAACGTAACCTCTTAACGTAGATGAACGTTTGGAGTTTTTTTAATTGAGATACATTTCACTGACATAAAGAAAAGAAACAAAGAAGGCGGTGACACGGAGCAACTGCCGAGCCCCGAAGCGGTGGAGCTGGGGTGTGCCCGAGCCCGCCTAGCGGCGTCTCCATCCGAGCTCACCTTCCACCCGTCATTCAGCCACCCTCCCGGAGCTGGGCCCAGCGTCCGGGGCCCGGTGCCGCCCGCCCGCAGCTGCCCGGCTCGGCGGCCGGCACCCAGGGCCGCCTGCTGTCCTGCCCGAGGTGGGGCAGGCGCGGGGGCCCCGCGGGGAGGGGGCGCG
>NC_048232.1:73561571-73597332 GCF_002007445.2 Ailuropoda melanoleuca
GGCCCGCCTCGCTCCCCGCCCCCGCGCGGCCGCCCCGCGCACGCGCAGCCGCGCCGCCGCCCGAGGGGAAGCGAGCGCTTGGTGATGTGGCCGCGGGGGCGGCGACCTGGAGCGCGATCACCGCCCCTCCCCGACCCCCGGCCGCACCCTGAAAGCCGCGGGCCGGGTTGGGGGGGGGGACGGGATGGAGGAGAGGACGGGGAGTCTCCAGGGAACTGTACCCGGGAAAGAGGGGCTGTGGCCTTTCGGCAGCCCCCTCCATCCCTGCAGACCCACGCCCATCCACATCGCCAGCTGCTCCTAGGTCCGAACCCCCAAATCTATGACTCATGATTTCTGTGCTCAGACCAGGGGCCGCCTGGTGGTTGGGTTCGTGTTTTCTTCTCGCAGGCTGGAACGAAAACCAAGGCGTCTGTAACTCTGTGCCTGCCTTTCTGCAGAGCAGCGCTGAAGGAGCGGTGCCTGGCTGAGGTCGGAGGGAGAAGGGGGTGGACCAGTAAGGGGATGGGACTGTGGGCCGCTCCCAGCATCTTCCCAGTGGGAGAGAGGAGTAGAAGCAAAGTGCATGAGCGCAGTAGACATGGCTGGGATGCCAAGACTTTTCAAGTTCGCCACAATCTAGGTCAAAGTGACCCAAGTTTGCAGCGTAAAACTCTTACCTAACTGTTGAGCACCTTTTGTATGACTCAGGTAATGCCCTATGCCTGGGGGATATGCCAGTGACCAAAACAAAGGTTTCAGTCCTCAGGCACTGACTCGGAAAAGACTGCCGTTTTAAAAATCACACAGCTAGTGGCACTCTTTTCCTCAGAGAAAAGTTTCCATCAACTCTCTTACAGCAGGGATTTAGTACCAGCTTTTCAGGTGCTAAGGGACACCAGAGCATACATTTATCCAGTTTTTTCTTTTTTGTTTCTGTGCTTTGCAGTCAGATTGAGTTTTGACCTTAAACTTCTGGGTGACGTGTGTTTCTGTATCAGCCTTGACCATCTGCAGTGATGTTTTTTTTAATGGTAAATGCAGGTGTTCTTCACAACCTAAACACCATTGGGAATGAAAGGATAATTGCAAAGAGTATGGAAAAACAGTGTTTTGACTGTATTTCCAAGTGGGTTGTGTTCTTACTGTTTTGAATCACTATCACTTGAAGGTAAATAACTGTTCTTAAAAGTCTGCCAGAAGTAAAATTCCAGCCAGATAAGTGTTCCTCCCCCTGGGTCACGCAGTCTTTCAAGGCTTCTGCACAAAGTTTGAATCAGAGAAACCACCATCTCCCAGTTTTGAAAATCTACCACCATTTTTTTTTTGATTGATTCTGAGCCGGTGGTTTCAGCAGCCCTAAGTTTCATTAGTTGATGTATGGTGGGCAACCCTCCACTTATGGGGTGCTCTCATTCTGTATGCCACAATATAGTGTGTATTTTTTAGAAATTTTAAGCTTTAAGTTGGAATCCAAATTCAAATTAAATTTCAACTCTGAAAATAGCTCAAGGTAGAATTGGGTCAAGAGGCATCCCTTTCAGAAAAATGAGACCCTAATGTGTGCGGGCAACAGTGATCACATTACTACTTCCTCTTCTGCCTGACAGCTGGCAACTTAAAATGGGAAGCAAGTGGCTTAGAATTGAAGGTCTGTATTAATCACTGCTGTGATGATTGCTAGTAGAAAGCCTGGGGGTTATGAGAGTGTGTAACAAAGGGACCTGTCTATTCGCTCTAGGGGTAAAAAAGATCTCTTTGAGGAAGTGACATTTAATCTGAGCCTAGAAGAATAAGGAAGAGTAGGTCTGACAACAAAGGGAAGGGGGTGGGGTGGGGAGTGCGCTTGTTGCTGTGAAAACTGCAGGTTTGAAGGCTCTTGGGTAGGAAGGGACTCCACCTGTGGCTGGAATGAGGTGGCTAGTGCTGAAGGAGACATGGGTACTTGGCTTGAGGACCATGTTAAAGCTTTGGACTTAATCCTAAAAACAAAAGGAAACCACTGAAGAGTTGGAGAGGATCGGTCTGCAAGGATCGAATTTGTATTAAGGACATTTCTGGTTGCTGTGTAGAGTCTGAGCAGCAAGGGAGCGGCAGAGGGTGTTTGAAGACCCGTCTGCAGGCAATGGAGAGTGGAAGATGGTGGATCAAGGAAATCGATCAGAATTACATCTGTAAGCACCTGATCATTGACTGCCTGGGAAAGGTGAGGGAAAGAAAAGTGTCCAAAAGTGACACCCAGGTTTCTGCCATGAGCTCATCCCATTCCCTGAGATGGGGAACCTGGAGGAGGAGGTCTCAAGGGGAGAATTTGAGTTGCTTTAGATACGCTGGGTTCGACGTCTCTGTGAGACATCCAAGTGAAGATGCTGAGTATATATTTGCAAAATAAATCTGGAACTCAAAGTAGAGATCTGGACTGAAGATGAAATCAAACCTAAATTTTTAGAGCAAGGACTATGACTTGCTTGTAAGAATTTAACCTTTAAACTAGAAAAAATGAGCAGTGAGCAGAAGCAGAGGGTACCTGATACTATATGTGAGACACCCCACAGACAATATTTTTATTTAATCCTTTACACCTTGTGTGGATGGTATTATAATCCCATTTTTCATATAAGGAAACAAAGGGTTAAATTCGTGGTCAAACTTACTTAAATTCCCAATTAAATAAGACCGATTGAATAAGAATCTCTGTGGGTAATTCTTCTTTTTTTTTTGTTTTAAAGATTTTATTTATTTGTTTGACAGAGAGAGAGAGAGAGCCAGTGAGAGAGGGAACACAAGCAGGGGGAGTGGGAGAGGAAGAAGCAGGCTCCCAGCGGAGCAGGGAGCCCAATGTGGGACTCTATCTCAGGACCCCAGGATCACGCCCTAGGCTGAAGGCAAATGCTTAATGACTGAGCCCCCCAGGAACCCCCTCTGTGGGTAATTCTGATGATCACTGAGGTTTAGAAACTTAAAAGTGCAGACTACTTAAAAGTAGTCACACAAACCATATAAAATACTCATTTTAAACAATGATAAAAGAAACCATGCTTCCAAGAACATGCAGCCCATGCAGCAAATGTGTGTGGATACATGTCCCTGTTTCTTTCACCTCCATTATCAGTTCCCTCCCTGGGAAACTCTGGAATGTTCATTTGTTCATTCACACAGTAAGTAGTTACATGGGCCTACTACTGTGTACCGAATAACAATAGTCATTCATTTATTTACAAATATTTATTGAGCACTTATTAAACACCATGCTCTTTCATGCTCTGGGAATATAGCAGTGAACAAAATAAACAGATGCCTGACTTACAGAGTTTACATTTAGGTGGGGAAAGACAGACAGACATGTATATGTATATGAATAAAGATATCTATATATGTAGATAGATGTATATATCCCACATGGCGATAACTACTATGCATATAAATGAAACAGGAAAAAGAGTTGGAGAGTTCAGGGTATAGAGAGAAGGGGAGACAGTCTTATATAGGGAAATCTACAGTGCTCTTGCTGGTTTGAGCAGAAAGGAGTGAGGGATCAATTATGCTATCTGCAGGAGGTACAGCAAGCACAAAGGTCCTGAGGCAGAAGTGTGTATGAGGTGTTCAAGAAACAGCAAGGAGTCCTGTGTGGCTGAAATGAGAAGTAGCTGGAGGCAGGCCATGAGGCTTGTAGGCCTTTGTAAGACCTTTGGCTTTCACTCTGAGTGAGGCAGGAACTGCTGAAACGGTCTGGGCAGAGAAATGGCCCACTGTGACCTGGATTTCAACGGTATGACTATGGAGAGCTGAGTGAGGAGGCAAGGGTGGAAGCAGGAAGACCAGTAAGGATGCTGTTTCAATAATCCAGGTGAGAGGGGGACGTCTGGGCCTGGGCGGCTCAGTCAGTTAAGCATCTACCTTAGGCTCAGGTCTTGATCCCACGGGTCCTGAGATTGAGTCCTGCATTGGGCTCCTTGCTCAGGGGGGAGCCTGCTTCTCCCTCTGCCTGCCACTCCCCCTGCTTGTGCTCTTGCTCTCTCTCTGACAAATAAATACATAAAATCTTAAAAAAAAAAAATCCAGGATGAGAGAGATGGTGGCCCAGGCCAGGGTGGTCATAGAGGGAGTGGTAAGTATATACTGCACTCTGGATCATTTGAGAGGAGAGCTGACAGGCAGGATTTACTAATGGAATGAATGAGGGCTAAGAGAAAAAGAGAAAGGCACTTAAGGATGCCTCCAAAGGTTTTGGCTCAAGCAGTCAGAAGACTGGAGTTGCCATTTGCCGAAATGGCTGATGATGAGAAGAGTCAGGAGCTGGTATGAGAACCTCTGTGAGGATCTACTGTTCTGAGCGCCCGTTGTGGATGAACTCCTTCAGTGCTCGCAACAACTCTCGAAGGTACATCCTGTTCTGCCTGTCTTATAGATGAGGGACTGAGGTACTGCTCTGCCGCGGACTTCAGAATCCACCGCTGTGAACGCTAGAGGTTACCGCGGCATCGTCTATCAGGGAAGGCACACAACTGTGCAAACGATGACAACGAAACCTAGAGCTACGATAGGGAAAGTCGGAGGAGGATGTAGCTGTACAAAGCAGAAGCATCTTCCAAAGTTTAGAGGTCAGGGAGACAGGGAAGACTTACAAGAGGAAGTGGTTTTAAGCTGCAGTCTAAAGGTTCGCTAGCCACTAACCGAAATTTTAGGAGGTGGGGTAGGAAACGAAGGAGAGAGTATTCCAGGTGGAGGTTCGTCCTAGGTACTTTTACAAAAAAGGTGGGGAGGGGATTTTAAGGAATTGAAAGAAGTTTAGTCTGATGTTTATATTTCCTTTAGAGCGCCTTGTGGGTTGGTGCCTGTTGAGAGTTTATCTCCGCAAACATGGTGATGTCTCAAGGGTTCCCTGTCCCTGGTGTCTTTAGAATGTACCCCTGAGGGAGTAGAGGTCTGCTGTCCTTGACCACTCATGAAGTTCTTGTTGTTCCTTAACTGTGGGCTTTGAACTTCCTGTTCTCATTAAGGAGGACACTCCAGTCTCCCGTATACCTTCCTGGGTCCACACCCACTATGTGGACTTAAGGGTCTCTCTGCTTCCATGACAGCCAGTGAAGAGCATGATGATAAAACTTAAAAGATAAGTTATGGACAGAAACTGTTTACTTATTTGTCCACGTTCCTATTAGATTGTCAGCACAGCCTCTCTAACTCAGGCTAGCACAATGTTGTCAGCCTGAATGGATACTCAATTATTTTGTTCCTGAAATGAGTGAATGGATACATTTTTGATTTGCCATCCTTTACTTTTAGTGGTGCTGCTACTGGCTTTTTGGTTTTCCATTCTGGTTCCACTCTCAACAGAATTATTAATTTATTTTAAAATTTTAGTTCTATATTGCATTGTTCTAGCTTCTTTAACCTGACCTTGATGGATTTTTGCTAGCAGACAGGCTTTGTGCACTACTGGGATCCTGATGGCCGAGCTCTTTTTCAGGGACATCTGCACATTGACTACTCTTCTAGGGATGAAGATTTGGCCTTGCTGATACTGTCTGGTTTAAGAACCAAGCAAAACTCAGTATTTGTAACCATTTTCTTGAATGGATGCTCATATAACCCCCCCCCAAAAAAGAGTATAGAAAATTGCTCATAGTTCAGTTTCTGAGGATCATATCTGTGAGTCAGGATTTCCAATCCAGAGACAATGGCACTGGTGGGATGGAGCCCAAAGATGTCATAAGAGTAACTAGAATCAGATTGTTGACAACTTTGATGACATGAACTTCTCTGAGTCCCTTCTCTGTGGTGTCTACATAAATGGTTTTGAGAAGCCTTCTTCCATCCAGCAGTGAGCCAGTCTTCCTTGTATCAGGGGTAATTATGTGATTACTCAAGCCCAGTCTAGGACTGGGAAAACAGTCACTTTCACCATATGGACTATGCAGCAGATTGAATTGGATCTAAAGGCTATGCAGGACGTGGTCCTGACACCCACTAGAGAGTTGGCTCAGCAGATACAGAAGGAATCATGACATTAGGAGATTACATGGCCTCTACAATGACAGAGCCTAAAAGCTAGAGCACATCTGTAGCAATTAGCACACCTAACATCTAGATCTCACTCTCTAAATACCATTCTCAACGTTAAAAGGAACCAGTGCTCCTTGGAGAAAAGACTAATTCCAGGACTGGGGCAGGAAAAGTACAAAAGGAACCTGAAATGATTGGACCAGAAACTAAAGCAGTACTCAAAGAATGATGGTAACATCTAAAAAGGATAGGTTTGCAGACTGAAAGGTCTCTCACTGGGGACAATTTTAGTATCAAAATAAGTGATACAGTAATGGATTAAAACCCATTAAACAGAATAAAAATCCATGAGTCAAAACTACATAAATAAGAAAATGGGAGAGGAGAAAGTTCTTTCTCAAAGTACAATATCAACTAATACATAGGATACGAATGAAAGAATTAGAAAAGGAGTGAAAGTTTAATGAGATAGTATGTTTACATATCTCCCCACAAATACTAGTTAACTGAAAAGGCACAACTAGTAATTTTACAGTGAGGAAGTTTAACAGACACCGCCTTTGCCAAGTGATCAAAGTTAATGTTACCAGTAGTGAGACAAATTCACATCATGTGCTCCAGATATCACTGAGCAGAACCTAATATCACTTCTTGGCAAAAATATACAATCTGAATCTAATCGTGGGGAAACAGAAGGTAGACCCAAATTGAGAGCCATTCTACAAAATCTCTGGTCTACCTTCTTCAAAGATGTCAAAGTAATGAAAGACAAAAAATGACGAGAGAAACAGTCACAGATTGATTTGACAGGACTGAATGCAGTGCATGATCCTGTTTGAGACCCTGGACCGGAAGGAAAAATTACAAAGGAAATTATTGAGACAGTTATAATTTGAATACAAATAGTAGATTACGTAATAGTACAATATTCATGTCAAATTTTCTGATTTTGTTCATTGCCCTCTGGTTATGTCAAAAAATATTCTTGTACTTAGGATGTCTGTCCTAAAGTATTGAGGGATAAACAGACACAAAGGCTGCAATTTGCTCTCAAATTATTAAAAAAAATTGTGTGGGTGTGTGGGTGGGGAGAGAGAAAAGACTAAGATGGAGCAAAAAGAAAATGGGGCAAAATGTATCCATTTTTGAATCTGGGTAAAAGTATATAGGAGTTATACTACTGTTGCCACTTGTCCATAAATCCAAAATTCTATCAAAATAAAAAGTGACAAAAGATGGACATGGGGGGACAGGGGTCTAGGAATCTACTCTGGCAGCATCCCACCAGTGCAGAGGGAGAAGCCATCCAAAACTATGCTGGTTCTGCTTTGATTCTCTGTAGTCACCTCTCCTGTATTCCTTGCGAAGGAAATAAAGGACTTATAGCCAGTGCGTAGGTGGTCAGTTTGGCATCTTCAAAGGAAGACAGCTTAGTGAACTTGAAAGTATTCATTTTAAATTAGTAGAGACTTCTCTGTTCCAAATAACAGTTTGGAGCCCTGTAACAGTTTGTAATCAGAACGGTAAACTTGCAAAACGTTCTTAACATGAGGTAGATAAAAGAGGTAGTGTAGGATGAGAAAAGGGGAACAGTGCAAACTGTACACAATTTACCAATATGAAAAAAATTTTTAAAGATTTTATTTTTATTTATTCTACAGAGATAGAGACAGCCAGTGAGAGAGGGAACACAAGCAGGGGGAGTGGGAGAGGAAGAAGCAGGCTCATAGCAGAGGAGGCTGATGTGGGGCTCGATCCCATAACGCCGGGATCACGCCCTGAGCCGAAGGCAGATGCTTAACTGCTGTGCCACCCAGGCGCCCCTCCTATGATTTAACTCTTGTGTGTTTGTAGTCCCTCTTCTGATTGTATCTACCAGATTGTATGCCTATTATCCTGTGAAATAGTATAATTAGAATGCTTAGTTACTGACCTCATTATGTATAGATTTTTTTTTTAAGATTTCATTCATTTATTTATTTGAGAGAGAGAGAGAGAGATCACAAGCAGTGGGGAGGGGTAGAGGGAGAAGCAGACTCCCTGCTGAGCAGGGACCCTGACGTAGAACTGGATCCGAGGACCCTGGGATCATGACCTGAGCTAAAGGCAGACGCTTAACCGACGGAGGCACCCAGGTGCCCCGTATAATCTTTTAAATACTTTTAGGGAAATACCAGCAACCTAGTCTTGGACACACTATTTTGCTAGAGCAAGATCCTGCTCTTGTTAGTGCAAGATCTGTGTTTCCAAGATCCTAGAAACATGATCCAGCAGAATTAAGAGTTAAAGAATTAAAAGAATTTATTTATGAAAATAACTTAAAACTGGTTAAAATGTAAAAATACTTTTCACCAAAAACTAATGAAATATATAAAATGAAACGGCTCCCCACCCCCACCTGTATGCACATTTTCACCCTTTATTAAAATACTATGATGTTCCTCCTGATTTATTGATATTTACCAGAATTTAGCACAGGTCTTATTTATGCCATGCCATTTATGGATGGAATTTTGAAGGAGAAATGATGCCTTGTACTATATACAAAACTCAACCCCTAAAAAAATAATTTAAAAATTCCAGCAAATGAGGCAGAGAATTAAGTTAACTCCAGTTTAAGATAGCTACCCTTCAGAATACTAGTCTCCTGGAAATAAAACTGTGCTCTCCTCTTACTCCCAACCCCCGAGTAAAAATATTACGCTGCTAGAAAATAAAGCATTTCTTTGACACATTTAATTGTATCCATAGGATTAAAATAGATTAAGAGCCTAACCAAAGTAAATTATTTGCAATATAATTACACCATAATTTTCAGCATTAAACGTATATGCCTCTAGAGACAAAATAGTTTTGATTTACCAAACTGAGTAATTAAATTAAGTAGGTAATTGTTCCTAAGGGCCTGGGAACCAGGTAATAGCAATTTGAAAAGTTACCAGCAAAAATGATCAGTTTGGTTAGTCTGCTGAAGTTAAAAAGTAAGCCTGAAAGAATAAAAATTACCTTTTAGAAAAACCTCAAAATAATATATCCCAAGTATTATTGACTATAGTAGACTGTGTAGGTGTCCCCCTAATTTTCTTGACTGCCTCTCCCTACCACAGAAGCTCTGTCATCTGGATGATATTCACCTCCCCCTACCCACCCCCTCCAGCTAGAGTCGTGGCCCTGACTGGCCTAAACCAATCAGGGTAATCCCATTCTCCTTGTTTCAGCTAGTCCCAAAGTGGGCCCATGACCCAAATCGGTTAGCTTTATTTACATTTTAACTTTTGGTTGGCAATCTTATTTACAATTTCTTGGAGAAGTTACATTGTAACACCCAGCCAGCAATAGGGTACTGCATTATAAAAACCATAACATACATGGAAGTCAACCAGAGTTTCTTACATTTCTATTTCTATTTATATGCCTTCTCACCTTTAAAAAAAAAAAAGATTTTATTTATTTATTTGATAGAGAGAGACAGCCAGCGAGAGAGGGAACACAAGCAAGGGGAGTGGGAGAGGAAGAAGCAGGCTCCCGGTGGAGCAAGGAGCCCAATGGTGGGCTCAATCCCAGGACTCCGGGATCATGCTCTGAGCTGAAGGCAGCCGCTTAACGACTGAGCCACACAGGCGCCCCTTCACCTTCTTTTCATATTTTTTTCCTGTTGAATAAGGCAGATATTTTTCCTGCAGGATTTCCCACATTCTAGATTTGGCTGATCGCTTCCTTGAGTGGTTTTACTTATTATAGTCCTCGTATATCCTGTAAGACAGTAGTTAGAACTGGGGACTTCATTTAGGAAAAGGTTTCTTCCTTTTTCTTTTCTTTCGTCCTTTCTTTTTTTCCCTTTTTGTTTTGTTTACAAGAAAACTTACTCGGTGGCACTGTGCACTTTCTAATGCAATAATTTGGGGGCACACAAAATCTGGTTGGTCATACTTTGAGAGATGTCAGAATGACTGGCAGAGCCAGACTTTGCCAGCTTTGCCTAGTGGGAACCTCAGATTCCAGATTCTTTTTGCCATGACCCCAATTGTCTCAGAGCTTCCTTGCTTTCTGGCACTGCAGATATCCCAGGTGTATATCCCTGACCCAGACTTGACATCAGCCATTTGTATGAGAAGCTCTGTTCCTTTTAGTGAGGAAAGGTATTTAGCAGGCACGACCCAGCTCAGGGATGCTTGTTACAGTGGCTTGTTATTATTTCCAGACCTTCCAGCAGACCAAGCTCAGGGATAAGTGGTTTTTCAGAAAGAGAAAAAGAAGTCATGAATTTATACAGATATTACAAAGTTAAATTTAAAATTACAGGAGGATTTTACTTTTCTTTTCTTGGAACAAAAAAATCTGAGCTGCGAATGATATTAATATAATTACTTATTTGCTTTATCCAAGAATATGCTTATAGCAGTTTCAAAATAACCATACTGATAGTGTTACTAAAAATTAAGAGGATTGGATACATTTTAAAATTTCTATGTGAGTGTGTAGTCATTGTCATTGTCATTACATATCTCACTAAGGATGTACTGTCCAAATATTGTGTTTTAAAGTCACCTAAAATAGTTATTTTCTGTGTTGTTATGCTATAAACTTGATGTATAGTTAAGTTCAGTTATTTCAGTTTGTTTTCAATTTGGGGGCAGGGGATTTTCTTTCCTTTTGTCTTTATTTTTGTTTTTAAGTAGGCAAGATATTTACATTGATTCCAAAGCCAAACTATAAAAACCAATATATTCTGTGAAGTCTAATGTTCTTTTCTGTTCCTTCCTTTCCCAACTATTTTATTCAGTTTTGGCTTATCCTCCATTGTCTCTTTTTGAAAATAGAAGCATATGTGCATGAACATGTGTGTGTATGTATACACATACATAGGTGTTTTCCTCTCTTTATCACATAAAAGGCAGCATACCATAAACGCTGTTTTGCAAACTAGTTTATTCACTTACCAACATATCCAGAAGATCACTCCATACCAGGATATACCGATTTTCCTCATTCCTTTTCACACTGCATGGTACTCTATTGTGTGTTTATTCAACAAGATCCCTACTGATGGACATCTGGGTTATTTTAGTTTTTCATTATTACAAATAGTATATCCACAGGGGCAGCTGGGTGGCTCAGTTGGTTAAGAGTCCCATTCTTGGTTTTGGCTCGGGTCATGATCTGAGGGTCCTGAGAGCAAGCTCCTAGTCAGGCTCCCCATTCAGCAGGGAGTCCGCTTCCCCTCTCTCTTTCCCTCTGCCCCTACACCCCACCTTGCCAGCTCATGCACTGTCTCTAATATACATCAATCTATCAATCATTTTTTTTAATAAAAGAGTAAATGTATAGGTAATTTTATCTGATAATGCCAATTCCTTTCCATAGCAACAGAACCATTTTGCATTCCCAACATTAATGTATGACAGTGCTTGGTTCCCCACAACTTTGCCAATAGGTATGTTGTTAATTTTTTATTAGTACCAGTTTGGTAGATGAGATATAGTTCCTCAGTGTCATTTTTTTTTTTTTTGCCTGCGTTTTTTTTCATCTGAGCGAGCAAGAACATCTTGTTTATATGTTTAAGCACCATTTTTATTTCTACTTCTGTGAATTATCTGTTCATTTCTATAACCAGTTTTTTCATGGAGTTATTTCATCTTTTTCTTCTTAGTTTTTAGAAGCTCTTTATGTTGTGGGTATTGAAACTTTCCAGTAGGATAAGCTGGAAACCTTGTTTTTAAGTTTATTTGCCTTTTTCTATTGCTTTGCTGATTTTTCTTAGGTAAAATTTCTTTTTGAATTTTGATATAGTCAAATTCATGGATCTTTTCTCTTAGTGGTATATGTTTTTACATATTTCTGGAACATTATCCATTTCAAATGGTTTCATATGGGCTTTCAAGTTAGTTTGCACAGAGTTGTACAAAGTAGTCTTAATAAATTTTTCTATATTTTCTCTGCTTTTATGGTCATTATTCCATTAACATTTATTTCATGTATTTATACCTCCAAATCTTTCTCCCCTCCCCTCTTCTGGTTTAGGTTAGCTAAGGTTTGTCTATTTTTCCTGGCTTTTTAAATACTTAGCTTTGAGGGCTTCCTCTTGAAGCAAGGATTGCTTAGTAGCATGTTTTTACAGTTTTAGGTGGAAGAGACTTTTAAAAATGTCTCATTATTTTCTAATTATATTGAATTGAGTGTGATCGCAGGAGGCCATTTATATCATTTGCATTTTTAGAATGCACTGAAATTTTCTTTGCAGACTCTGATATGTCAATTTTGTGAAATTTCCATGTGACTTAGAAGAAGGTTTAATTTGTATTATCAGGATTCAGTCCCCTCTTATTTCGATATTGTCTTTCTACTACGAACAGTATTGTAATTAGCTGGTCACCTCCTCTTTCTCTTTCCTCCTTTATCCCTAATATGTAATTTAAAGTATTAGCTTTTGGCTGGCTCAATCAGTGGAGCATGTGACTCTTAATCTCAGGGTTGTGGGTTTGAGCCCCAAGTTGGGCTGGAGAGTACTTAAAAATAAAAAATAAAAAATAAAAAATAAAATGAATAAATAAAGTATTATCTTTTATTCCCAGCTTTCAAAAAACAAAATTTTCTCATTATCTTCTCTGCTTTCTCCCCATTTTTGATATTTGTATTATATCCATATTATCAAATCTATAACAAATATATACTATTCTGTTAACCTTATTCTCACCATTCTATCCTGCATTCTACTGTACGATGCTCACCACCAAAACTGAAATTGAATTTGTCCAATCATTTTCTGAACCTTGTTCTCTAGTAGATACCTCAAGATGGCTCGGAGCAATATTTCCTCTGTCCTTAACATATTCATAACTGTCTAGATCTTTAAAACTTTTATATTTGAAAAGCAGTTACTGTCTTCTGTCCATTTCTTGACTGGATTATTTGTTTTTTGGGTGTTGAGTTTGATAAATTCTTTATAGCTCTCAGACACTAGCCCTTTATCTGATAAGACATTTATAAATATCTTCTCCCATTCTGTTGGTTGTCTTTTGGTTTTGTTGACTGTTTCTTTTGCTGTGCAAAAGCTTTTTACCTCGGTGAAGTCCCAATAGTTCATTTTTGCTTTTGTTTCCCTTGCCTTTGGAGACACGGCTAGCAAGAAGTTGCTGTGGCCGAGGTCACAGAGGTTGCTGCCTGTGTTCTCCTCAGGGATTTTGATGGATTCCTGTCTCACATTTAGATCTTTCATCCATTTTGCATTTATCTTTGTGTATGGTATAAGAAAATGGTCCAGTTTCATTTTCCGCATGTGGCTGTCCAATTTTCCCAACACCATTTGTTGAAGAGACTGTCTTTTTTATATTGGATATTCTTTCTGGCTCTGTCAAAGGTTAGTTGGCCATAGAGTTAAGAGTCCATTTCTGGGTTCTCTATTCTGTTCCATTGATCTGTGTGTCTGTTTTTGTGCCACTACCGTATCATCTTGATGATTATACTTTGTAATAGAGCTTGAAGTCCAGAATTATGATGCCACCAGCTCTGGTTTTCTTTTTCAACATTCCTCTGGCTATTCGGGGTCTTTTCTGGTTCCATTCAAATTTTAAGATTATTTGTTCCGCTCTATGAAAAATGTCGATGGTATTTTGATAAAGATTGCATTGAATGTGTAGATTGCTCTGGGTAGCATAGACATTTTACCAATATTGTTCTTCTAATCCATGAGCATGGAATGTTTTCCCATTTATTTGTGTCTTCCTCAATTTCTTTCATGATTGTTCTATAGTTTTCTGAGTACAGATCCTTACCTCTTTGGTTAGGTTTATTCCTAGGTATCTTATGGTTTTTGGTGCAATTGGAAACGGGATTGATTCCTTAATTTCTCTTTCTTCTGTCTCATTGTTGGTGTATAGAAATGCAACTGATTTCTGTGTATTGATTTTATCTCCTGCCATGTTGCTGAATTCCTGTATGAGTTCTAGCAATTTTGGGGTGGAGTCTTTTGGGTTTTCCACATAAAGTATCATGTCATCTTCTCCAAAGAAGACATACAAATGGCCAACACACACATGAGAAAATGCTCAACATCAGTTGACATCAGGGAAATACAAATCAAAACCACAATGAGATACCACCTCACACCAATCAGAATGGCTAAAATTAAAAGTCAGGAAACAAATGTTGGCAAGGATGCAGAGAAAGGGGACTCCTCTTACAGTGTTGGTGAGAATGCAAGCTGGCACAACCACACTGGAAAACAGTATGAAGTTCCTCAAAAAGTTTAAAATAGAGCTACCCTATGACCCAGCACTTGCACTACCAGGTATTTACCCAAAGGACACAAACATGATCCAAAGGGGCACCTGCATCCCAATGTTTATAGCAGCAATGTCCACAATAGCCAAACTATAGAAAGCGCCCAAATGTCCAATGACAGATGAATGGATAAAGAAGATATGGTGTGTGTGCGTGTGTGTATATGTATATATATATATATATATATATACATATACACACACATATACACATGATAGAATATTACTCAGCCATCAAAAAGGATGAAATCTTACCATTTATATCGACATGGTTGGAACTGGAGGTAAAATGCTGGGCAAAATCAGTCAATCAGAGAAAAACAATTACCATATGGTTTCACTCATATGTGGAATTTAAGAAACAATATAGAGGATCATAGGGGAAGGGAGGGGAAAATAAAATAAGATGAAATCAGAGAGGGAGACAAACCATAAGAGACCCTTAACTATATGAAACAAACTGAGGGTTGCTGGAGGAGAGGTGGGAGGCGGGTTGGGGTAACTGGGAGGTGGACATTAAGGAGGGCACGTGATGTGATGAACACTGGGTGTTATATGCAACTGATGAATCCCTGATCTCTACATTGGAAACTAATGATACACTGAATGTTAACTAACTGAATTTAAATAAAATGAGTTTAAAAAAAAGAAAGAAAAGCAGTTAAGCTAAATCCTTAGCTTAAATTTTCTTTCTTTGAGTATCTTAAATATGTTATTTAATTGCATTCTGGGGGCGCCTGGGTGGCGCAGTCGTTAGGCGTCTGCCTTCAGCTCAGGGCGTGATCCCGGCGTTATGGGATCGAGCCCCACATCAGGCTCCTCCGCTAGGAGCCTGCTTCTTCCTCCCCCACTCCCCCTGCTTGTGTTCCCTCTCTCACTGGCTGTCTCTATCTCTGTTAAATAAATAAATAAAACCTTTAAAAAAATTGCATTCTGGCAAAAATCTTTCTGTCAGAACATCAAATGCCAACCTTATTTTCTTTCCTTGTAACTTATTGGGTGTTTTTGCCAAAATACTCTGGATGGTCTTTTTCCTATTTTTAGAGTCCAGGAGTTTTACCAAAGTATGTTTCAGTAGTGACTAATCTGGGCTGATTTTTCTAGGTAAATGATACGGTCTTTTGTTACATATATTCAAATTTCCACACATTTTAGAATAATTTTCTTGAATTACTTTAAAAATAAATTGTTTTGCAATAAATTTAATTTTATGAAAAATTCTCAAAGATACCACAGAGAGTTCTCATATGTCTTTTATCCAGTTTCCATCCTTTGTTACTATTGTACATACCATGGTACATTTGTCAAAAACAAGAACTGACATGTTAGTAGTTTGTGTTTGTCATGGAATCTATCCATTTCATCTAAAGTAGAAAATTTATTGTCATAATTGCTTAGACTATTTCCTTACCCATTTGATGTCTGTAGAATCTGTGGTAATGCTCCTTTTTCATTTCTGATATTAATAATGTGTGTCTCCTCCAGTTATTTTCTGATTAGTTTGGATAGAGGCTTATCAATTTTATTGATTTTTGCAAATAATCAGCTTGGTTTTATTGACTTTTTATATTGTGTTTATTTTTATTTTATTGATTTCCACTATTATGTTCTTTCTTCTGCTTGCTTTAAGTTTAATTTGCTCCTTTTTTCCTAGTTAAGGTGGAAGCTTATATAAATGAGACCTTATAATCTTTTCAAATATAAGCACTTGATGCTATAAATTTCCTTCCTTGTACTGCACTAGCTACATTGTGCACATTTTGGTATTTTCTGTGTTTATTTTAATTCAGCTTAAAATATTTCAAAATTTCTTTTGTATTTTTTATTTGACTCATGGGTTACGTAGAACTGAATTGTTTAATTTCCAAATATTTGGAGATTTTCCAGATATCTTTCTATTTTTTATTTTTAGTTTGTTTTTGATAACTTCGATAAGATTTTTAGTTTTGTTGACATCAGAGAGAAAACTTGGGATGACTTCAATCTTTTAAATTTTTTGTGACTTGTTTTATGGCCTTGCATATATACGATCAATCTTATTGATTATTCTGTTACCATTGAAACAAGATATATTCTGCTGTTGCAAGGTCAGGTGTTTTGCCTGTCAGTTCAGCTGGTTGATAGTTTTGCTCAAGGCATCTTTATATATACTTATTCTACCAATTACTGAGAGAGGAGTGTCGAAATCTCCAACAATAATATTAGAATTTATTTCTCCTTTTAGTTCTATTAGATTTTCCTTCTTGTACTTTAAAGCTTAGTTATGAGACTCATTCACAATTATTATTGTTATATCATCACAATGAATTTATTACCTTATCATTATGAAATATGCCTCTTTATCCTTGGTGCCTTAGTCTGCTCTTGTTGCTATGACAAAGTACCACAAAGTGGGTGGCTTAAACAAGAAAAATTAATTTTCTCATGGTTCTGGAGGCTGCAAAATCCAAGATCAAGTTTCCAGCAGGGTTGATGTCTGCTGAGAGGTCTCCCCTTGGGTTGCAGAAGGCTGTCTTCTTACCATGTATTCACATGGCCTTTCCTTGGTGTGTGTGCATGTGGGGAGAGAAAGAGTAGTACTCTGGTGTTTCTTTATTTAAGGGCACTAATCCTATTGGATCAGGACCCCACACTTACAACCTCATTTAATCAATGATTGCTTCCTTAGAGTCCCCATTTCCAAATATAGCCACACTCAGGGGTTAGGGTTTCAACATATAGATTTTGGGAGGTTACATTCAATCTGTAATACTTGGTAAGATTCTTTGTTTTGAAATCTGCTTTGTCTAATAGTAATGTCGCTACTCTAGCTTGATTTTTGTTTCATATTTGCATGGTTTATCTTTTCCATTACTGGACCTTTATTATTTTTTTTAAAGGCTTTATTTATTTATGTGACAGACAGCCAGCGAGAGAGGGAACACAGCAGGGGAGTGGGAGAGGAAGAAGCAGGCTCCTAGCGGAGGAGCCTGATGTGGGACTCGATCCCAGAACGCCGGGATCACGCCCTGAGCCGAAGGCAGCCGCTTAACGACTGCGCTACCCAGGCGCCCCCATTACTGGGCCTTTAACCTATCTATGTCTTTACAGTTAAAGTGAAGTTATTGCTGACAACATGCATTTGGATCTTGTTTTAACCAGTCTAACAATTTTTGCCTTTTAAATCTTAGACTAATGTACATCTAGTCTAATTACTGGTATGGGTTTAGCTTAAGTCTACTATCTTGTTATTGGTTTTCTATTTAGTCCATCTGTTCTTTGCTCCTCTTTATCTTTTATCCTGTTTTCTTTGGGATTAATTGATTATATACAGCTCAGGTTTTATCTCTACTATTGGCTGATCAACTATTCCTCTTTTTAGTTTTCTTTTTTTAGTTGCTCTAGTATTTATAACATACATCTTTAACTTCTTACTATTTTAAAATCCTATTAAAATACTTCACATAAAATATATGATCCTTACAACGGATTTAGTACCTCTACCGTCTGTGCTATTCTTCTTATATGTATTTTACTTCTACATTTGTTATAAACCCTATAATATTTTTTAAAATTTAAACAATTATTTTTAAAAGATTAAAAGTGAGAAAAACTATGTTTCCATTTATTTTCATGTTTCACAAAACTGCTTTTCTGGTTAACAACACCATTTCTAGGAGGGAGACTAAATTCTGCCAGTGCATCTTCTACTCTATCTTGGCTAGATGTTAATGCCTGAATTTCTAAGTTATTGTTACAGATAGCTGCGTTAGTTTTGTACCTATGGGTGCTTCTGATCTAGTCAACAATTCACAACAGAGATTTGAGGACATTTCTAAAGGCTACATTCCTGCTGTACAGGGGTGATCCATCAATCAATGAAACAATTCACAACTATTCATTTGTTCAACTTTTCTCTGTTCATTCCTTAGTTAAACACGGATTAATCATTAACGATGTGGCTGACTCCAAGTGAGGTACTGGCTGTATAAAGAAAAAAAAGGTGCTGTCCTTTCCCTGAAGGATCTCCAGACAGAGTAGGTTTTAAATAGAAAGAGAGTTAAATCAGCTTTTAAAATGCATTAATCAGTGTCTTCCTCCTCAGTGCTTACTGTCATTTGTCCCATAATTCTTTGTGCCCTTCGTTTTATAACTTGGTTGTAATATAATGGTAAGTCTTTATTATGATAACAATAAGGGAGGGGTGCTCAATGAACACAGTTTCAGCTTTGCAAGATGAAAAAATTCTAGAGCTCTGATACATAACAATGTAAATAGAGTCAACACTTCCGAACTGTACCCTTAAAAATGGTTAAGATGGTAGATTTTATGTTGTGGTTTTTTTTTACCACAACCTAAAAATAAAAAAATTTAAAAATGAGGAGGAAGGCAGCCCCACGATGCGCTGTTGTCCGGACTATTCAGGTAAAATTGAGTTTTGCCAGCTCTTTCAATCCAGCGACGGGACCTTAGGAGTCCCAACCTTCCTTTTCCCACCGGATTCCCGCCTCGGGGATCCGCCAGGTGTCGCCGTGGCCGTGGCCGCCCTCGCCCCGCCCACCACCAAGTTTCGTCCAATCGCGGCCCTGGCCCCGCCCCCGACTGAACCTCTTTCCTGCATCCGGGCCTGGGTGGGCTGGCTCTCAAGCCTAGCAAGGGGCATGGAGGTCCGCGGCGAACCCCAGTCCGGCGCGAGCTGTTCGTCGTCCCCCCGGGACGGCTCGGCGGTCTCGGTGTCCAAGGAGCTGCTGACAGCCGGGAGCGGCGGCCGCGGAGGTGACGGGCGGGTGGCGGCGGCGTGGGGTGTGCACGTGCCGCAGGGGGCGTGTGGCCGGGGCAGCGGCGGGGGCCGGCCGGCGGCTCCCTGTCCAGGCCCCTTACCCCCGAGGGGACGCCCAGGGTTGGCCGCGGGGCTTCTGAGTTACTGCTACTGCAGGGGTGGGGTTCGGGGGCCTCGCGGCAGGCACCCGGCCGCGGGCCCCGGGATGGTGGTTGTATTCCGCACGATAGTGGGCGCCCACTCCGCAGAGTGCAGCAGCAGGACACCTGCCCTAAGGGTGGGACCTGGGGAGGGTCTTAGGTCGGCTCTCCGGTCCCGGCAGCGGGCTGGTGGGGGGAGCCGGTCACTATTATGGATTCACCTCCCCGCCCCCACCCCTCCATGCTCACAGAACCACCCGTTAGTGCCTTGCCTCTCGTAGAGGGGCACTTGGGTCTAGGAAATCCACGTAGGATTTCAGACACCATAGTAGAGAGTTGAAAAGCATGGGTTCGAATCCCAGCTGCACGACTGATTAGCTGTGGAACCACAGGAGAGTTGCTTACGTTCTCAACGCTCCAGTTTTCACATTTGGAAAATGGAGGTAGTAGTAGCTGTTGATTTTTTTTTTTTTTTTTTTTTGAGGAGAAGGAGAATGCGCATAAGGTCTTTGGTCGTATTCTCAGGGACTATTAGCTCGAAGACGTTCTGTGAGAACCCAGAGCATCCCAAAGAGTTATAATAATACCCAAAGCTTATGTAGGGCTTACTGTGACCTTGGATTTAATTAACGCATTTAATCCTCACAAAAACCCTGTGCAGAAGGTTCTGTTATCTGTATTTCGTAAGTGAGGAAACTGAGTCACAGTGTATCATGCAAATAAGTAACTTGCTGGAGATCATGTGGCTGAAAAGTGACAAAATTGGGATTCTAACACAATCAGTCTGAGTGGATTCTTTATGCTAATCCATTTGTTAGAACTAAAGGAGTAATCAAAGAATAATTGTGGAGCTCTGCTTTGGGGGGTGAATAGGGTTTTTGTACTTGAGTGAAGAGGTTTTCCAGAAGTTGGAAACAGGGTGATCAAAGCCTTGAGTTTTGAAATACAAGTCCTGTCCTCCGAGCTCTGATGGGCAGAGGAGTTTGTTGATTTGAGGAGTAGTGAGTGATGGGGCTGAAAAGGTGCATGGGTGTGGGGGTGGTGGACAGACAAAAGTTTTCCAAAGGGCTCATTTGTCCAGGTTGGACCTCTTTAATTAGGGTCCACTAACAAGGCAGGTGTGCTTTCTAAACAAACGAGCGCTCCAAGAGGTTAAGTACTTTGCCTGATACATTGCAGCTAGTAACCATTTCTGGCTTCACTTAACCCTCATCGTACCCTTTGCGGCTTCCTCTGGCCCTTCGCTGCAGAAACTCATTTGTCACTGATGCGTTTCTGGTCCATAAAGGGTGCAGGTTAGTTTGCACTCCTCGGCATCGGTGACTCATACAGATGTATGAGTCAGGCCGAAGGAAGGGGAGGTGGGGGTGCGGAAAGAAGTAAAATATTGTCATGGAACTTGGGGAGCCTCTTTTTCTAAAAATGTCTTGGGGAATGTGGACTGTTCAAGACCTGAGAGCGGTCATGGAAAGTTTGCTGACCGGCCCCCATTTCTTTATGTTACAGTAAATTAAGTGTGTGTGTGCTTTCAGGTATATGGGACAGGTTACTCATCGACCCCAAGCGTAACTGCAGAAAAAATTCCACTCTTCAAACAGTTCGGATAGAGAGGAGTCCCTGTAAGTATCTTTCCCTCTCTTTCTCTACTCCCCTTCTCTCTCAAGAACCCCCGCGGGTGTTAAATTTTGCCCAGCTAAGCAGTAGAGATCCACAGAGTAGAGATCCAGTCTGGCCGGAGCTGTTCATTGGCCCCCCACGACTGCTCAGGGGTCTCAGTGTCTTAGGAGCTGCTGACAGTGTTTTCCATCTGTGGAGTTCGTCTGAGTCTTTTTTATATCTTTTATTTCTTTCCTCAATGTGATCGCCGTTGTGTGGGGCTTTGTATTCTAGGACTTCATTTCATCCTTCCAGCAGTCCTATTTTACAACGAAAGGCCATTTCTTGACCTTTACCACCTTTCTCTTTTCTTCTTCTGTACTCTGGACAGTTCAGTCATGTATTGTGCGGCTGTACCAGTGACTTAACAAGTCTTGAGGGTTCATTATGTGCACAATTACGTGCTGGGCCTCTTTTGAGAGCCAAAGAAATTAGACATACCTTGTTTATTGAGTCCCCTGTACTTAGCATAGTATAGGTATCACTCCTGTTTTTACAGATGGGTAAACTGAGGTTTTGAATGATTAAATTAAATTTATTATTTAGGACACGTGTGGTTTCAAGTAACTAAAATCCAGCTCCGATTGCCTTAAGCCAAAAAATAAGTTATGTTGGCCGATTTTATCGAGGGGGGAAAAGCCTAGTGATTTCAGGTACATCTGCATCCAGGTGCTTGGTGTCCTAGGGGTCTGCCGCTCTGTATCTCTTAGCTCGGCTTTCCTACGTGTTGGTAAATCTTGAGCAGGCTCTTTCTCACACGTGGCAAGTTGGCCAGTTTATCAGCAGCTCAGCCAGTCATTTACTCACTCAGAAGGATTATCAGCAGCTCAGCCAGTCATTTACTCACTCAGAAGGAAGGGATCTGTTTCTCACAGTTCAAGCCAGAGTCCCAGGGCCCTGTTTACTGGCCTGACTAGATCGCAGTGTCACTGAATATGCCACTGAACCAAATCATGTTGACCAAGGCACAAGAGTGACTGAGAGTGACAGAGCTTAAAAGGAAAGTCAGGGTTATGTTACCAGCAGAAAGGGAACAGATACTGGGCAGGTAAAAACAAGCACTACTTAGTTAACTTGCCCAAGGTCATTCAGGGGGTAAGAGGTGGAACTGGGGTTCTGTTTATAACCTTGTCAGTCTGACCCCAAAGCCTCATCTAACTATGGAGTCATACATTCTCCTCATTCAGTTGCTATTGGTTGAATGCCAGCTATCTAGGAATGTTCAGTTCTGGGGATATATGAAAACACAAATAAACATTGAAAAATATTCACTAACTTGTGTAGTCCTGCTTTAAGGATTCAGAAGAGAATGGAGGTTTCTTAAAATGGAAGAAATCTGAAAGATTTTTTTTTTAATAACTCTTGTTACTATTGTTACTGTTGAATTCAGGAGTGTTTTACAATAAATTCTGGATTTTGAAAGTTGAAGTTTGGCCAAAGACTAACATAAATATTGCTAAATTGTATTTTCTCTCCTTAGTATTGGACCAAGTACAGACCTTTCTGCCCCAGATGGCTCAGGCGAATGAAAAGCTAAGAAAAGAAATGGCAGCCGCACCACCTGGTCGTTTCAATATTGAAGATATTGATGGGGCTCTTGGAAAAGTTATACAAATGGTAATGATGCTCTTTTTTTATTTCATAAAGTAAAATTACTAGTATGCCTCGTCATCCATAAAGGAGAGGCGTTTTCTGTTTAAATTCAAGTGATATTTTCCTTCTTGCAGAGTCAGCTCATGTTTCCAGTACTGCGTGGGAACTTGGTCGGTTTATAATTAGGAATCTTACAGATCAGTAAGCTTTCCTGAGTGGAGTTTAGGAATTCAGCGGTAGAGAAGAGGAGGGCTTTTTCAAGTCAAATACTACATTTGTTATTTTGAAGCATTAATTTACTATATGTCCCAAGTGGATTGTTTTTTCCTAAAAGAAGACCTGAAAGAAGGCATTGTAACCCGATTTATTGTAAATATAAAAATAAGTGATGCATTTAACAGACTGATAATCTAAGCCCCATGGGAAATCTTCTCCCTCTGGCCTCATATCTTCTTTCTACACCGGAGTTCCCTTTATAACACTTGTGTCTGGACAGAGCTGACACCACTGTTAATGGTAATATCTCATTCATTGGCGGCTCTGGTCAGCTTTACCTCCAGAATATGTTCCAGATCCAGCCACTCTGCACGATGTCCCCTGCTGCCACCCCTTAGTCCACGTCATCGTGGTCTCCCCTGTGGACTCTTGCAGTGATTTCTCAACAGGTTCTCCTGCTTCTGCCTTTTCTTTCCTAGAATCTGTTCTTTACACTGTGTGTGGCCCACGTTCCCATCACATTTCTGATGAATTCGGAGTCCTTCGAGGGCCCGTGTGATCCTGCCTCCAGCTCTCCATCTGACTTACCTCCCACCGCGCCCCCTCTTTCCTGCACTCCCATTCAGTCTCCCTGCTCCAGATTTCTTCCCTCTTTGTACAGGGCTCTTCTGAGATTTCTGCATGCTCACTCCTTCCATCTCTCATCAGTTGTCACCCCAACAAGAAGCCTTCCCCGATAGCTCTATGAGAAGCTTATCCTATCCTGCTTTGCTTTTCTTCATTTTCACGCCCCTATGCTATCCCTTGTATGTAGTTGTTCACTGTCTGTCTTTCCCAACTAGAACAGAGGTGAGCAAGAATTTTGTGTATGGGGCCAGCTAGTAAATACTTTAGGTTTTTGGACCATCCTGTCTCTGTTGTGACTGCTCATTTCTGCCGTTTCAGCATGAAAGCTGCTGTAGACGATATGTATGAATAGGCAGGTTTTATCAACTTATTTATGGACACTGAAATTTGAATATCATATAATTTTCATGTTTCATGAAATACTATCCTTTTGTTTTGTTTTGTTTCTACCATTTAAAAAAACATCCTTAGCTCACGAGCTAAACAAAAACAGGTGGCGGACTGGGTTTGGCTTGCAATCTCTAATTGTCCAATCCCTCTCAAAAACAGAAGTTCCAGAAAGGCTAAGATTTTGTTGCTGTTCTTGTGGCATCTCTAGGACCTCACGTGGTGCCTGGCTTATGTTAGTATCTGTTAATATTTGTTGGACGTGTTCAGGATATACAGAATGGGGTCATGGGGGACTTTTTATACTTGGAGTACCTGTAAGGCATCATGCCGGACTCTGGCAACTGACAGGAAAGAAGTGCCCTATTGTACTAAAAACATTTCCTGTCCCATATGCTTCCATTTCTGTGCTTAGTGTTGCTGGTTCTTCCCAAGATTGTTATCACAACTTTCTAGGAACTGCCCTGAAATCAATTTCTCGCATGGTGCTTTTGGCAGGACGTGGCCTTGTTTGAGATGAATCAAGCCGAGTCCAAAGAAGAGGACAGTTCAGAAGAGAGTTCGCAAGACAGCTCGGAGGACAGCTCAGAATCTGAGGGGGAGGATGACAGCACCTCTTCTGAAGTCACCATAGATAACATTAAGCTTCCTCATTCGGAAGACGGAAAAGGCAAGATCGAGGTTTTGGACAGTCCTGCCAGTAAAAAAAAGAAATAATAAAATAAATTATCTCAGAAACAGGTGATACATGCCTGCTAATTCTGCGGAAAAAAGAACATGGCTTGCTGGTTATTTTGCATTTCAGGTATCTGAGGTGCTTTTATGTATTATCAGATGTATTTTGTTTCTCAGAGAAACAAAAGCTACCTGTTAAAGAGGTTTGAAGGTCGCATTTGGAGATCTTGTAAGAGCAGACTCTCTTTGATCTCACGCTAAAGAGATTTCACTTAGAAAGCTTAAGTTTATGTATGGTGACAGTGAATTTGTTGGCCTTTTCTTTCTTCAGCATAGACTTCAGAAATAGCAAACTTATTTTAAAGTAAAAATACGGATTGTTTGTTTTAAAGCTATTCTCTTGAATAAAACAATCTGAGTTATTTAAGGTCATTATAAAGTCAGGTTTATTTGTTACATCACAGTGGGTTCAATGGGGGAGAATTTTTTCTAAGAGACAAATTTTTTACAAAGAAAAGAATTGCTTCTATTCAGCTGCCTTCGGGCATATCTACTTTCATTAAAAAAAAAAAAACAACAGAAAAAGTCCTTTCCAGTTCAAGCTGGGACTCTGGCACTCTGTGGTTTCATCACTGCTGGGGACTCTGCAGCCACTCTGCACAGAGAATTTACTGGTTGGAAAAATCATGGTTTTTTTGTTTTTGTTTTGCGGATTTTTTGTTTCAGCTATGAAAACTATTCTACACAGTTGCCCACAGTTTAAAACCTATCAAATGTAGAAAATAAGGGACATCACAGACAAAATAGGGTGTGGTACAAAAAAGGTGTAACCACTGGTCTTTCCCTTTCAAAGGTCAAAATGATCCCAGGCTGGAGTCGCTTTTTTCCTCATTCTTGACCTTATTAAATTTGTTTCAGATCTCATCTGCCAAGGGACTGGCTTTGCTCAGGATATAGGCCCGAGAATTGAAACGATCATCTCCAAGTGGATTGAGCTGATGGAATTTGTCCCCTCATGTTTTAGAACTCTCTTTTAACTCTTTTTTCCCACTCCTCACATTAGCTCAAGACATCTTGTAAATACTCTGAAGGTAATTCTCAAGGTTCTTTCTGGTATTTCCCATTGCAAATTGGAACCAGCTCTTCTGGGCTGTGCCTCACGAAATGTACGAGGAATCGAACAGATCTGGAAATGAGACTCCTCAGCTGGAAAGGTTACTGTGCTGTATTTAGTAGCACCAAACATAACTGTGATGAATTATTGGTGTAAATAAAGATCGCCTCCTGCCAGCTAATATCTTTTGCTACATTGGGGGAAGAGTTACATCGGTCTGGTTCATGACTTAGCATGGCGGATGGTACCGAGTGGGCACTGGATAATGTTATTAAGCGACTTAATGGATATATGAGGGTGTATAGGAAACTTCAAGCCGTGGTAGGCTGCTCCAGGCAGGGGGGTGTGAAGGTGTAACTTCACAGGAAATACACATCCCAGTGGAAATACGCTGAGTGATCAGTGAGAACCCAGTCTAGAAATACGTACTAGTGTGTAGAATTGTAATAGTTCCCTCCGGCCACAGCTGTCTCATATGCTACAGCGAGCCTCCCTGTACAGCAAAGGAAGTCAACTAAATTCAGACATTCTTATGACATAGTAGAAAAAAGAAAAACATGAAAATTTAATTTATGATAAGGATGTCATTTTAAGTGTAAAATGGATGAATTATTCAGTGTACAGTGTCAGAACTGGCTGCTTCATGCAAGGTTAGATCTTAGCCTCATACCATGTGCTAAGATAAATTTTATGTGGATTAAAGACTTAAATATAAAGAAAAAATTAAAAGTTTCATACTAAAATATGTGAATATCTAATAGTGAAATTGGGAAAAAGTTTTTTTTTTTTTTCTTTTTTCAGGAGGTAGGAGTCAAGAAAGTTTTTTTGGTTTTGTGTTTTTAAGCAGAGCGCAAAATCTGAAATCACAAAGGAAAAGAGCAGAAAACAACATCCGCATTAATATTAAAAACCAGTGCATAGCAAAGAAATTTTAAACGCAAAGGACAAATTGGGAAAAATATTTGTAACGTAAGACTGAGTGTCAATATATAAGGGGCTGTTACAAATTAAAAAAAGGACTAATATCTTAATAATGAAAAGGCTATAAGACAATTCACAGAAAAAAAAATGTTAAACCCCACGTATCCAAAAAAAAAAAAAAGCAGATGAAACCAAGATTGTATTGTTGATTTAGCAAATTGGCAGATGAAACCATAGCCAGTACTTACTGAGCCCTTCCTGTGTCACCCACTATGTAAGTGTCTCACATTTTGAGTCACCACCACTCAGTCGTATATGAAAATGTACTGAGTTGCGCATTTAACATTTGTGCACCTTGCTGTAAGCATGTGACACCTTAAGTAGAAAGCTGTTTTGTTTGTCAGCGTTTGGCCCTCCAGGCTGCTGGAAAGTAAATCACTGTTGTGCTTTGGTTAGGCTGACCTGTGCTTTCTCTGCCTGGTGCTGGGGTGTGACATGTGGCAGCCCCTTGGACAGCGGTTCTGTTCCTGCTAAGATTGATGAGGGGTACCATGCTCATGGGGTTCCCATCCTTCTATGACTCTCTGACAGTTATAAATCCGAAAATCTGGTATAATGGTGTTTGTAGCAACAATTTCATTATGAATGGATCTCCCGTCCATCCCCATAATATTTTAATTGTGCATTAAATAAGGTACTTATATAAAAAAATCCTGCCTTACGAAGTAGCTTGGATTACTGTATCTGTACCCACTGGTCTGGTAGGAAAGGCAAGGGGAGAGGCTGAGTCTTATCTTCACTTGTATTTCCCTCCACGCCGAGCAGAGGGCCTTTCACTAGGTTGAAATGTACAATAAATGTTCATTAAACTGCTCTTTTTCTCTTTATGTCAGTAAAGTAATTCATTTTAAACGTCAGTGATTCTCCATCCTGAAGAAACAAGACAGGGTAATTATGACTGGTAGACTTTTCCAAAAAGTTGAACGCTGGAATCTTTGTGGTTGACTCCCCACCACCCACCTGGTCATGGGAAACCCCTGCCAGTGATTGCAGTGGGAATGAGCACGTGACACAAACTTTCCCGTGAGGCATAGCAAAATCTCGTTAGTAGACTTTGGGAAAGGAAAGGATTTTTCGTTCCTAAAAAGAGGTGGTTCCTTTCTTCTTTTAGAAGGAAGGGTTGAACATTTTATGACTGGGTAGGATTCCTGGGAGTCCTGTCTAGTGGCCATAAGTGGAGCCAGCTCTTGAGTCTGGGCCCCAAGGACAGCAAAATGAAGCAGGGGGCACCATGAAGTCACTGCATTAAGTAACTGCAGGTGGAATCCCTAGACTTGGTTTTGTGACACAGTAAGTGTGCTACTTGTTTAAAACCAAACCAAACCAAACCAGTACCTTCTGAGATAATTCTGCTTGTATCTACCTCACAGAGGAGAAAAGTAGGCCTGGACCTGCCAAGTACCTTTCCTAAGGCCTCCCAGTAGGTAGGTGGTGGAGCCAGGTGTCGCTGAGCCAGTCACACCCAGGCACCGCGGGCCCACCAGTTGCTCTGCCGCCAGCACAGACCCCAAAGCTGTCCGGACCAGACCTCGCCCTGGCCTCTTATCTCAGTTTCCCCACCAGCAAAATGGGGGTAACAGTCTCCCTCATGGGGTTTTGGTAAGGAGTGAGTTGAAACAGCATGTGTTTGTCACAGTGCTCAGTTGATGTGAGGTATTACGATGCTATGGGGTAATGCACCGTGGTGGCAAGAACCTGGGGGAAACTTAGTAAGATTATAGATCCCAGGAATTTATCCTAGTTAACAGCGTTGTTCACAAATTTCTATAGAAGATTTATTGCCAAGCTTAAAATACCAAAAACCAACTATGTCCAGCATACGTGTAGACATACACTAACTGAGAACAAGTTAAAGCCACTGAACACAGGAAGAAGTATGTTTATTGACACAGAAAGATGCTTGTATATTGTTAATTGCAAAAGGCAGGTAACAAAGTTACGTACGGTATTCTAGTAATTCTGTAAAATACAGATTCATAGGAAAAGTCTGGAACAATCTCAAATGCCTGTGGTTCTTTCTGTGTGGAGAGTTTATAGTGGAATCTTACCTTCTGATTTTATATATTTTTACATAATTAGGTATTATTGAATCATTTTAAAAATCCACTAGGGTATTATTTGCATAACAGCGATGATAATCACCCCATCCACCATGTCTCATATCCGAGAATCTCCTTCAGCCCAGCTTCCCCTCTACAGCTCTCCTTTCCTGGAGGGCAGGTATGGGGGAACCGGTTCAGCTGTTCACCCTGTCGCCGGCCACTTGCACCACAGCTCTTGCAGACGGTGACAGATGTTCGGTGTGTGCTGCTGTTCACCACCCGGGCCCTGATGTAGGCCTCGGCAGGAAAAGCCATCCAGCTTGGTTAAGGCCCCCAGCTTCTCTGCCAAGGGTGCCTCTTCTGCCACTTAACAGCTGTGTGATTTGGGTAGGTCACTTGACCTCTTTTGTTAGCAAATATTTGTTGAGCTCCTTCTACATGTTAGGCGTTGCCGATGCAGCACTGAACAAAGAAGCACCTGTTCGTGAAGTTCGCGTTCTGATGGGGAGAGACCGACAATAAATAAAGGGGCCCGGTTGTGATAAATGCTATGAAAATAAGGCAGGATAAGAAGACTACATAATGACAGGGCAGATGAGGTCTGACTGCAGGAAGAGGCACTGGTGTGCCGGCACTGACTGCACGTACTCAGACCGCACACATCTGTAGTTTGCCATCAGCCTTGATGACAGCATTTCTACACAGACGTTAGCAACCGCTCCAGGAGTCTTTTCCCCCCGAGAACCATTTGATAAATATTTACCAGCACGCCACTGGGAAGAGGAACAGTAAATGCGAAGGTCCTGAGGTAAGAGTTTGCTTGTCTGTTCGAGGAACATCAAGGCAGCCGGGTGGCCAGGCAGAACAAGAGGGATGTTCATAGGAGACGACGTTCGAGGGAGCCAGGAGCAAGATCGACAGGACTTCGTAGACCCCAGTAAGTACACCTGACTTTATCAAATTGGGGGCCATTGGAAGGTTTGGGCAGAGCAAGGAGTGACAGCATCTCACTGAGACTTCGAACTGATCCACACAGGGAGGAATGAGGAAGGCAGGTTGGGGGCCCCGGGCGTAACCAGAATCAGCGGTGAGGCTGGGTCGGTAGTCAGGGAGCTGGTAAGAAGGGCCCCTCAACTTACTCATTTTTCTCAGATGTTGTGAAGATTAAACAAGACGGCATTTACAAAGTGCTTGCTAGAGTGTCTAGCACACAGGAGGCCCTTGATACATGATAGCTGTGGTTACTGTTGACCAAAAAAAGGCCAATCCTGGGGTGGAAAAGGGGTGCTCCTATCTGATTAGGAAGGCAGAAAATTTTAGCACCAAGTGATAAGTACTGTGTTCCTGACAAGTGAGAGCTTAGAGGAGAGACCCTCAAACCAAGCTGGGGGTAGGAAGCCACAAAGGGTGTGGGAGCAAAAGGTGACTGCTTTAGCCAAGGCAAGCAGAAGAGGATCAGAAGACACACTTGGAGTGTCCACATCTCCCCATGCAGGTAACAATCAGATCACAGCTTTATTCTTTAGCAAAATAATCTGTGATCCGAAAGAATAGTGATTATCTCTAAAAAGAAATGTTTTCTTAAGTAATCTCTGTGCCCAACATGGGGCTCGAACTCACGACCCCAAGATCGAGAGTTGCATGCTCCACCACCTGAGCCAGCCAGGCGCCCAGAATAGCGATAATCTAATTATTCCCTGTGTTAATTAAATCACCTGGTAGGCTGTGGGTCATTATGTTCCAATTAAAATTCACTGTCATTTTGTGAATTCCATGGAACCTTTGATTCTGATCAGCAGTCAAATACAAAGACTCAAGCCAGTAGGAACTTTAGAACGTGCTATGGAAGAAGCTGTTAATCTCCAAGCATGGGCTTTAGGAGATCTGCGAATCCCTTGAAGATACTTGCAGAATTAGGTATGCGTGCGGGAATTTGGGTAGAAATGGCACAGAAGGGCTCCACAGCTTTTTGCAGATTCTCAGAGGTGTGTGGCCCAAAGAAGATGAAAAACACTGCTACTGAGATACGTAATAGGCGGTAAAATCAGTCCAGAAGAGACGGACATGGTTTTGTTTGCCATTTTATCTATCATTAAAATATTCGGGGGAGCCTGGGTGGCTTAGCTGGTTAAGCGTCTGCCTTCAGCTCAGGTCATGATCTCAGGGTCCTGGGGTCAAGCCCCGAGTCCTGCCCCTGCTCGGCAGGAAGCCTTCTCCCTCTTCCTTTGCCTCTCCCCCTGAATGTGTGCTTTCTCTCTGTGTGTCAAATAAATAGAGAAAATCTTTTAAAAAAATTTTTGGTAAAGTGATATTTTAGTTCATATGAAATCTGTTAAAAGGCTGCATTTAAAAGTGGTTCCTTTATAATAAGGCCTTTGTCATTTAATTCAAATATGAGCTGTCAATTTGGACTCAGAGAATATTCATTCCAATTTAGAATTTCAGCTGTGCCCGACTCTGATGGTAAATGAGCTATTGTGTAATAAAAAATGCTCACAGGCAAAATATACTCTCTTGAGCATGCCAGGATCACACCTGGTGTTCTTCCCTTTGGATGTTTTCTGCCTCTGGTTTTGTCGTTGTTTGTTAATTGGTTCCCCACATTCCCTTTATGACAAGCTGCTGAGTCTCTAAAGTGCCAAGTGTTCGCTAAGGGCTTCTTCAAAGTCAGAGATAGGAGTGTTTACTGAAATGTTACTTTAAAAGGAGGAGTAGTGGGAGTTCATTGCCCAGACCATCCTCCGATAACACTGCGGTTCAGGATCTCACCTTCTCGTCACATGTGGATGGTGGTAATTTACTCACCTATTTTTGTCTGACAACAGTCAATTTTGTGAGTCCTGCATGGATTGTACTAATTCCCATTTCTTGGGCGCAGCAGACTGTGTGGTCCAAACAGCTTGTCAGGTGTGTGAAGCATATCATCCCATTGAATCCTTCCAACACCTCGTGAGACAGGGACTTTATCCCCATTATATAGATACCAAGGCTCTGAGACAGTAGGTAACTAACTTGCCTAAGATCACCCAACCAGTGGTCACACAGCGGAATCGGCAGGTAGAAAAGTGGAAAACGAGATGTTCAATGAAGAACAAATGAGCTGCCAAAGGAAGAGCGATCCTTTCCCTCGTACCATTGCTATTTTTCATGATATGGCCTTTTCCAGCGCTGCTGCGTCAAGCACCGTGTCAGAATAACAGAGTGTAGGAATCAGTGACTCCTGAAAAGGACTGTAGGGAAATTAAGTCATCTAGTTAGTTTGTCTCGATATATTTTTAAAATAGCGATGGGGGAAGCAAAGTTGATTTTTTCTCGAGGACCCTGAACATAGCACAATGCAAGGTGCTGCTGTTATTGCACTGACTCCTCAGAATAAATCTCCTGAGGAAGGCATTACTATCCCCATTTGACAGATAAGGAAACTGAGGCTGGGAGAAGTTGAGGAAGTTTCCCCAAGTCACATGGCAAGATGGTAGGATATGAACCAAGACCAGCCTCCAAAGGCCATTTACACTCTATATCACCCCGTAAAATTCACTTTTTAAAAGCTATTTATTAGAACTTAAGCTATCTGGGGCCAGAGCTGATGTCATTGAATTCTACGGTAAGTGTATGTCTATGGTAAATGTCCTCAGAACATCACATAGTACCCCATACCTAGTAAGTACTCAAGCACTGTTTTGCGTTGCTTGTCCATCACAGTAGGTGGAAAATAGAACATCAAAAGGCACAAAGATGTATCTTATTTCCAAATATAAAAAAAAAAAAGGAATTTGCTTCACATTCCTTACGGGATATGCTGTTCCTTGAGAGCAAAATTATAGAAAATCTTTTTAAATAGCCCCATAGGTAGAGTTCAGAGGTTAAAACCTACACATGTTATGCGAAGTTTCCCCCAAACGCACCATGTGCATTATAACGGCCTGATGCATTTTTCAAGATGAACGACAGTGGCTAGATTAGTGTTGGGGAGGAGGAAAAGCAACTTGGCGGTTTAGAAACATGTGGGATATACAGCGTAGTCAACCCCCAACAACTACAAATCGTTTTAAAGTATAAAAGGTGTATCAGAAAATAGGCACGGGTGTAAATGCTTGGACATGTGGCCTTGACCCACTTTATGGTCCGTGTGTGCGTTTTCCGGCTCGTGGCTGGTCCCTCGTCCCTCAGCGCACCGGGCTTCTGAAGGGCGTTGAGGGATCAGGAGTGGTGCTGCCGAGGGTTCCCGAAGATGGCACGGCCCTAGTACTCCAGCGTCACCGTCTTGGTTTTGAGGTATTCGTTTAGAGCTTCCTCCCCTAGGGAACAGAAAAACAGTTCGTGGGCCAGTGGATGCGATGTCAGCAGACTTTGGATACAGATGTAGGCGTGCAGGTCGCTAAGTGACTAGAATGCGGCTGAAGCCAGGGCTTCCCAAACTGTAAAGTGCATGTGAGTCACCCGAAGGCCTCGTGAAACTGCGGAGTCTGATTAAATCCAGCGATGGCCCTGAGACTCTGCATGTGTGACCGTCCCCCGATGACGCGGAGGCTCGTGGTCCACGACTGCACTTTGAGGAATAAGGGCTTAGACCACCTATCAGGTCTTCTGAGGAACAGCGCTGACTTGGTCAGTCTCTGCCAGAAAACGTGCTCTAACCTCCTTTCTCTGCCCGCCCACAAACTCTTCATCTCCATCCTTTCCCCATTTAGGCCGAATGGAAGTGACCAAGATACTGTCCTTCGGATTATAGTAAACGAAGCAGAACTGAGCAGAAGAAAGAAAGTTTGAGAGCCTTTGGTGTAATCTTATTTTAAAGATAATGCAGTTTCCCTGATTTATATAGTATAGAGAAGAGTATATCCAGGCTAGAAAATCAGTAGGTTTGCCTTTCTGTTTCTATTCTATTTTGAGCTCGTACAAATCATTGATTTCTATGGCAGTGAAAGGGCACAAATACCACAGGGACAACTAATGAATATGATTCTGGAAGTTGAGCTAAAACAACTTAACCTTAATGGAGAATTGCCCTGGGAAGCTTTTAAAACTCCTAATCGCAGGTCACACCCCAGACCAACTAAATCAACATCTTTGTATTTTTTAAAGCTCCCAGGTGACTCTAATCCAATGTGCGGCTAAGGCTGGGAACCCCTGGGCTTAGGGAGTTTAAAATTGAGAGAGAAAGAAACCATTTAGGCAAATTCTATTGTTTTATGATAAACACCATTTACCTTCAGCTCAATGGAATTTAAAATGAGAGCTGCTTTTACTGGTGCAGAAACATTACCAAAAGTCACCAGGAAAGAGAAAATGTAAAAATACCCCACATTAACCAAACTTTTATTAGTGGACTAATCAGTAAATCACGAACATTTCCATTTTTGAAACAACATGCTGGATTGGCTATGGGGAGTAAGAACATGGGCTCTGCAGCCAGACTGCCTGGCTTGGAATTTTCTTTCCAAGCAGTGACCGGCTGTGTAACTTTGGACAAGTTAGCCAACCCAATTTCCCAGTTTATAAAAAAGGGATAATAATAGCACCTCCCTCCCAGGGCTATTGTGAAGATTGCTTGTGCCATTACAGGTAAAGTAATTAGCAGAAAATCTGGTCCATACTTCGTATTCAAAGTAAGCTGTTACTTGAAATGTAGTAGTGTCATTGCCCACAGAGAATTCTCTTTTGGACTTTCTGCAACTCTAAATCTGAGTTCCCAGACTGCCAGAAAACCCTGCCAATTGCAGTATTGATTCTGAAAGACTGCCAGGCAGCTTACAGATAGGATTTCTTCTTGGAACTAGCTGCTATTGCCCTCCACCCACTTCCCTTTGTTGGTTTCACTTGGTCCCATGAAAGCTAAACCAAGTGCATGCTGAATGTCAGGTAAAAAAAACACTAAGCATATTTTAGCTGACAGATATTGCCAGTGGGTTTTTTGGGGTTTTTTTCTCCCCCCTTTCAACATTAATCTTGTTCTTTGAAAAACGCTTTTCCATGCAATTTGGGTACTTTTCTGTATGGACGTTAACTAAAAATGTTTACATTAAAACACAGTTAGCACCCATATAAACCCAGATCCAACTGCCGTATAGGTAATGTCCTTCAAAACAAGACCCGAGTGTTGCAGGAAACGTCAAACAGACTTCCCTGTGACAGACAAACACAGGGAACATGCAGGAGAAAAGCAGAGCATACCTAAATCTTTCCCAAAGCCAGATTGTTTCACTCCCCCGAAAGGGGCTGCCACATCCGTCTTGTTGTACGTGTTCACAAAAACAGTTCCTGCTTCTAGTTTTTCGCTCACATACATGGCTTTACTGATGTCTCTCGTAAAAACCCCTGAGGCCAGACCGTACTCTGTATTATTTGCTCGCTGCAACACTCCATCGATGTCCCTACAAGATGTTTTAGGAAGACAAAACTTCATTGAATGTAAAGCAAATCACTCGCATTTTATGTTCTAATAGTTTCCCCCTGCATGCTAGAAACAGAAAAACGCTACCGCAACTTGCTTAAGTGTTCATGAATGAAATACTCCAGGCTTACACCAAAATAGAGTCCCAATGAGCTATTATAACTCTATTATTATATTTTTCATGTAGACCATGCGACACCTTTTAAAATCTGAAGTCATCTTTTCCATTTTCTTCTTGGTTCCTTCATGACTTCTCACCTCCTCCCCTCTCCCTTGAGTCCCACTTCTAGATGTATTCACAGAGCACCCCCCCCTTTCCCTCCATCTCTCCGGATTTGGAATACAATTCCAGGTTCATTCATTCAGCCCCTTGCCCTGAAGCCTTCCCAGCTCCCACCAGTGCCACGGGGGAGCCCGTAGGGTGTAGTGGCTCCGTGACAGGGCTCTGCACAGCCAGGCCGCCCAGGTGAACTTGGGCAAATAGCTTCATCTCCGGATGCCTTTGTTTATTGCAAAACATAGCAGTAATAAGAAAAGGACCCTTCTCGTTGTCGTGAGGATTAAATAAGCGAATGGTGCCCAGAACACAGTATAATGCTCAATGAAAGTCAACCATAATCGGGAGCATGTATTCCTCCAAACTCAGGGTTTTGGTTTAACTCTTTGTGTACTTGTGGTTCGCCCTCCAACTACACTGGAAGCTCCCTGAGGGCACGGTGACCTCTTATTCTTCTTTATACCTTGGTGTTAGATCATCACATCAGAGTGAATTCAATTAATACAATTCAATAAAATGAAATACAAATTATCCCTTCAATCCTGATGTCCCTGCCTTTTGACTCAGTATGTGCGTGTGCGTAAGCTGAGTGGAGGCATGACCCTGTTCGTCTCTCAGTTGGGTCCAGTGCCAGCG
>NC_048232.1:73605486-73612422 GCF_002007445.2 Ailuropoda melanoleuca
TCTTTCCCAAAGCCAGATTGTTTCACTCCCCCGAAAGGGGCTGCCACATCCGTCTTGTTGTACGTGTTCACAAAAACAGTTCCTGCTTCTAGTTTTTCGCTCACATACATGGCTTTACTGATGTCTCTCGTAAAAACCCCTGAGGCCAGACCGTACTCTGTATTATTTGCTCGCTGCAACACTCCATCGATGTCCCTACAAGATGTTTTAGGAAGACAAAACTTCATTGAATGTAAAGCAAATCACTCGCATTTTATGTTCTAATAGTTTCCCCCTGCATGCTAGAAACAGAAAAACGCTACCGCAACTTGCTTAAGTGTTCATGAATGAAATACTCCAGGCTTACACCAAAATAGAGTCCCAATGAGCTATTATAACTCTATTATTATATTTTTCATGTAGACCATGCGACACCTTTTAAAATCTGAAGTCATCTTTTCCATTTTCTTCTTGGTTCTCCTTCATGACTTCTCACCTCCTCCCCTCTCCCTTGAGTCCCACTTCTAGATGTATTCACAGAGCACCCCCCCTTTCCCTCCATCTCTCCAGATTTGGAATACAATTCCAGGTTCATTCATTCAGCCCCTTGCCCTGAAGCCTTCCCAGCTCCCACCAGTGCCACGGGGGAGCCCGTAGGGTGTAGTGGCTCCGTGACAGGGCTCTGCACAGCCAGGCCGCCCGGGTGAACTTGGGCAAATAGCTTCATCTCCGGATGCCTTTGTTTATTGCAAAACATAGCAGTAATAAGAAAAGGACCCTTCTCGTTGTCGTGAGGATTAAATAAGCGAATGGTGCCCAGAACACAGTATAATGCTCGATGAAAGTCAACCATAATCGGGAGCATGTATTCCTCCAAACTCAGGGTTTTGGTTTAACTCTTTGTGTACTTGTGGTTCGCCCTCCAACTACACTGGAAGCTCCCTGAGGGCACGGTGACCTCTTATTCTTCTTTATACCTTGGTGTTAGATCATCACATCAGAGTGAATTCAATTAATACAATTCAATAAAATGAAATACAAATTATCCCTTCAATCCTGATGTCCCTGCCTTTTGACTCAGTATGTGCGTGTGCGTAAGCTGAGTGGAGGCATGACCCTGTTCGTCTCTCAGTTGGGTCCAGTGCCAGCGGTCTGTCATGGTACGAGCATCTCATCTTTATGCGTGTCATCCTAATGTTTAAAATTGTGTGAACGTTCTACAGCATGGCCACTGAATGCAAGCCAAGGAGTTCATCTGGTGCTCTGGCAAAGAAACAGGATCTGTCCCCAAACAGGAGGAAAAATGAATCGTGCTGGACTTTTTTTGAGAGACAGACAGCCCAGGCTTCGATGTGGTCGCCTCTGAAGGGATTTTTCCAAGATAATCCTGACGATACACCATTTGAAGCTCGCACAAGAAATATGGAACTGAACCTGGAGGGAATTGAGGCTCTGCTAAAAAAAACTCGCACGCTTCTTGATCGTTGCACATGGTAGGAACCCACATATTTATTGACGAGCCTATGGGGAAAGATGGCTTTATGCCATTACTTGTTGGGGACTCTGGAGATGACACCGCTTCAGAGGATAGCTTGCCTACTCCTAGGATAATAACAAGGACAGCAAGGGCAACAGCATTATCAGCAAACATGACTTATTTAACCCTTAGGATGACACAAAAGGATAAATGCTATTAATCATCCAATTTCGCAAATAGAGAAACCAAGGCTCAGACTGGCCCGAGCCCATAGAGGTAGTCAGGGGCAGCGGCAGAGGGCTGGGCATTCTCTTCCCACCGGGGCTGCCTTTGACCCTCTCTGGTTAATTGCCCATCTCCTCATCTGTCTCCCCCTTGAGCTGGTAAATTCCTCAAAGATAGGAACTGTGACTTATCCTGGTTGATAACCCCCAAACCTGGCTTCTAAAATCTACATGTTTGGGGACCTCGGGTGGCTCAGTCGGTTAAGCGTCTGCCTTTGGCTCAGGTTGTGATCCCAGGGTTCTGGGATTGAGCCCTGCATCGGGCTCCCTGCTCAAGGCGGGGTTGGGGGGGGGTCTTCTCCCTCTCCCTCTGCCCCTCCTCCCTGCTTGTGTCCTCTCTCTCTCAAATAAATAAATAAATAAATAAATAAATAAATAACATCTTTAAAAAAAATAAAATTTGCACATTTAACACAAAGACTATCCTATGGGGTAACTTTATGAAGAAAAGAAGGTTAATAGGGCATCCTTGGATCAGTGTGTCAAAAAGTTGCTCACTATAGCTTAGTGTCCCCACATTTATCTTACGATATTTCTATCAAAGACCAAGAAGTCCTCTGAACTCTGTGTTCTGGTTTTTTTCCACCTTCTCATTTGTTGAAGGAACATTCAAACCAGAATTCTGGAGAATTTTGCCCAGTATACCATGAGAGTCTATTGTATTAAATATTCTTATATGAGCTCCGGTACCATACGAGCCTCTCTGATATGCTAAACACTTTGGAAAGTTTCCTGCACTATAATGAACCATCATTGATAGGTGATTACATGGTGATTATGGACATCTTATAAAAAGTTCAGTATTAGGCTTTTGGGGGCATGATCCCCTATGAAGGCAACACTGTTTCCTTGGGAAAATCTCATTTCACAGACGCTACCTTCCCTTGAAATGTAAATGTAAAAACTAGTTATGTTATTCTTAGTTACTTATCTTGTTGGAGAGATATTTCAAGTGTTGGTTGTACAAAAACTAAATGTAGTCAGCTGAAATTCCATACTGTCAGCCATTAATTTAAGCTAAGAAGCAAACATATATAACAATCGACATCGGTTAGCCTTCTCTTCTAATTATTTAAGTCAGTTATTGTTATATAATTGAGCATTACATGTTCGTTGAATTTATGGTCTGTATATTAGCACAATGGCAGGAGAAAAAAACACTTATCTAGTCAAAACCTGTTAAATTGTGCCTGAAGAACATACCCATTTTGGAATTTAGAAATGACCATAATAGGCCCAAATGACTCCTCTTTGGCAAGATACATGTGGTCTTCCACATCTGTGAAAACAGTTGGTTCCATAAAAAAGCCTATTTGAAAAACAGAAAAGATCATCAATTATAGGGTAATTAATTTTTAATTAATAGTTCTCTCAATTACACCATAATTTTTTTTTCCTTTCCTTCTGGGTCAATAAAACCAAGCAGGCTTTCCTTTTCCTATTTGGCCTTGGCATTCCTAGGTTCTTGTGTTTGTAGCTACTCGTTACAAACATTTCAAACATATGTCAAACTACAGGAGGTAGTATCGTAAATCGTACGATAAATATCTACTCCTATTTTGCTATATTTGATTCATTTTTTTCCTTGCTGATAAAATAAAAAGCAAATTCCAGAGATTATAGCTTTCAGTACAAATGTATTTTTGTACTGTATATTTGTATTTCAGTACAAATCTGTAAAAAAAAAAAAATAAGGCATTTTCTTACCTACCACAATATGTTATCACATCTAACAAAATTAGTGCTGATTCCTTCTTCATGAGTTATGGTTCCATTTTTTTCTCAAAAGTATCTTTTCTACAGTTGATTTGGTTGATTCAGGCCTCCAATAAATTCTACACCTGGCATTCACTCGTTAGATCTCTTAAGGGTCCTTTGATCTAGAACATTCCACCCCTAATTTTTCATGTCGCTAACTTGTGATACAGACCGAGTTAGCTGTCCTGCAGAATATATTGCATTTAGATTTGCCTTTGTTTCCTTGGGATGACATTTTAATTTGTTCCTCTATCCGCTTTATTTCTCATAAATGGGAACTTTGACCTCAAGACACAATTAGATTCAGGTTAAACTGAATACTGCAGAGGTGATGCGACGTGTTACACGCTGCATCCCCTAGGAGACGCATCACACCCGGCTGTCCTGCTTTCACTGTTGCTTAGACTGACCAGTGTGGTCCAAGCAGTGACAACTTCACCTCTCTATTGTTAAACTCTGTTTTTCCCCTTGAAACTGCCAAGTGATCTTGGGGGAGAAACTTTGGTGCCTTGCACATTCTCAGTCCCCATCAACCTCTCTCCCAATAACTTGAGCCTCCCTTGATGATCACTGCCTGAATCAATCATTTCATTCAATTAGGGGTACACAGTGGCGATTTTTCTATTCCATCATTTTTTTTCTACATTAATTAGCAGAAATTCCTCTGTTAAAAAAAAAGTCTCCTTTATCAGCTACTCAGTTTACCCAGAAATTCAGTTCATGCAAGAAACACAGACACATGTTAAATTTTCCCCTTCTAATGATCAACTTTCAGAGTAAGGTGTTGGAGCCCAATCCCCCTACAGCAGTGAAAAATGGGGTTTTGAAGTCATTGTTTGTCTTTCTTTCCTTTGGGGTATCGTGACATGGACCCATTCCCATATTTCAGTAACAGGTACAGCTTTAGACAATAGGAATAAATCCTTCCCAGGCTATCCTGGGTAAGATTACATCTCACAGCTCCGGGAGTCAAGGTCACCAGCACCAGAATAACACAGTTGTCCATTACACCTGCTTACTGGACCGCCAAGGGCCTGTCACGTCCATTTTGTGATTTGATTTCCACAGCCTTGTAAAGCAGGGTGTGCACATTTCATCCCATGTCACACAGGAGGAAACTAAGGCTCAGAAAAACTGTCATGTCCAAGGTATCCAGTGTGTAAGTGGCCAGGTAGTATCCAAAAACGAATTCTTGTGATCATAACATAAATGCTACTCTTTACATTCGAGGCAAGATGGGGCTGCAGTGAAAACCGTTACCATCCATTCCAACTTCAGAAGCCAGTGCTGCTGTGGGGCTGGTCTTACCTGGCCTGTGGACTTGTCTTCCCCCGTACACCAAGGTGGCCCCTTCTTTCACCCCAGCTTCACAGTATTGCAGAAGCTTTTCCAGATGGGCCTGATGATTTTGGGGCCCGTGATCAGTAGATCTGTCAAGTGGATCACCAATTTTCATCTTTTTAATTTCTTCCACCTGTTTGTCACCCAGTTCACAAAACACAATTGACTGTTAATCATAGTAATGGAGACCCTCGGCTAGCTTCTACAGTGTGGGGGTGCCGTCCTAAGCTGTCAAACGATGTGTTGTCTCTTCCTCTTCACGGAAGCACTGGCGGAGAGTGTTTATTATTTCCATCTTACAGATGGAGAAACTGAGGCTTAGACAGGTTCAGTGACTTAACACACTCAACCACTAAAGGCAGTAGAGTCTTCCTGACTTGAAAGCCCATGCTGTTAACCACTGAGTTCTAACAGACCGTAAGCTACAATGTTACATTCAAATTATCCTGAGTGTTAATCCATTAAAATAGCAAACCTGATGTTCTGGAATTTTTGTTAATAGAGCACACTTGTACTCTTCAGGACAGAAGAATTTCTAAAATGGCCACATGGTTATCTTTTTCCTCTCCCCAGATGTAGCAGCCTGCCCTTCGGAAATGTTCATGGCATAGCCATGCCAGAGGAATTGCTAGAATGTTCCAATGAAAAGCCATCTTCATTATGCAATGTTCTTCGCTCTCTATGTGATCGTCCCTGCGCACCTCACTTACCTTAATCTACTTATACATTTTCTAATGTTAAGTCCAAATCCAATAAGAAGAGAGAATGAGAGTTACCACCACCCAGCAGGGCCATGAATTTTAATTTGGGCAGAGCAAGACTCCCTCAGGAAGTGCTCAAGAAAGAGCTGCTGAATGAGTAAATGAATACCAATTTCATGTGTGCAAAACACGTTTACTGATGGACTGATAAGGTCGACTCTTGACATTTCTGGTCTCAGCATTTGAAGTGCCCACACACTGAAGTTGTGAAAGCCCTGTAACTTGTATTTTACTGAAGCACAAAATTGAATTAGAGGGATGTTCAGGAGGTAGCCACCGCCCACCACCTGCCCCGCCATGTGTCTTCCGTGTTTTCATTCTCACGAAGAAAGAATGCCTTTGCTTCTTGGGAACGGGGAGGGGGAATTGACTCTGAAAAAAAGAAGCTGGGTGCTGGTTTTCCAAATATAAACAAATTCATGATTACTATTACCATACTAATGGCATAGTTTATTATGGTTTATTTTAGCCACAGAATTCATCTTAATAGTTCTATAAGTGGCTTTTGCTTTCATGTTTATAGAATCACGACCAATCTATAGGGGGTAGGTACGTATGTGTGTGTGTGTATATCTATCTATCTATCTATCTATCTATCTATCTATCTCTCTAGCCAATGTTAGTGGAGGAAATGATTTTCTGTCCCAGTAACTTTGTACTGAGGATATGCAAGGATCTAGTGATATATCTCTCATAGTCAATTCAGGAGTTTACAGAAAACTAGGAGTATATCTCCCATGAGTGTCAAAGATATAATTTACTATAAATGCAGAGCAAGGTATAGGTAATAAAAGCCCTTAAGGTTTCTTTTTATAGAGACCTATACTTTTTTACTATGGAAAAATTGTAAATACATATAAAAGTACATGATATAATGAAAGGCCATGTACTCATCACCCAGCTTCAACAATTACCACTCATGGCCAATTTATTCCCCCGTTAACTTCCTCCCCTCCAGGGTTATTTATAACTGAAGTCTAGACATCATATAATTTCCTCTGTAGATATGTCAGAAAGTAGCTAAAAGATAAGGACTATGGTGTTTAACTATATACATATATATACACACATATCACAGTACTAACGTCATACCTAAAAATCCATCAATAATGCCAGAAGTCCTTTTCAGGTAAAAAGCAGTTGCTACACAACTCTTAGAACAAATGTGAAGATTTCTTACCACTCTTGTCACAAATTCGTCGTGGATGGATTCTTCCACAAACAACCGTCCAGCTGCAATGCAATTCTCTCCTTTGTTGAAAAAGACTGCCCCCATGCCCTTCAGCAGCAGAAGAGAAAATATTACCAGTACTTTGGGTCATCATAACATCGCATA
>NC_048232.1:73613091-73620208 GCF_002007445.2 Ailuropoda melanoleuca
TCATGTTTATAGAATCACGACCAATCTATAGGGGGTAGGTACGTATGTGTGTGTGTGTATATCTATCTATCTATCTATCTATCTATCTATCTATCTATCTCTCTAGCCAACGTTAGTGGAGGAAATGATTTTCTGTCCCAGTAACTTTGTACTGAGGATATGCAAGGATCTAGTGATATATCTCTCATAGTCAATTCAGGAGTTTACAGAAAACTAGGAGTATATCTCCCATGAGTGTCAAAGATATAATTTACTATAAATGCAGAGCAAGGTATAGGTAATAAAAGCTCTTAAGGTTTCTTTTTATAGAGACCTATACTTTTTTACTATGGAAAAATTGTAAATACATATAAAAGTACATGATATAATGAAAGGCCATGTACTCATCACCCAGCTTCAACAATTACCACTCATGGCCAATTTATTCCCCCGTTAACTTCCTCCCCTCCAGGGTTATTTATAACTGAAGTCTAGACATCATATAATTTCCTCTGTAGATATGTCAGAAAGTAGCTAAAAGATAAGGACTATGGTGTTTAACTATATACATATATATACACACATATCACAGTACTAACGTCATACCTAAAAATCCATCAATAATGCCAGAAGTCCTTTTCAGGTAAAAAGCAGTTGCTACACAACTCTTAGAACAAATGTGAAGATTTCTTACCACTCTTGTCACAAATTCGTCGTGGATGGATTCTTCCACAAACAACCGTCCAGCTGCAATGCAATTCTCTCCTTTGTTGAAAAAGACTGCCCCCATGCCCTTCAGCAGCAGAAGAGAAAATATTACCAGTACTTTGGGTCATCATAACATCGCATATGCCAAGAATTAGGTATTATCGGAAGACAGCAGACAAACAGAAATTATAGAAAAACGCAATGTCTTGGCCTATAGCTAGTGAGGAGAATTGCTTAGAGATACTTAGAGTTTTGATCTAGTGTGTTTTTAGGGGTTTTGTTTCTCCTTTACCCTTTCTGTCCAGGAGCACTTAAAAAAAAGTGTGGGTAGCCATAAGGACACACCACCGAGGACAAATTTTAGGTTGTAAGAAAATCTGCGTTGTTCTATACATTTAAATGTAATACTTGTACACCAGATTTTGCTTTTAAAATCTTGACATCAGTTTGTATAAATCACGAATGTTTAGAAAGATTCTCCTGTCCCGCAAGTTTTAAAAACACCTTAATGATACGAACTATGAAGATACCATTTTTAAAATTAAGTGCTTTGTGCAGTCCCCAATCTAAGCATTGAGAGAACGGTTTCTGTTTAGATTTCTGGTAAAAAGGGAGATGAGACACGTTTTAGAAGTAGGCACCTATTTGGTGGGATTCGACCCACTCTTACCATTCGCACGGCCTTGTCAAGTTCACAGTCATTGAATATTATAAGTGGGGATTTGCCACCAAGTTCAAGGGAAACTTTCTTCAAGTTGCTCACAGCACAGCTAGAGGAAAATAAATAGGAAATGAACTTCCTCTGTCCCACCTTTTTAGCTGTAAATTACCACTTAGCATGGAAAACATAATTGAACCTCAGAAATATTAAGAAATGTATTCAAAGACAAAATAGGAGTGAGAGAATGGTGGTAGCTGCTGAAGCCTGGTGACAGGCACATGGGAGTTCATGACACCATTCCGTGTGCTTTGTATGTATTAGAAATTTTCCATAATAAAAAGGTTTTTTTTTAATTCTGTGATCAAATAATTAGAGATCCTCGTGGGTAAATTTGGATTCTTTAGGTGTAAGAATTTTGGTTACATAAAGGCCTGGCAGGGAATTTAACCTCTAACCAGATTTCTGGAGCGTTTGGGAAACAAAATATCGATTTTTAGAAGCATATTATTTATTTTCCCCTACTCGCAAAAGTATTGATACTGAAAACATTAAAAAATACCACCAAAAATTCAGAAAGAAGAAAAAAAAATCACAAAATTCTATTCCACGTCTCAATGCCCATTGTTTTTACCATTTTGACATGCTTATTTCTGGTCCATGTCCAACCATGGCCTTTGCCTTATTCACCATGGTTGGGATCAACCAATTTTTCTCTCAATTTACCTTTTAACAACATTTTTCAGTGTTACTAAAAATTCTCCTTGAACGTGATTACACAGCACTCCACTACACCGGCATACTTTAACTACTGCCTTATGTTGGATATTTAGATTGTCAGCAATTTAAAAAAAAAAAATGAATGTTACTGCTTTTTAGGAATTGATTTTATAAATAATTCATATTTGTCATTTATGTCTTGGTTTCTTACTTATGCTCCAAAACCAATCTGGGCCACAGCTTTAGTGCAGAAAAATTTGTCGTGTGGGATTGTCATAGCTACCAATGGGGCAGAATTCCAATATGATTGCGGTTTTTACTGATTATGGGCTTTACGCTTTGGAAATTTTTTATTATATGAAAATAGTTCAATGCCCTGCAGTGACAAGTAGATTTCTCTTCTAAATTAGATGTGGGTTTTCTCCCTCCAAACACACTCTGCATGAGAAAGCAAAAAGCAAGACGAAAACCTGGTTTGCTAGGATCTGCAGCAAACGAACACACTAAAACCAATACCTCTTCATGATCTGTTTGCCAATAGCAGTGGACCCAGTGAAACCAAGTTTGCGGATATCAGGATGTTCAGAAAGGCGTTGCCCTGCTATGCCACCTGCAGAATTAGGGAATAAAACATGAATTAAAACATTACTCAAACCCTTATGGTGCGAGTGGTTTTGAATTTGTTGAAGTGGATTTCGAAACTCTCTTTGTTTTGCATTTTCTGTATCAATTACAAACTGACAAAAGTCTAGATAATGTCCTTCGTGCAATCATCAGCCCCCAAAAGATGGGTAAGCCTTGGTTTTTCATCTTCCAAAGTAATTTTAAAAAGTCGAAACATGCTACCTTATGATAGTTTTACAATGTTGTACAATTTCTGCTCCTCTCACCCTACTCAACCACCATTATATTTCTACTTTAAGATTTTTAGCACATGGCAAATATATTTATCCTTAAGTTAACTGTTCAGTGAACTGTATTTAGCTTTAATATACTGTAGTTGTAAGTCAGGGCAAGATTCCAGTGGGAAAACAGCCACTCAGCTACTCCTGCACCATTCATTAGTTACAGCCAAGTGGGTCCTTTGATGGCTTACCTGAGCCTGGAATGATGTTGATTACCCCCTTTGGAAAGCCTGCTTTCACAGAGAGCTCAGCAAACTTCAAAGCAGTCAAGGGTGTGACCTGAGCAGAAGCAGACCACAATTACCTTCTTCAGACCCTGTCTTGTTCTCTAGATCAGCACCCTGCTTTTCCTTTCTGGTCATACTACAGTTCATTTTAATTTTTCTTTTATTTGGACATAATGTCAGACTTACAGCAAAGGTGCAAAAATAGTACAAAAATTTCTTATCTATCCATCACCCAGATTTCTCAAATGTTAACATTTTACTACATTGGTTTAACCCTCTTTGTCTCTTTATTTTTCTCTGAACTGTAAGAGTAAGATATAGACATGCTCCTTTACCTGTAAATAATTTTGGGTGCATTTCCTGAAAACAAAGAATTCTTGTGCATAACCACATACAGTGATCAAAATCAGGAAATTAACAACACATTAGAAAACCAAATTTACAGACCTTATTCAGTTTTCACCAATTGTCCCAATAATGTGCATTATAGAAAAAGGAAATCCAATATCATACATTGCACTGCAATGTCTGCAGTCNTTCAGTTAGTTAATTAATTAATTAATCCATGTGAACTCATGGATTCTTACTTTATTCAATGGGTTATGTTTTACTATTGTTATCTCTTTTGATGTTCCAATTGTTCCAGATTTGGCTGATGGAAGCCCCTTTAGAATAGCTGTTGTGTCTTTCTAACATGTCCCTATCATTCTTTGAGCATTTACATGCGTTTTGGCTTAATAAGATGTTCCAGGAACACCTTGTATTTTACCTGTTCCAGCCCTTTCTTCAAGGATCCTAGATTTCTTTCAGTGAAGAATGATACTTAAAAATTATGATATAATGGGAAATATTTATTTGGTCTTTGTCACTGGTTCCTAGCACATGGTTTCTAAAATGCTTGGAATCCCTGATGTGAAAAGTGTCTTTTGTATACTTATGATGTGACTGGTAGCTGGGGGCTCCGAGGTAGTTTCAGGATGGAGTCTGGTCACCAGAAAGACCAAGCCATGATGAGAGGGTTGGAACTTTCAGCCCAACCCTAGGGAGTTGGGAGAGGCTAGAGGTTGAGTTCAATCACCAAGAGCAATGATTTAATCAATCTTGCCTGTGTAATTAAACTTCCTTAAGTACGTCTAGACCATGGGGTTCAGAGAGCTTCTGGGTTGGCTAACGCATCCATGTGATGGGAGGGTGGTGCACCTGAACTCCACAGTGACCGGGCTCCTGAGATCCTTCCAGACCTCATCCTATGTACCTTTTCATCTGACTGTTGATTTGTATCCTTTATAATATCCTTTATAATAGAGTCATAATAAATAAAGTACTTTCCTGAGTTCTGTGAGCCACTCTAGCAAATCCCACCTGAGGAGGGGGGTCAGAGAAACCTCTGATTTACAGCCATTTGGTCAGAAGTACAGGAGGCCCGGGGCTCACACCTGGCATCTGATGTGCAGGCAATCTTGTGAGACTGACTAAGCCCTTCACCTGTGGGGTCTGTACTCAAGCTCCTGCTACTTAGTGTCACAATTGACTTGGACTGTAGGACACCTCGTGGGTGTCCAGAGAGTTAGAGAATAGGTTGGTACGCGATGGGGAGGACCCCACACATTTGTTGTCAAAAGGGCTATGAGTAAAAAAAATTCAGAATTTTAGAAACCAAGATCTGGCCACTATTGAAATGTTGCTTCTCCTCTCAGGAGACAGGGCTGGGTGATAGTTGTATGTGCACTCATACACACATACATTTATCTGTCTGTCTGTCTGTCTATCTTCCTACTTATCACCTATTCCCACATATACCTATATCCATTTCTTTATCCAGCTATCTAAATATATGAAAACCCATGAGTTTTCAAATACCTCCGTCCAATATCTCAGAGTTCATTCAATCATCTTTTCCCCTTTTCACGTTTGTAACTCTCTTCTCCAACAGTGAGAAACATGGCTTCCAATAGCCACAGAACATTTACTGATTTGTTCAATTCGAAAATGTATAGAAAACAACTTAAGAATTATTAAGCCATGTCCTAATGAAGAGGAAGCCTACTAATTAGAGTCTAATACCTATTTGCAGCACTTTTGCCTTTAGCCTGAGAGCATATAGTCCAAATGTCTGTCAAAAGTTACTTGGATTCATGTTTCCTTGCTTCTTTCAATGGGATCATGTTATTCATTTGAAATACGGCTTAATTTGTTTTTATTTGTATTAAGTTTTAGGGTTTTTGCCCATCTGGGTTGATTATATTTGTTTGTTTGTTTGTTGTCATCATTGAGTATGGAAAACATGCTTCCAAGCGTGAGGAATATATAAAAGGTACATTCAGAGAAGTGTTGTTCTCTGCCCTCTTTCCCTCTATCCCTTCCACCCCGTCTCCCCACAGCCTATAGATAATCAGCCTCATTAGTTTACCGTGCATCCTTGCTCTGTTTCTTTTGCTCAGATAAACAGATATATATACCTTCTTATTTTCCCTCCCTTCTTACACAAAGATGGCATAACACGATCTCATTTTTAACATCTGTTACAGCAATGATAACTCAGAAGCAAAATGAAAGTCTTATTTTCACACTGTTAAAAACCAGTGCTGATTAAGTCTTAAATTAGCACTATTTTTAGTGTGGTCTCAATAAATGGAATGTGTAAGAAGCTCCCTGGAGGTGTGAAAAGAGAATAGTAGAACTTGCACGCACATATGTTAATGACAAAGAAATGCAATAAGCCGAACATGACATTTATTATGTGGCAGGCTAATGATGCTCTCACTCTGGGTGAATGAAGGGCAGACGGTCATGGGTCATAAAGGGCTGTCCTAGGAAAGAACAAGAGCTTACAAGGCCAAGAGAATGACAGTGGTTTCTTCACTTGCTCATTTGCTTTCAGAATATTGCCACGTGTTGAAGTTTATAGGCCTGGTTACATGGACTCGCAGACTATATTGTTACTTTAACTAACCCAGCCTTCATAAAATGGACAAGTGACTGAAAAAGAATCTCTACAGAAACTGCATAATAAATACGACTACCCAGGCAACAAGCAGACCACAAGCAAATGACAAGAAAAAGGCAGGGCTAACACTTTCCCACCTTCTAATAACAGGTCCACTGCAGTAACACTGTGAGGGTTACAAACAGGAGTCTCGTTAGACTTGATGGGAAACTGGCCTCAAACACTTGAAATTATCAAGGAGATACCTGACACCGTAGATTTACATCAACAATTGTTAAAGATGATCCCGGCGCAAAGTGTGTATTACTATGCCTGGGTATGAAATCATGATTAGAAAAACATTTAAAAACTAACTACCCTGAATTAATGATAGTTCTTTTCAAGTAAGAAAAAGATTTGTTATATCATTAATAAATACAATAAAACAAATTGTTTCATCTTTATCTCATTTTTTTTCCATTTCTATTGGTTTTCTTCCATTTGGCTACTTAGTTCTCCCAGCAGGACTATGGGTCTAAATGATATTTGGAAAAGCACCTAACAGTGTTCTGGGCAAGGGAAGGTCATTGCTAATGTTCTTATTAGGTTTGATGAAGTGCTCAGAACCTGTCAGACCTGGACCAGTCTAGGCCATGGGAAAGAGCCACCTGATTCAGACCTCCTGACATTCACACGGGGCCTTCATACTGGAAATGGTTGCATACCATCATCATGTCATATTATGCAATAAAAGAAAAAGATATCTACAGTAGAACAATAACAACTTTGGGTCTTTCATTTTTAGGATTAAAAGTATCATCAATCATTAAACCGTCAGTTTTATTTTTTATTTATTTTTAAATATTTTATTTATTTATTTGACAGAGAGCAAGCAAGGGGGGGGAGAGAGAGACAGAGATAGTATGAGCAGATAGGAGGGGCAGGGGCAGAGGGAGAAGCAGGTGCAGGATGTAATCCCAGGACCCTGGGATCA
>NC_048232.1:73620546-73626183 GCF_002007445.2 Ailuropoda melanoleuca
TTTCAGTTAGTTAATTAATTAATTAATCCATGTGAACTCATGGATTCTTACTTTATTCAATGGGTTATGTTTTACTATTGTTATCTCTTTTGATGTTCCAATTGTTCCAGATTTGGCTGATGGAAGCCCCTTTAGAATAGCTGTTGTGTCTTTCTAACATGTCCCTATCATTCTTTGAGCATTTACATGCGTTTTGGCTTAATAAGATGTTCCAGGAACACCTTGTATTTTACCTGTTCCAGCCCTTTCTTCAAGGATCCTAGATTTCTTTCAGTGAAGAATGATACTTAAAAATTATGATATAATGGGAAATATTTATTTGGTCTTTGTCACTGGTTCCTAGCACATGGTTTCTAAAATGCTTGGAATCCCTGATGTGAAAAGTGTCTTTTGTATACTTATGATGTGACTGGTAGCTGGGGGCTCCGAGGTAGTTTCAGGATGGAGTCTGGTCACCAGAAAGACCAAGCCATGATGAGAGGGTTGGAACTTTCAGCCCAACCCTAGGGAGTTAGAAGAGGCTAGAGGTTGAGTTCAATCACCAAGAGCAATGATTTAATCAATCTTGCCTGTGTAATTAAACTTCCTTAAGTACGCCTAGACCATGGGGTTCAGAGAGCTGCTCGGTTGGCTAACACATCCATGTGATGGGAGGGTGGTGCACCTGAACTCCACAGTGACCGGGCTCCTGAGATCCTTCCAGACCTCATCCTATGTACCTTTTCATCTGACTGTTGATTTGTATCCTTTATAATATCCTTTATAATAGAGTCATAATAAATAAAGTACTTTCCTGAGTTCTGTGAGCCACTCTAGCAAATCCCACCTGAGGAGGTGGGTCAGAGAAACCTCTGATTTACAGCCATTTGGTCAGAAGTACAGGAGGCCCGGGGCTCACAACTGGCATCTGATGTGGAGGCTATCTTGTGAGACTGACTAAGCCCTTCACCTGCGGGGTCTGTACTCAAGCTCCTGCTACTTAGTGTCACAATTGACTTGGATTTTAGGACACCTCGTGGGTGTCCAGAGAGTTAGAGAATAGGTTGGTACGCGATGGGGAGAACCCCACACATTTGTTGTCAAAAGGGCTGTGAGTAAAAAAAATTTAGAATTTTAGAAACCAAGATCTGGGCACTATTGAAATGTTGCTTCTCCTCTCAGGAGACAGGGCTGGGGGATAGTTGTATGTGCACTCATACACACATACATCTATCTGTCTGTCTGTCTGTCTATCTTCCTACTTATCACCTATTCCCACATATACCTATATCCATTTCTTTATCCAGCTATCTAAATATATGAAAACCCATGAGTTTTCAAATACCTCCGTCCAATATCTCAGAGTTCATTCAATCATCTTTTCCCCTTTTCACGTTTGTAACTCTCTTCTCCAACAGTGAGAAACATGGCTTCCAATAGCCACAGAACATTTACTGATTTGTTCAATTCGAAAATGTATAGAAAACAACTTAAGAATTATTAAGCCATGTCCTAATGAAGAGGAAGCCTACTAATTAGAGTCTAATACCTATTTGCAGCACTTTTGCCTTTAGCCTGAGAGCATATAGTCCAAATGTCTGTCAAAAGTTACTTGGATTCATGTTTCCTTGCTTCTTTCAATGGGATCATGTTATTCATTTGAAATACGGCTTAATTTGTTTTTATTTGTATTAAGTTTTAGGGTTTTTGCCCATCTGGGTTGATTATATTTGTTTGTTTGTTTGTTGTCATCATTGAGTATGGAAAACATGCTTCCAAGCGTGAGGAATATATAAAAGGTACATTCAGAGAAGTGTTGTTCTCTGCCCTCTTTCCCTCTATCCCTTCCACCCCGTCTCCCCACAGCCTATAGATAATCAGCCTCATTAGTTTACCGTGCATCCTTGCTCTGTTTCTTTTGCTCAGATAAACAGATATATATACCTTCTTATTTTCCCTCCCTTCTTACACAAAGATGGCATAACACGATCTCATTTTTAACATCTGTTACAGCAATGATAACTCAGAAGCAAAATGAAAGTCTTATTTTCACACTGTTAAAAACCAGTGCTGATTAAGTCTTAAATTAGCACTATTTTTAGTGTGGTCTCAATAAATGGAATGTGTAAGAAGCTCCCTGGAGGTGTGAAAAGAGAATAGTAGAACTTGCACGCACATATGTTAATGACAAAGAAATGCAATAAGCCGAACATGACATTTATTATGTGGCAGGCTAATGATGCTCTCACTCTGGGTGAATGAAGGGCAGACGGTCATGGGTCATAAAGGGCTGTCCTAGGAAAGAACAAGAGCTTACAAGGCCAAGAGAATGACAGTGGTTTCTTCACTTGCTCATTTGCTTTCAGAATATTGCCACGTGTTGAAGTTTATAGGCCTGGTTACATGGACTCGCAGACTATATTGTTACTTTAACTAACCCAGCCTTCATAAAATGGACAAGTGACTGAAAAAGAATCTCTACAGAAACTGCATAATAAATACGACTACCCAGGCAACAAGCAGACCACAAGCAAATGACAAGAAAAAGGCAGGGCTAACACTTTCCCACCTTCTAGTAACAGGTCCACTGCAGTAACACTGTGAGGGTTACAAACAGGAGTCTCGTTAGACTTGATGGGAAACTGGCCTCAAACACTTGAAATTATCAAGGAGATACCTGACACCGTAGATTTACATCAACAATTGTTAAAGATGATCCCGGCGCAAAGTGTGTATTACTATGCCTGGGTATGAAATCATGATTAGAAAAACATTTAAAAACTAACTACCCTGAATTAATGATAGTTCTTTTCAAGTAAGAAAAAGATTTGTTATATCATTAATAAATACAATAAAACAAATTGTTTCATCTTTATCTCATTTTTTTCCCATTTCTATTGGTTTTCTTCCATTTGGCTACTTAGTTCTCCCAGCAGGACTATGGGTCTAAATGATATTTGGAAAAGCACCTAACAGTGTTCTGGGCAAGGGAAGGTCATTGCTAATGTTCTTATTAGGTTTGATGAAGTGCTCAGAACCTGTCAGACCTGGACCAGTCTAGGCCATGGGAAAGAGCCACCTGATTCAGACCTCCTGACATTCACACGGGGCCTTCATACTGGAAATGGTTGCATACCATCATCATGTCATATTATGCAATAAAACAAAAAGATATCTACAGTAGAACAATAACAACTTTGGGTCTTTCATTTTTAGGATTAAAAGTATCATCAATCATTAAACCGTCAGTTTTATTTTTTATTTATTTTTAAATATTTTATTTATTTATTTGACAGAGAGCAAGCGGGGTGGGGGGGAGAGAGACAGAGATAGTATGAGCAGATAGGAGGGGCAGGGGCAGAGGGAGAAGCAGGTGCAGGATGTAATCCCAGGACCCTGGGATCACGACCTGAGCTGAAGGCAGATGCTTAACGGACTGAGCCACCCAGGTGCTCTAAACTGTTTGCTTTAAATTGCAGATGGGGACAGAAACTGTGTGTGTCTTTGTCACTAATAGATGCCTGGAAACTAGTATGCCCTCAATAAGTATTCCTAATTTTTGAACATTATGTAAAATCGTTGGAGTTCTTCAATATTTAGCATTCTCATTGGATACCATTTAGTGATTCTCAACCCTGGATGTATCTTAGAAACAAAGGTGAAGCTTTCAAGCAATACCAATGCCTGGGCTCCCACTTAGACCAATCACAACAGCATCTTTGCCAAGAGATACCAGTGTTTTTGAATGAGAACTGCAGGTGATTCTAACGTGCAGCCAGTTTGAGCACCCCGGGCTAGGTTATCTGCCTCTTCTCTTTACGGGCTTCCCGCTGCTTCACAGGGAACAGCATTCCTAAAGAATGCTGGTGAATTGGAGCCATTTCCACGGAAGGATTTGTCAATATCTATCACACAAATACATGTATCTTTTTTCCTTATTAATTAATTAATTAATATATTTATCTTTTAAAGACTTGTTTATTTATTTGAAAGAGAGAGAGTGCACATGCGTGGGGGGTGGGAAGGGAGAGGGACAAGCAGACTCATGCAGAATATAGAGCCCAACATGGGGCTCGATCTCAGGACCCTAAGATCATGACCTAAGCTGAAATCAAGAGTCAATGCCCACTGACTGTGCCACCAAGGAGCACCCCCCCTTTTCTTTCCTTTTAGAGAGAGAAAGAGAGAGAGTGAGCGAGCGTGTGAGTGGGGGAGGAGAGGGAGAGGGAGAGAGAATCTTAAGCAGGCTGCATGCACGACCCTGAGATCATGAGCTGAGCTGAAATCAAGAGTCAGACTCCAACAGACTGAGCCACCCAGGTGCTCCGCAAATACATGTATCTTTTAACTAAATGATTCTGCTATTAGAAACACTTCCTTTAAATATACTTGCACATGTGCATAATGCCATGTTTACAAGGGTAGTAACTGTAGCATTGTTTATAATAGCAAAAGGGCAGAAAAATCCAAATATCCATTAATTAGGGATTGGTTAAATAAAATATGATTTAGCTATAGGCAATATTATGGGATATTGTTTATTTATACAATGGAAATTGTTTAATAAAAAAGATTTTTTTCTTTTGCTCAGTATGTACAGAATGCTACTATTATACTGTATTGTGGTAAGAACACTTACCACAAGATTTGCCCTCTTAACAAATTTTAAATGTATGATATACTATTGTTAACTGTAGGCAAAACGATACACAGCAGATCTCTAGAACTCATTCACCTCCCATAATTGAAACTTTACACCTGTTGATTTGCAATTTCCCATATCCCCTTGTCCCCTCTTTGTGATTTTTTAATGGGTTAAAAAATTTATATATTTATATGTATATATAAAATTATTGCATATTGTATTTTTATTGCATATTATATATATATAAATTTTTACATACACATATATTTGCATATGCAGAGAGTATCTCTGGAATACCAAAGAAACTAATAAATAATAATTAATAACGTCAGATGCCCCTGGGTAGGGGCATTAATTGGCCAGCTGGGGGATTAAGAATAGGAGGGAGGGGCGCCTGAGTGGCTCAGTCCCTAAGCATCTGCCTTCGGCTCAGGGCGTGATCCCAGAGTCCTGGGATCGAGCCCCGCATCAGGCTCCCTGCTCTGCTGGGAGCTTGCTTCTTCCTCTCCCACTGCCCCTGCTTGTGTTCCCGCTCTCGCTAGCTGTCTCTCTCTCTCTCTGTCAAATAAATAAATACATACATACATACATACATAAAATCTTTAAAAAAAAAAAAGAATAGGAGGGAGATTTTTCACCATTTACCTCTCTGTACATTTCTTTCTTTCTTTCTTTCTTTTTTAAAGATTTTATTTATTTATTCGACAGAGATAGAGACAGCTAGCGAGACAGGGAACACAAGCAGGGGGAGTGGGAGAGGAAGAAGCAGGCTCATAGCAGAGGAACCTGATGTGGGGCTTGATCCCATAACGCCGGGATCACGCCTTGAGCCGAAGGCAGACTTAACTGCTGTGCCACCCAGGCGCCCCTCTCTGTACATTTCTATTTAGAAATTTTTTAACGTATAACTATTTTTTTAAGTGAAAGTGTTTCTAGGGGCGCCTGGGTGGCACAGCGGTTGAGCGTCTGCCTTCGGCTCAGGGCGTGATCCTGGCGTTATGGGATCGACCCAC
>NC_048232.1:73626223-73633718 GCF_002007445.2 Ailuropoda melanoleuca
ACTCCCCCTGCTTGTGTTCCCTCTCTCGCTGGCTGTCTCTATCTCTGTCAAATAAATAAATAAAATCTTAAAAAAAAAAAAAACTTAAAAAAAAATAAAAAAAAGAAAGTGTTTCTAACAAGTAAAACAAGATGCCTGTGGTCAGTATAACTAAGTAGCAATAACAAATGAAACTGTAATTTAAGTTCTAAAGGAAAATAAAGGAGCGATGACAAGTACTGTAAACTCTTCTAGAATAGAGACCAAGTTTTCTCTGTGACGTGTGCACCTCAGAATGTCTACTACTGTTCACTGTGCACAGTCAATGCTCGGCCAAGTATTACAGTGGCCACAATAAGCTTTTTCCTGAAAAACTATTGTAGCATTAAAAGATTTATTTGAGAACCCAATCATTTGAATTATTATTTTTTTATCAATTATTTCCTTGTTATCCACGTGTACATATTCTTACGCAGTTGCCACAAATATGTACATTCTTTTGCATCATTTTCCCTCATTTTCCTCATTTCCCTCATTTCCATACTTTTAATAATTAAAATTTGAGTGTCTCTATAATACGTTTCCTTTTGATGTCTCATCGTTACTCGAAATAATTCCCCGATTATCAGGCATCTGGCACTTTGCAAAGAAATGAATTGGCTTGTAGAAATTCAGTGGATTTCACCAGAGTATCCTGTGCTTGCTTCCCTTGTCATGGAAATTTTAAATTGTGGGACATCTGTGGGGTGCATTCGGCAGCTATTAAAAATGAAGATTTAATATGAAAAGACGCCTGTGATATCTTTCAAGATGTCATAATATATAAGCCTGTTTGTGCTTAAAGACATCATGTTTATAAATGTGTGTCTCTGTTTTCAAGTGAATAGGAGAGAAGGAGATCGTGCCCCTGGCCCCTTGCATCTCACCTGCGCTGGCTTGAGCACTAAGGTATTGCCTGCTGCCAAACACGCAGCGCTCTTCCACGCCAGCATCATCAGCGGGTAATTCCAGGGGATGATAATGGCGCAGACGCTGCAGGGGTAGAAGGACGACATCCTTAGTTGTCTCCAACCAACACAACTCACACGAGTCACCCAGGGTGCTCTCCTTGTCTTACCCAAGTGGCTCCTTCCTGGTGAAGGTCAGATTGTGATTTGGACGGGCCTGGTTGATTGGAATGGTAGAACCCTAAAAAGTAGAAAAAGGTTGATTCTTATTTTTACTAATTCAAATGAGTAAATCTAATCTCAAGGAATCCATTTTCTGTTCACCTGTCTTAATTTTTCTTAGCTGGTATGAAAAGGCAGTGTTCAATTCATGAGAAATATATCCACACCAAGAAAAGGAAATGCTATTTGTTTTTGGAGGGAAGTAAGACACAGGAGAATAAACATAATTATATCTATCTATCTATCTGTGTATCTCTAAACTAAACATAGTTCTTTTTTTTTTTAAGATTTTATTTGTTTGAGAGAGAGGGAGAGCATGAGGTGGGGGGAAGGGGCAGAGGGAGAGAGAGAAGCAGACTCCCTGCTGAGCAGGAATCCTGCCATGGGACTTGATCCCAGGACCCTGAGATCATGACCTGAGCCAAAGGCAGATGCCCCACTGACTGAGCCACCCAGTCACCCCTATACACTAAACATAACTATAATTTGGTTACCTCCATTCCCAATTTCTTGACATGGCAGAGAATGTTAACTGCCTGCCCAGTGTCCATTCTTCTCTCTATCCTTAGTAACAGAAACTCTACATTAATAATTATAACAGCCATGTACCCAGATAAAATCCTGTTTTCCAGTTTCCAGGGCAGACAGGGATGGCCAATGGAAGACACAAGCACACGGCATTGGAAGGGGGATGCTCTTTACAGCAGGCTGACTCAGCCCTGACACATGTTCTTTTACCATAAACCCCCACCCACTCTTCTGTCTTCTTCCTGCTCAGAATGTCTCTGAAATGGCTGTTAAGTACAGTGGTTATCATGAGACCATGACACAGCCTTGAGGGCAGAGGTCACTGGAACTAAGGATGGTCTGGTAGGGAGAGAGGAAAACTACGTGTCATATACTAGCCCTGACTACTTGCCTTGTGCTCCTTGAAAATGAGGTAGAAACAAAGTTCCTACTTGGATTTCTGTTCCATGCAGTCAAACTGAATCCCAACTAATTCACAACCGTAGTCTTTAACTGAAGCTATTAATTTGTTTGGCCACATAGAAGAGTGTTGCTGGTACTAATTACAAGTATCTGTCTCTTACCTGAAACCCTTGGGGCCAAGTGTGTTTTGGGATTCAGAATGATTTGGACTATAGAAGCATAATATAACACAAATACCTTATGTTATATTATCTATGACTCCCAGTAGGGTCTGCAGCAGCCCCTCATAATCAAACATATGATAATTAGAATATATTTATTTAGTGAAACATATGAATATTCCCTCTACGTGACAGAAATACAAATTATAAATAGATTCATGTTGGTTCAGGTCAGCTTTGGGCCACAAATGAGTTTGAACCACTCAAACCAATTAATTCTCAGGTTTTAGAGCTCTTTGGAGTTCATATTGAGGATAAAGGATGGACCCGAACCACCACTACTAAATACGTATGTAGGTACGACTTTGTGACTCAAGAAACATGAAACCTACGTTCAAGTGCAAGCCCTCATCTGTTGCAAACTTGTTGCTAAGTCTCACTGCATAACTTGCAGGGTTTGTATTATTGTGACCATATTATGGACAAGGAAAGGAAGGTTTAGAGAGAGAAAATAACTTTAACAACATTAGCTGGTATGTGGCAAAGCTGCCACTTAGACCCAGGTCTCTCTGACTCTATATTAATAGTGATGACAGCAACTTGCCCAAGTAAAATATTGTTTCCCAGTCTTCCTAACAGACAGAGAAGGCCGATGGGAGATAAAAGCACAAGGGACGGGGGGATTGCTTTTTAAAGCTCTTTTGTCCTTCTCTCCCTGCCCCACTTCCTCCTTCTTGCTGCTGGGAGGGTGGCTGTGATGACTGGTACTGCTGTGGCTATCATGAGTCTATGAGCAGCATGCATGCTTCTCTGTGTTTTGAACCTTACCTTTACCTTTTATATCCCCAGTTCTGAGGTCAAGTGTAGTTGCCACTTCTCATCACACATGTACTATTTACTTGCTTTTAGTTAAAAGGGAAATGAAATAGTTATTGTACCCATGTCTTAGAAAATTATTTTTCTTATACCAGCTGACTTAGACCATGGATGTTAGCTCTCTGGCTTCTGTAGGTGTTTGAGTTTTCAATCTCTCCACGACACCCTCTGTGTCTAGGAGACTCTGAGATGGCTTTAGAGATATAAAAGTATAAAAAACATCATTAGATATTAGTTCAGAAAATCTTGAGTTCAAATCCTAGGCTCTATGGTTTGCTTACTAACGATGTGACCATATACAAGTCATTCACTGTTCTCAAGCCTCTGTTTGCTTACCTGCAATCAGAGACGACCACTATCTATGTAAGGATGAGATGAGAACACTAACGGGTGGCTCTGAAACAGTGCCTTTGCAAACCACGAAACAGTCGGCCCTTTTCCTTTTGCAATGATCTCCACGGCGACAAATAACATTTGTGCTTACCTGGATTTTGTCACACCAGCCAGCAAAGTATCTGAATGTTTGCACAGACATTCCGATGTGAGTCTTCAGAGCCAGGGTGTAGACAGCGCCCGAGTCAAGGGCTTCAATGGTTGCCAACTCTTCTTGGTTCTCTTCCAGGAGGTCTGCAAGTCTGTATGGTCAGTGAAAGAAATTCATTCAACAAATATCGATTGAGCTCCTATTATGTATAGGGCACCATCCTAAGGGCTGCGAATTCAGAGGTGAACACACATGGATAAGGTCTCTGTCCTCATGGAGAATATGGTCCGGCACGGAAGACATTAAACAAATCATTTCATAAATAATTTGTTTCAAGAGTTATAGTAAAGAAGCGTGGGAAGCCTGTCCCATTTGCCTCATACATGTATAAGAAGCAGAACAGTGAGTGAGCCACAGAAATCTGAGATGGATGACAGAGAACAGTGGGAATGCGGCCAGTTCATGAATATACAGGGAGATGTTAGAGAGGGCAACCCATGAGAATCCATGATCACGAGGATTTCTGGTGGGCACAGGAATGGTTCCAGCACTAACTGATGAGGACAAGATAGAAATACTTGGGGTGAACTACAGACACTACCCCAGATTTCTGTTAGGTATCAGATTCTACGGCAAGATAAGTCAAGGATTGTCTAATGGCTCTAAATTCTAAAATACTCAAAATTCATCCTCTGTGCTTCCCTCAACCATGGGTTTTCTTTCCGTCCTTTAGTGGTTCTCTGAGTTGTTCCCTTTGGAGCATTCTAAAGTTGGGCTCGAAAGCCCCCTCCCTTCTTCCAGATCCTACCAAGGTCAGCTATTTGGCTCTGGGTAAGTAGAAAAGTGAATTTATGCTTGAATCTAATTAGTCTTGGCATACTCAGTTACTGATTTATAATACCCTTCCCAGGCCTTAGTAGTTTTCCTCCTCACTCCTTGTCCCTATAGGTCAGGTGGATTTAAAATTCGTCTTTGAAAACACCAAAGTGCTACATATTCCCCATTTGCTGTTCGATATCCATCCTCCACACTGTTCTATCACCGGGGAGAATGACCTCTATAGACTCCATCACCTGGCTCCGTGCCCTGTGACTGGGCTTGACTAATGAGAAGCCAATGGGCATCACCCCTGGGAGAGAGAGTGATCGTGGATCCCACTCCCCAGCTCCCTCACAGATGGGCTGTGGTTCAGCGGCTGCTGTGTCCCTCCACCCAAAACTACTGGAGTGTGGTCTTCCACAGCTACAGATCTTGCCAGATTCCAGCAATAGCCCCTTCCTCTGTCCCAGACCTTGGAGTAGTAACAGCTTCTCCCTGTTGCTGCCCCCACATGGGTACTTCATTATCCCTTGACCTTGCCCATATCTTTGTAAGTGGTTCTTTATGGAACTTTGTTGCCTACGGGAACCCTGACTGTTACAAACAATACAAAAACCAGGAACTCACATATATGGAACTTTATATGACGTAAATAACAGAAGGCATACTAGTAGGTGCGTACTAGATTTGGGGGCAATTTTTAAAATCTTGGCAATGTTAGCCAATATCCCAAGAGAGGAGCTCTGTGTTTTTAAAAACTGTACCTGTACATCAATCTTCCTCTTTCTCTCGCATTCATCCTTCCCCATTCACCTTTTTCAAAGGCATCTTTTGCGGCTGCTACTGCTTTATCAACGTCCACCAAAGAAGCATAGGATACTTTGCATATGGTCTGTTTCACGATAAGCAAAAATAGGTTATAGGTCATTTATGTAGAGATGTATAAATTTGCTTCTTGAAATCAATGTCATACTAATAGGAAAAATAGAGTACTACTTATAAAATCCAAAGAATTCATGATGGAAAATCAATACACTCAGTAGTATAGTGAAGAAAAATTTTAACATGGCCATCATTAGCCTGAAATTTGGGACCTCTCCTGTCACACTACACTATAGAAAGACACATTTAGGAAGAATGTATCGATTTCTTCTAGTGCTTAGGGAAGCTGAATTTCTTGCCACAAGCTTGCAAAGATGAAAATTTCTTTTCTGCATATGGTTTTATTGTAGGTGTGCCTCTCATGTGTATAGGTATAGTTATCTGTCTAAATTCATCATAAACATTCTTTTAATAAAATAGGTTATTATAGTTAGCAGCCGGGACTAGAATCGAATAGTTGAAAGAAATACACGGGGTGCATTTATAGTAAGTGTTCAGAGGGAAAGTGACATAGGATAAAGTAACTTCTTAGGACTGTCAGTTCTGCAACTGTGTATAAATTAAGAATTCACGACCAGTGGTCCCTGCACACACTAAATAACTACTCACAGATCCGTCTGTTGGGTTGATAGTATCGTAGGTCTTTCCATCATCAGCATCTGTGAACTCTCCATTTATGAAACACTGATATGGCATTTTCACTATCATTTCATTGACCTCCTTCGAAACCTAAGGTAGAGAATTATATTATTAGATTCAGTGGATTTCTCTGCTTATCTGTTTGATACCAAATAGCAAGAGAAGTTTACTCACTAATGCAGTGGGAGAAGTTAGGCCGATTGGATTCCAGTACCTAGTCTCCAGAAGAGACGAGCATATGTCAGATTTGGGGCTCATGATGCTCCGACTGGCCACTGGGCCAGGAGGCTAGCATCTCTGACGACCCAAGTACTCTAGGTTGGGCCTTACAAATTCCTCAGATTTTCTTCCTTACACAAATGAAGGAGAACTCAGAACCTCCACATAATGGAAACAGCGCCATCTAGTGGCAACATCTATGGAGCACAGCCACTGCTTGCTTTTGAATCCTTGGAATTGCCTTTGGGGATTAGGTTTCCTGTTACATTGGTGCCATTTTAACTTTTCCTTCCTTACGTTCCTCCTCATTTTCACTTTCTCTCTCTCTTACAAATGTGCTGCCTAAATTCTATCCTCTACTGTTACCTAGCAACTGATTTTAGGTTAGTCCATTAACTACTCTGAATTTCAGTTTTTTCAACCAAAAGGGGATGGGTTCCTGGGTGGCTCAGTGGGTTAAGCGACTGACTCTTCATTTTGGCTCAGGTCATGATCTCAGGGTTGTGGGATCTGGCCCCGTGGGGCACCCCGCTCAGTGGGGAGTCTGCTTGAGATTCTCTCCATCTTCCTCTGCCCCTCCCCCCACCCACACATGCTCTCTCTCCCTGCTCTCTCTCTCTCTAAAATAAATAAATAAAATCTTGAATTAAAAGGGGATAATGCTACCTGCCTCATGCAGTTACTATGAGGAATAACTGAGAAAACATACGTGAAAGAACATTATTAGAATAAAATTTCATATCAATGCGAGGTATAAAAAGTAAATGTAATGATTTTAAAAGACTTTCATATACAGAAATCGATAATGCTTAAAAAAGAAACAGGGGAGGAGTCCAAGATGGCAGAGGAGCAGGAGGCTTAAATTTTGTCTGGTCCCAGGAATGCAGCTAGATAGCTATCAGACCATTCTGAACACCTACAAACTCAACTGGAGAATGAAGAAAAGAATAGCAGCAACTCTAAGAACAGAATAGCCACCACTTTCTGCAAGGAACCCAGTTTAAAACAGGAGTTGAGCTCCAGCTCGGCGTTCCAAGATGGCGGAGGAGCAGGAGACCTAAAGTTCGTCTGGTCCCAGGAATTCAGCGAGAGAGCTACCAAACCATTCCGAATACCTATGAATGCAACTGGAGAATGAAGAAAAGAGTAGCAGAAACTCTATGAACAGAAAGGCAACCACTTTCTGCAAGGAGGAGAAAAGATGGAGGAGGAGTAGGCGACCCTTTCTCAGCTGGTCCGAGTCGAGCTGGATATCTACCAGACCATTCTGAACACCCACAGAATCAGCCTGAGACGCAGGAAGATACATCTGGATCTCTACAAATGAACATCTCCAG
>NC_048232.1:73638941-73856561 GCF_002007445.2 Ailuropoda melanoleuca
CCATCGAACTTTATATCGGAATCTGGGGATGTACTGTAAGGTGACTAACATAATATAATAAAAAATCATTTAAAGTCAAAAAAAAAAAAAAAGAAAAAATATCAAGAGGGTAGCTAGTCTTATCCCCCAGATAAGAAGTATATCTATGAAATATTTCCATTGTGTTTATGTAGGATATAATGAAGGAATCTTCATCTGACTTGATATGTCTAGTCTCTGCATATAGTTCACATCTGTAAACTCATCATTCTGGAAATATGCTAAGTGTCTTACGTGTACTATCTAATTTGATTCTCCCAGCTATCCTAGGAGGTAGATATTATTGTCCTATCTAATGTATGAGGAAATCAAGGCTTAGAGAAGTCAAGTAACTTGCCGGAGGCCTCAGAGCTGGTAAGTAATATTACCTGGATTCAACCTTAGGTGGGTCTGACACCAAAATTCATGTTCTTAGCCAGAGGGTGCTAAATTGCTTTCCAAATTTACCCAAATTTTATTATGAACACATGGATGAGAAGCATTTCTGGAATGGCAGACTAGGGACCACTAAAAATCTGCTCCTTCATAAAAGCCACAAGAACATTAGGAAATATTGTCAAAATCATTTTTCTCATGACTCTGGAAATTAACCAAAAGCTTGAAAGAACGCTTTTATTCAAGAAAAACAACTGAATCTCTGTAAGCACAGTGAGTTCTGTGGTACATTAATTGCCCTACTCTTTCCTATCTCTCTCTTGACAGCTCTGCAGTAGCTTGAAAATCAACGTCCTTACACCCATGGTGGCTGTGAAAACCAGCAGCCTGTTAATCACCAGAGGGGGACAAATGGTCCCCAGAAGCTCCCAGAGGCCTTATCTCCACAGAGTTTCCCAATGTCAAGCTCTATACTCCATGTTTGTCTTTATTTGACCTGACTCACAAACTACCCGAGTCCTTCCGTAAAGGCTGAGAGACTTATCAGTTCAAGAACTTTAAGGAAATCCATGTCTGATCATCAACTGATGACGAAGTTAGCCGAGTAGAGACTTCAGTGGTGGCAAACAACAAAGAATGCAAACTTTACAGGATTCGCCCAAGAAAGTCACTAAACAAAGCAAAACCAACAACAATAATCCCTGTGAGAGGAGGGATCTTATTTCTAGAGTTGCCACATTCTGTTATTGAAAATGGCTGATTTTGAATAAAAGAATAAAGAGTGGCCAATACGTAGGACAAACCACAGTTAATAGGAACCATCCTGGAAAAGACCTAGATGCTGGATTTATCAGAGAAATATTTTAAATAAGCTTTTAGAATATGTTCACATAACTAAAGGAAACTACGTCTAAAAAATGAAAGGAATGTATAAGAACAATGTCTCACCAGATAGAGGATATCAATAAAGACATAAGAGTTCTAAAAAAAGAACCAAAGAGAAATTCTGGAGCTAAAAAGTGCAATAACTGAAATTTTAAAAATTCACTATAGGGGCTCAACAGCAGATTCAAGCAAGTGGAACAAAGAACTAGCAAGCTAGACAATAGGTCAATAGAGATTATCCAGTCTGAAAACAGGAAGACAATAGAAGGCCTGTGGGACACCATCGAATGTACCAACACATGCATAATAGGAGTTCCAGTAGGAGAGGAGAAGGGGTAAGAGGCAGGAAGAATATTTGAAGAAATAATGAATGAAAATGTCACAACGTTGGTGAAGAACATTAAACCATACATCCAAGAAGTTCAACAAACTCCAGGTAGGATAAACTCAGAGAGATCCATTTTAGAAACATCATAATGAAATGGTCAAAAGCCAAAGATAATGAGGGAACCTTGAAAGCAGCAAGAGAGAAGCAACCCACCACATAAAATGGCTTCTTAATAAAATTAACAGATGACTAATGCTCAGAAACCATGGAGGCCAGAAGGCAATACAATGACATATTCAAAGTGCTGAAAGAGAAAGACTGTCAACCAACAATTCCATATACAGCAAAAACACCCTTCAAAAACAAAGGCGAAAAGAAGTCATTCCCAAATGAACAGACTGAGAGAATTCACTGCTAGCACATTGCCCTTCAAAAAGTACTAAAAGTTATCCTTCAGGCTGAAATGAAAGGACCCTAGACAGTACTTGAATCCACACAAAGAAATAAAGCACACTAACAAAAGTAAGTATAAAAGTCAGTATACATGTATTTTTGTTTTTCACTCTTTTATCTGATTTAAAAGACAGCTGCATTAAGCAATAATTATAAAACTATGTCGGTGGGCTTACAATATATAAAATGTAATTTGTACGACAATAATATCACAAATGTGGGGATAGGGAGCAGAACTAAATTACAACAAAGTTTTTCTTTACTATTATTATTAGGTTGACCTTAATCTGAACTGAAATGTTTTAAAGAAAAATGTTCCTTGTAATCCTCAAGGCAACCACTAAGAAACTAACTAAAAATATATAGTAAAAGAAACAATAAGGGGTTAAGATGGCATATTAGACTATATTTAATACAAACAAAATGCAGTGAGACATAAACAGGCATATGTCGGAAACATTGCAGGCTCAGTTCCAGACTATTGCAATAAAGAGAATATTGCGATAGAGCAAGTCAAATGAACTTATTGGTTTCCCAGGGCATATAAAAGCCATGTTTACACTATATTGTAGTTTAGTAAGTGCGCAATAGCATTATGTCTAAAAAATCAATGTCTATGCTTTAATTAAAAACACTTTAGCAATGGGGTGCCTGAGTGGCTCAGTCAGTTAAGTGTCTGCCTTTGGCTCAGGTCAAGATCTCAGGGTCCTGGATCAAGCCCCACGTGGGACTCCCTGCTCAGCAGGAAGCTTGCTTCTCCCTCTCCCTCTGCTGCTCCCCCTGCTTGTGCTCTCTCTCACTCTCTCTCTCTCAAATAAATAATAAAGTGTTTAAACAAATTATCAACTATACGTCAATTAAAAAATAAATACTTTATTGCAAAAAAAATGGTAACCACCATCTGAGCTTTCAGTGGGTCATAATCACTGGTCACAGATTAACACTGATCACAGACTATAACAAGTATAATAGCAATGAAAAAGCCTGAAATGTTGTGGGAATCACCAGAATGTGATACAGAGACATGACATGGGCAAATGCTGTTGGAAAGATGGTGCCCATAGACTTACTCAACACAGGGTTGCCACAAACATTTAATTTGTGAAAAATGTACCATTTGTGAAGCCCAGTAAAGCAAGAAAGCAAGGTATGCCTGTAAAAGCACAGTGGAAAAGAATAGCTAAGTTCAACTTAATCAAATAAAAAACTTCTGTGTGTCAAAGGACACTGTCAAAAAAGTGAAAAAAAGCCCACAGAATGGGAGAAAATATATACAAATCATATATCTGATTAAGCTCTAGTATCCGATATATACAAAAGCCCCTTACAACTCAACATTAAAAAGACACTTATCCCAATTAGAAAACAAGTAACGGATTTGGATGGGCATTTTCCCAAAGAAGATATACAAATGATCAATAAGGACATGAAAAGTGCTTGTCATTAGTCATCAGGGAAATGTAAGTCAAAGCCACAATGACATACCATTTCATACCTACAGCTAAAATAGGAAAGACAGACAATAGGAAATGTTGGTGAGGACACAGAGAAACTGGAACCTTTCTACATTGCTAGTGGGATTGTGAAATGGTGTAGCCACTTTGGTAAACAGCTTGGTAGTTCCCCAAAAAGTTAAACAGAGTTACCCTATGACTCGTCAATTGCACTCCTAGGTATATACCCCAGAGAATGGAAAACATGGGCTCACACAAAAACTTCTACCCACATTTTCATAGCAGCATTATTTATAATAGCCAAAGAGTGAAAACAACCCAAATGTCCATTCACCGAGAGACAGATAAACAAAATGTGGTCTATCCATACCACGGAATACTATCCGGCCAGAAAAAGGAGTGAAGTGCACAAAACACATGACAACGTGGGTGAACCTTGACCACATGGGGCTCAGTGAAAGAAGCCAGATACAAAAGGCCACAAACTGTGTGAGCCCATGTATAGGAAATACCTATAACAGGCAAATCTGCAGAGACAAAAAGGAGATTAGTGGTTTCTGGGGGCCAGGGGTGGGGGGAAGAGAGCAGAGAATGACTGTCAGTAGATTCAGGGTTCCTTTATGGGGTGATAAAAATTCCATAATCATGTAGCGGTGATGGTTGCACAACTCTGTAAATACACTTAAAACCACAGAACTGTACATTTTAAAAGGGTGAATTTTGGGGCACCTGGGTGGCTCAGTCAGCCCACTCTTTTTTTTTTTTTAAAGATTTTATTTTTTTATTCGACAGAGATAGAGACAGCCAGCGAGAGAGGGAACACAAGCAGGGGGAGAGGGAGAGGAAGAAGCAGGCTCATAGCAGAGGAGCCTGACATAGGGCTCGGTCCCATAACGCTGGGATCATGCCCTGAGCCGAAGGCAGACGCTTAACCGCTGCGCCAACCAGGCGCCCCCAGTCAGCCTACTCTTGATTTCAGTTCAGGTCATGATCTCAGGGTCCTGGGATTGAGCCACTTGTCAGGCTCCGCATTCTGCAGGGAGTCTGCTTGAGATTCTCTCTCTCCCTCTTCCCCTGCCCCCTCCCTGTTCTCTTGCTCTTTCTCTAAAATAAATTAATTAATATTGTTTAAAAATAAAAGGGTGAATTTCATGGTGTCTGAATTATACCTCAATAAAATAGCTGTTTCAAGAATTGTCAAAAATGTAAAAACAAATGAACAAAAGGCACAGCATTCCCTTACAGCTTATGAGTCTTAACGATGTTGATTTCAGGCAGCATGGAGAAGCTTACATAATCCACGACCAGCTCCACTTCTTGATCTTCTCCTCTCAGTTTCCTCACAACTTTTTGGATGAAGTCTTCAAACTTGGTGGCCATGTAGACATCTTCGTTCTGTAGCTGAAGCCCACCACACTTCTGTCTGATCTCTTCAACCAGCCTTAAAAGTAAGAAGCAACTCACATTACTTCCATTTTTAAAAGGTTTAGAGGAACCATATTATTAGATTTGTTAAGTTGCTTTGGGATAAGACATGTCACGTGCCTATTTAGCCTATGAGATCTTCCACGATAATACTTGGAGAAATTGGATAAGACCAGGAGAACAAAATCAAAAAGCTGTCTTGAAAGCCAGTGGATATTCTTTTGTTTTTAACTTTGTATATGGCTAAAAATAAAAGAAACCAAGGCAGAAACACTTCACCTACTTGTAAGCAAGATAATAAGGGGCTCACAAAATCAGTTCCTTTCCTTTCAAAGGTACGCAAGGAATGGGAAATAAAGGAAAGTCCCCAGCTGTAAAGATTATGAAACAAAAGTCATATTGTATAATATTGTCTCTAGATCATGTATAAGAATGAAACAAACATGTGCTTGCATTACATGGTTACTGTAGCTACTAAGTAGCATCGTGCCCTAAGTCAACATAATTTTTGAAGTCTCTTCCGATCCTTTGATTTTTCGCTTTAATTTTTCAAATGATAGCTATTATCTGCCATTTCTGGAATAGCACTGGTGTGCTAGATGCAGGACAGAAAGACTACCACAGTTGTTATTCAGTCATTTCTTCTCCAAGAGAGATGAGGGGCTTTGGCAGGTCAAGATAACAATACCAGGTGATTACAGTAATTCAGATACTCAAACAGAAAATGGGCAATTCTTGCAGGAGCATCTTGCTAGCAAAAAAATAATGTTAGTAGTATAGTATTGAGATCTTTAACTGAGCAAATTATAAGTTTCAGGGAACTTGTGAATCATAGCTGAGAAATTTGTAATTTGAGGAACAAAAACTCTCGACTTTGATAATGCTATTTGCTCTGGAAATGATTATTTGGATTACTGGAACAAAAGTTCCATGAATAAAGGAACTTTGTCCTGTTCATGACTGTATTCCCAGTGCCAAAACTGTTCCTGATATATAGTACATATTCAATGAATTTTGTGGAATAAATGAGTGAATAATCATCGAGAACACTCACTTTCTTTGACAAAAGGAGCAGCATTCTTAATTTAATTAGTGAATGGCCACAGTATGGCCCTCAATGAAAAAATACCTCTGCGAGACTCTCCACTATTAGGATCCTCACAGACTTTTTTTTTTTTTGCCATTAAAGATAGACGTCTAGGACTCTAGCTCTTTCAACTTGCCATAAACCTCTATAGAGAAATTCTGACTATAGGATAATTACTCTTCCTCTTGCAAGTATCCTGATAATCCTTATTCTAGATATCTCTTACGGGGTAATTTGGGGGGATAGGAAAAAAAAGATACTGGGAGAAGTATAATCAAGGTCAGTACCCCTCTGAATCAGACTATGTAGGTAATTCCTGATTAACATTCTCACCTAGAACTTCTCATTCCAATGCCATATTGGAGGAAAATTAGCTAAGACATGTGAGGACAAAATTTAAAAAGAAACAAACAATTACAAGCATTGGTTTTCTAGGTATATAGAAGATATGAAAACAACTCCTGGCTAGCAACAAAGAGGAAGGAACAAATATATGTGTTTGACCATGGAAACAAACAATCCAAAAAAGATGAAGAAAAGAGAAACACAGTATAGTGGGTATGGAAAGTGATAACACCCAGAACAAAGGATTGGATTTGATTTTCAAAGTCAAAGTCCCTAGGGAAGGGTGGGAGTCAATAGGGTGACTGTTTTACCTGACAACATCCATTGAGCTTGCTCCAGATTTAAAGAAGTCTGTTGAGTCTTCAATGACAGGGACATTGCTTAAAATTCCAGCCCAGATGACCTATACAGCAAGGGTAATTTTTTTTATTTTTTATTTTTTTTAATTTTATTATTATATTATGTTAGTCACCATACAGTACATCCCCGGATTCCAATGCAAAGTTCGATGCTTCATTAGTTGCGTATAACACCCAGTGCACCATGCAATACGTGCCCTCCTTACTACCCATCACCAGTCTATCCCATTCCCCCACCCCCTCCCCTCTGAAGTCTTCAGTTTGCTTCTCATAGTCCATAGTCTCTCATGTTTCATTCCCCTTTCTGATTACCCCCCCTTTCTTTATCCCTTTCTTCCCCTACCGATCATCCTAGTTCTTATGTTCCATAGATGAGAGAAACCATATGATAATTGTCTTTCTCTGCTTGACTTATTTCACTTAGCATTATCTCCTCCAGTGACGTCCATGTTGCAGCAAATGGTGAGAATTCGTTCTTTCTGATGGCTGAGTAATATTCCATTGTATATATGGACCACAGCTTCTTAATCCAGTCATCTGTTGAAGGGCATCTCGGCTCCTTCCACGATTTAGCTATTGTGGACAATGCTGCTATGAACATTGGGGTGCATATGGCCCTTCTCTTCACTACGTCTGTATCTTTGGGGTAAACACCCAGTAGAGCAAGGGTAATTTTTATGAAGGCTGTGCCACGAAGAACACAGTGGCAGAGACTGGCCAGCTAGCTCCTCAACCAAACCTTTTTTTTTCTCGGATACGTGGCTTGACTACATTTTTCAGCATCTCTTCAAGTTAGATCAGCCACATGACTGACTTTTAGCCAATGAACATGAGCGGAAGTGAACTTGACTCCTAGTCTCGACTCGTGAAAAACCTCCTTCACACAATTTTCTGTGCTCTTTTGCCCTTCTTGGCTGTCTGGAATATAGATGACTCCTACAGTGACCTTGGAGATAGCAGAGCTTGGGTGCCCAAATGACTCCACCCCTAATCCTTACTTTCCAGCTTCAACCCTCACGCACATGCCAACCTAGAATTGCTTTGGATACTTTTGTCAGTGAGAAATAAATTTGCATATAAATTTTGGAGTTGATTTCCTACTGCAGCTAATAGAAAAAAGAGGCAAGAAAGTGCCATGCTCACTACTCTGAAGACTGATGGCCCAGTTACAAAACTGCTTCAGTTTCAAGGTAAGAGTAACATGAAGGAAATCCACGTGTTCACCTTGATGGTCTCTGCCACCTTCACCTCTTCGGCTGTAAGTTCTACCACCGATGTCTCGCCGGCTGAAAAGTACTGAGAAGCAGGAATCATTCTTCCATCTTCAAACTGCAGATTTCTCACCATCAGCTACAAAATAGCAACAAAACAAGCAGAAGAACAGGAGATTAGGACAATCCAAAAGTGAGTTCGGTGGGAGAAGGAGTGTCATATAATATAGGAATACAAGGATCAGTGTTATTTGGCAAATACAAAAATATGGATTGAAAGCACTCACCATTATGTGTAAAAGGACTGATATGGTATTTTACTAATGGCAGCAGAAAGGAGAAAGTTAAGTCTAGGGGGAAATACATCTCGAAATGGATAATAAGTTCCTGAAAAATTGACACTTGGATGTACATATTTAGACTGAAATCTACTATAATTCTGCTTCTTCCTCCCACTACTACAACGATTACTTCTCCTCCTCTTGTTGCCATCATCTGAACACTTACTCTGTAACAGGCACAGCACTGGGTATGTATGTATGTATATATATATGTATGTACGTTATTTAATCTCATAAATGCTGGTGGAAGCAGGTGCCACTCTTATCCCCATTTTACTGTTAAGGAAATGGAGGCTCAATGAGGTTAAGTAATTTGCCCAGTGCCACACAGCTAGTAAGCCACAGAGCTGGGGTTACAACCCAGAACTAGCTGGACCCTGAAGCCTACAATTTTAATAAGTGATCTACCCTGCACGCTACCAGAATGTATGTGCAAGCTGCAAGTTCCCCTTCGCTTTCTTCAAAGAGTCCACTGAAGACGAGAGCCCATGCTCCCAAGCACAGGCAGTGTGAGTGGGTGCCTGCGTGAGAGGCAAGGCTAGGAGCATCTGAAGAGGACCACATCCCTCATAGTTATCTCCCCAGACTCCAGCAGCAGGAAGGCAGACAGATGAGACTACACTCTGTTTTATAGATGGGGAAATGAAGACTCAGAGGGGAGAAGCATTCTCCCCAAGGCTAGTAAGTGGCAGAGGAGGGGTTCACAATCCGGTTTCCAGACTAAATTCCAAGCTCTTTCTCCTGATCACAAAGTGGACTTTGTGAGTCTTCGAGGTGCATCCAGGGAGACTTGTTCTCACCCAGGCTCCCAGAGCCAGCTCATCCCCAGAGAGAAATAGGGCACAGATATCTCGAGCCTCCTATATCCCACTGCAAAGCCAGATTACCTTGTGAAAGACATTCCCTTAGCAGCTGGGGTTATAAAAGGAAACCAAAAACGTTACTTTGTAGGGGACCATATTGAATACTCACTGCTTTTCCATCATTACCAAAAAGAACAAGTCCATTTTTGGTAACAAGACCAGGCTTCTTGGCACCTTTAATTTCCAGTGGTTCTCCAGGAGGCACGGAGCTTTTCAGCAATGATGAGCCGTAGAACGTGACCATCTAAGAAAGAGACCAAACCCAGATTGTGACCGGAGGGAGTTACACCTACAAACAGGGGCGTGTGCAAGCAGCCCTCCCTGCAAGTAGGCTCAAGTTGGAATTATCATTTATGATAATATTGGAAGACCCCAACGTGGGAGACAGTATCAAGCATCTGTAGAAATGACGCAAAGCAAGAGATAATCTATGCAGGTACGACTGAAGAGATTCAAGAATGCCTCACATCCAGATGACGTTTATCATTTATTCACATTGATACAAAGGTGAATGAGACAAAAAGTTCTTGCAGACTTCGCAGCCTGAAGTGAGGGCTTCAATGAATTAACATGTGTTGTTGATTCATTTAATTTTCACAGTGACCAATAACCAATAAAAGAGTCCCACTTACAATAAGGAAACCACAGCACCCAAAGGGTAAGTAACCTGCCCCGGATTTATGTGTAATACCTCTTACAAAGGTAACACACACACACACACACACACACACACACAAATTGGTCCCTAGAACATACCTGTCCATTTATCTCTGTCCAAGCTCCAGGGACTTTATCATGACCTCGGATCCAGTTATGTAAAACTTCGGCCGACTGATCCCAAGAAATCTAGGAAAGCACAGAGCACAGGCTGAATCTCCTAATGCTATGAGTGTCGAAGGTAAAGAAACATTTCTCTCCATCAGTGGCGGAAGTAGGGTGAGGGCAGAATAGAAAAGGATGGCTTGGAGGTCTACCTTTTGGCCAGGAAATGGTACATCAGGAACTACTTACAAGTAAAGGACCAAGAACATTAAGGTGTGTTATTGAGTTGATATAAATACCTCAGCATTTTCCTTTTTCTGGATACCTTCATATGTTGCCCCTTCTTCCGGCTGGGGAATCCGAGGAGCTTTTCCATCAGCTATGAGTTGGACAGCTTCCACCTAAAGTCAAAAACATGACCTGTGTTACAGCCCAATGGTCAATAATGGCATCGTCTGTTTAACTGAAGTTTATGCTGAACAGAATTGCTACATATAAATTGGTCCGGGGGTGCCTGCCTGGCTTAGGTAGTAGATCATGTGACTCTTAATCTCAGGGTCGTGAGCTCGAGCCCCACATTGGGTATAGAGACTACTTAAATAAATAAAACTTTAATAAATAAGTAAATAAATCTGTTCAGAGAGCCAGACTATGACAACAACTACCTTTTCTTCAGTTCCATCTATGTCCCGGGCAATGTGGTAGCTACTTCATGTAAAACACCCTTTGCAGACAGCACACCAGTCCTGCCAGGTGGATATTATCATTCCAGCTTTATGGATGAGAAAATTGATTCTTGGAAAAGTGAAGCAACTAGCTCAAGATCACAGAGGTAGCTAGTGGGTGTTGAAGTGAGATCTGCCCCCAAGTCTCCCTACTGCCAATATTGAGCTGTTACTCTTAAAAATGACTCCCTTGTTGAAACAAATATCAACCTTCCCTTGGTAATCTAGTGGGAATTTCAGTAATAGAATTGTAAGGAAAGTCCGTGTGAGTGATTTCTATTCATCATGATGATTCTAGAAAGTGATGCATTGTTATATTTAAGTAATTTGCCTTGCTTTCTAACTCAGGACACTTGGAATTATAAAACAGTTAAAAATCTATGCATGAGTTTAATTGCCTTTGGGATGTGTCCTGAATTCTTTTCTGTGCCAGATTCATGTTTGCCTTGAGTTGAGAGCCTCTCTCCTTCACAGGGGGGCCTATGTGAGCTTGAGTTCTTGGGTCTCTCAGTATACACAGCTGCTGACCAACCTCTCCAAGAGCATGCAGAGGGGGCATCCTAGAAAGAGGGCCAGTTCATAGCCCCTTCATTTACCCACTTCTGGCTGTGATATCATCAGGTGCATGATCTGGGCTTGAGCAAACGCCACTGAACACACATAAAACTATTCGGATCATAATGATCATTTTTGAGAACCTACCGTGTGCCAAGTGCTTTACACAAATGCTACTTAATTTCTCAGCAGCCCTTATAAGTCAGGTAGCGTCCACATTTTACAGATAAGGAAACCAAGGCAAAAGAGGCCAAGTGACTTGCCTATTGTCATAGAACAGATAAGCGGTAGAATGAGAACTTTGATGTCCATCGACAACAAAGCCCTACTCTCATAATCATTAAATGATAAAAAGCTCTGCTCTCCTCCCTCCAAAACCAACAGCTGCTTCTTTATACCGTCTTAGCACCCATCTCTTTGTGGCTACTTCTACCATATCCAACTCAGAAAACGTTAAATGACCCTGAAATTATCTTTCAATATTTTTACAGGCTAATATATTTTTACTTCGTGGTGCACATGCTTTGAGCTTTTCACCCAGAGTGCATCTGAATAAATAAAGCAAAGCCAAATTTCACCCTGTTACACAGACTGAGTTCAAATACTTTTGAAGTCCAACCTCCATAGTAAAATTTCTTAAGATTCTGTATGCTTCTTTACAATTAGTCGTTTTCAACAAGGTTGGCGATTCAAGTATTTGGCAAAATAAATGAAACAGCTTCATGCTACTGCATCTATTCGATCACTGTTCTCAGAAGAACAAGCTTCCTAGACTAAGAAATTTTAATGTTTGGATTTCCACCCTAAATTTACCATTCTGTTGGCAAATATAAAGTCTAATTTTGTTTTCAGCTTTATATTTTTTGTAAACATTGATATGGGAAATTTCTCAATAATAGAAAAATATTTCTGAAATGTTAAAGCTTTACTAAATTCTTCTTGATGGTGTAGATATACTAACCATGGCCTTGATTCCTTCAGGAAAAAGAAACCGATTATAAAGTGCATCCACTGTATCATTGGGTTCAATGTCACATGACCTCTGAAGAAGGATGGGTCCTGTGTCTAAACCATCATCAGCCCAGAAAACAGAAAAACCAGCTTTCTTATCGCCCATAATTAGAGTCCTGTGAAAAGAAGAGCTTCAACTTAAAATGTTGCTTTAATGTATCACAAAGTGATGAATTAGTGATATTAAAGTGCAAGGTAGTGGGGCACCTGGGTGGCTCAGTCAGTTAAGCAGCCAACTCTTGATTTTGGCTCAGGTCATGATATCAGGGTCATGAGATCGAGCCCCACATCACACTCGCTGAGTGTGGAGCCTGCTTGAGATTCTCTCTTGCCCTCTCCCTCTGCTCCTCCCCCATCCCACCCTCCCACCACCCCCTCTCCGGCTCGCACGTGCTCTCTTCTCTCTCTCTTAAAATAAATAAAAAAGTGCAAAGTCGTTACACTGGAAAGTAGACAGTGAGGGAACTACCATGAGAAATTAACAGTACAGCCAGGAGATGTCAGCATTCATAAAAAGTGCTACTTAATGGTACCACTATTTTATACATTCCCATATCTATAGTCTTTCTTGTTAATACACACTAATGACTGCTAGTCTATTCAAAAGGGCACTAGAATTGGTCATTACTACCACTCATTAACTTCCAATGTCAGCTTTCTACTGCAGCATCAAGCAATTTTGCCCACCTGGGTCCTACACTGTTCTTGGCCCTATATTAGACAGAATAAGATAATGGAAGATAAGACAGAGGATACTCAGTAGAGGAGAACTTATTAGTTCTCGTAACTATTTATTTAGTTATGTAACTCGGGTATAAGTCAGAGCCAGAATTAGCTCTAGATTGTCTAGGTAAATTATAGTAAAAGACGGTTGATTAATTCAACTCTTTGTATTTTATGTTCTATAAAGCTTTGCCTAGGGGTGCCTGGGTGGCTCATCAATTCAGCTTCTAACTCTTGGTTTTAGCTCCGGTCATGATCTCAGGGCCGTGAGATCAAGCCCCATGTAGGGCTCAGCCGGGAGTCTGCTTGAGATATGAGATCTTCTCCCTCCCCTCTCCCTCTTCCTCCCCTACTGTCCTCTCCCCCCACCCCCAAGGGCATGCATGTGTGTGCATGTTCTCTCATAAATAAATAAACTAATTAATTAATTAATTAAAATAAAATCCTGGAAAAAAAAGAAGCTTAGCCTAAGAAAAAATGTTGACCCATAAGAGCTTATAATACAAAAAATAAGCTGAATATGTGGACATATACATATAAAAGCATATCAGAGGCTAGGCTAATTTCAAGAGAGTATGAAGTAATACATCATCCATGTTCACAACCTAAATAATTTTTAAATCTTGGAACTACTAATCAAGCCAGACCTAAGTCAATGAATCAATCAATCACTCTTTTCAGAAATGTTGAGGAATTAATTGGCATTATGTTATCAAGAGGCTTGAAAATATTCATATACTTTGTTTTTTTTTTAAGATTTTATTTATTTATTTGACAGAGATAGAGACAGCTAGCGAGAGAGGGAACACAAGCAGGGGGAGTGGGAGAGGAAGAAGCAGGCTCATTGCGGAAGAGCCTGATGTGGGGCTCGATCCCATAACGCTGGGATCACGCCCTGAGCCAAAGGCAGACGCTTAACCGCTATGCCACCCAGGTGCCCCCATATACTTTGTTTTTGTTTGTTTATTTTAAATTTTATTTATTTATTTGAAAGAGAGAGAGAGAGAGAGCATGAGCAGGGGGGAGGGGGGAGGCAGAGGCAGACTCCCGGCTGAGCAAGGAGCCTGATGTGGTACTGGATCCTAGGACCCTGGGATCATGACCTGAGCCGAAGGCAGACGCTTAACACACTGAGCCACCCAGGTGTGCCCAAAAGCATTCATATACTTTGATACAGTGATTCCGCATGTGGAAACAATGTGAAATGAGAAAAAAATACAAGTTTAAGTGCAAACATAGCCACACAGTAGCATTAGAAGAGCAAAAAAGAAAACTGATTTCATGCCGAATACAATGAAATGTCATTCACCACATTTAAACTAAGTGTAGATCTCTGCCTATTTAATAACTTGACACTGAGCAAAATCAGGGAGATGGACAGGTAAAGGAGAGAAGGTAGGAGAGTGTACCTGTGCTATTTAGGAGCCTCAGTGTACCTGAGGCAATAAAAATGTTAGACCATAGTCCCTTCCCTCAAGAAGCTTAAAGTTGAACAGGAGAAGACAGAACAAAGAAGATAATTGCAGGTAATTCAGCATTCCTTGAAATGTACTTGAGATGCTCTCGGCAAAAACAGTTCTACGGTCAAATAAGTTTGGGAACATGGTGTACTCAGATTCCCTCTTGGAGATTACGATGCTCTCACGAAAGCACATGTAAAACGTTCTCAGAAGTCCAGTGATCAAGAAATCCAGCATAAACTAAACCTGTCTGACTCTGGAACCTTTGCTTGCTCAATTATCTAGTTCTATCCAATGGAGTCAGTACTCCATAGACTATTCTTGAAAATGCCATCTAGCCCATGTAGTACTGATAAGTCTCAGGGGAGTTCATGCAAAAGTAGCAATCAATCAGGGCCTCACAATTGCTCAAGCATACCTATTTTCTTGATCCCCTACATAAAAAACAGAAAGATCAAAGGCAATGGAAACAGGCCCATCTTCTCTATAATTAAAAAAAATCCTTACCAGTTGATAGCAGAGGCTCCTCTGTGCCTGGGAAGGATGGAGGGGTGATATATGATGGAACCGTGCTTTGGGCTGTCAATGATATCCATAGGGATAAACTGTGTGCAGAAGGGAAGCACGTTTAGCTCAGCACCCACAGATTTGTAGGCCTCTGCCACCTCCTTTATGGTCTTGCCCTTGACTCTCCATCTGGGGAACTTGAACACAGGGGTCCCATCTTTCTCTGCAGCTAGAGCTGAGCATGAAAAAGAAAGTTATTTTCATTGCAAAAAAAAAAATGGCCCTAAGTTAATATGGCTATGGATTCACACATTGCGGTTTTACAGCTCCAAGAAACATTCGCAAATAAAACACGGTGAAGAACAATTTAGATTGTGACCAGGATTTGACCTGTTACAATTTTATCATGCTCCATCCATTTTCCTAATGTGATTTTTATTTATATATTTGAGGGCATAATATATTTAAACTCAAAAGTTTGGCTAGATAACATTTTAAAATTTTAACTGAAAGCTTTTTCTTTTATAGGTAAAAAAATTATACTTTTATTACTGATAACAGCCATTTAAAGAATATTTGTTCGTTTGTTAGATTTGGAGCTGGTACATCGGCATTCAGATTAGACATAGCCTCTAGCACAGATGGAAAACCACGAGGACTTTCCCATGCCTATTTCCTGGAGGGAAGTCTCTTTTATTATTATTTTTTAAAACTATTTATTATGTTATGTTAGTCACCATATAGTACATCCTTAGTTTTTGATGTAGTGTTCCATAATTCCTTATTTTGTGTATAACACCCAGTGCTCCATGCAATACGTGCCCTCCCTAATACCCATCACCGGTCTATCCCAATCCCCCACCCCCTCCCCTCTGAAACTCTCAGTTTGTTTCCCAGAGTCCATAGTCTCTCACGGTTCATTCTCCCTTCTGCTTACTCCCCCTTCATTCTTCCCTTCCTTCTCCTACTCATCTCTCTGCTATTCCTTATGCTCCATAAATGAGTGAAACCATATGATAATTGTCTTTCTCTGCTTGACTTATTTCACTTAGCATAATCTCCTCCAGTCCTATCCATGTTGCTGCAAATGTTGGGTAATTGTTCTTTCTGATGGCTGACGAATATTCCATTGTATATATGGACCACATCTTTATCCATTCATCCGCTGAAGGGCATCTCGGCTCCTTCCACAGTTTAGCTATTGTGGACAATGCTGCTATGAACATTGGGGTGCATATGGCCCTTCTCTTCACTATGTCTGTATCTTTGGGGTAAATACCCAGTAGTGCAATTGCTGGGTCATAGGGTAGCTCTATTTTCTTTTAACACAAGGCAAACTGGAGATTTGAACACATTCTCCCCACCAAACAGTGATATCCCAAAAGATGAAGAGAGAAAGTTTTTGAGCTGAGCTGAGTTTGTCTAGATCCTTCTCCCAAATTCACCAGGTAAGTTAGTGGAAGAGAGAAGCCAAGAATGGAAAATATATGCTCCTCGTGAGGGTTTTGACATACTGGAGAAGATCCAAGGCTCTTTCCAGTGGAAAATGTCCTTTCGCAAAATAATGGCTCCATCTACCTCTGTGTGGAAAAGGAACGGTCCTTCAAAGTTCAGACAGCACTAGCTCATTTTTTTCCATAATAAGGTATCACTTTTACTAACTACATACCTTACGTATATTAAGCATATATGTTAATTTTCTACCAACAACTCAAAGCAACTACTTTTTAGGCGATTTTATCAGTATTTTTGGCCTTCCATTCCTTTCTCCCCCATTGGATCATCCACCTTCATTGACTTTGGATGGGATGACGCCTGCACTAAAAAGCCTAAATTCCAAATCTTAAGTGAGTCCTGAAGGAATCTGGCCATTAAGCCAATGCCATGATCAATTCACTTTGAAGAATGGGAGAGACCCATAAAATAATGTTTACAAAATGTGAATGTTCATAAAACGTTCAAACAACTGTAAACAACTCATTTTCAGATGATAGAAAAATGAATAAATGGTGGTAAAAAAAAAAAGGTGAAACTGGGAGAAAATTGTGCAAGATTAAACTGGGAAAGAAAAATGAGATGAGAAACTTAGAAGTCTTCATTTTAAAAATCTATGCCACTGAGATAGGCTTGCGGCATCCACCTGTCATTCTTCTGTATTGATTTGTGGCTGCCCCAGGGCTATTATGGGCTGCTCTAGTTGACCATTCTGACAAGAATGGTTAACCACTGTCATTTTGACCACTTTTCATGAACTAGGCACAGGGCTGTGCACATTATATACATTATTTCATATAATCCGTGTAAGATGGGTTCTGTTGGACTAAGCTTAGTGAGTTTTAGTAACTTGCCCATCATCATGCAGCAAGTAAGTGGCAGAGGCAGAATTAATTCCATGACCCCAAAACACATACTGTTAACTACATCTCTGCCACATCCCAGCCTCCTCCACCAGTCAGATTGGTATTTTTTCTTATCTATGTTATGCCAGTGGCCCAAACGGCCATGACAAATAGAAAGGAAGTCACAGTCCTGGGACCAGACACTACGGAAAGTTTTCCAGGACATCCTTCGAAAGGAACTTTAAGAGTCACATGCTTGCAATTCTTCTGAAGTTCATGTGCATGGCAGAGACTGCTAGTTGCCCCCCTTCCTCCTTTAGCAAGGATTCCTATACTTTAGCTGAGCACATAGCCAATCTGAATAAGATCTACATTTCTCAGTCTATTCTGCAAACAGCTTTGGCATGTGACCAAGTTCTAGCCAGTGGGATACAAGTGGGACTAATATGCACAACTTCTGGATGATATCCTGAATAAAGGCTTGCCTTCTGCTTCCCCTCTTTCCTTTCCTGCTTGCGGGAATGCAGACTTGATAGTTGGGGCTACAGCAGCTATCCTGGACCAGGAGATGGAAGCCCAGTGTTGATAATGATGAAACAACAAAGAGCAGGAGCCTGCAACGTGATAAATATAGAGCTGCCCCATCACTCTCATGGCCAACTCAGACTTGAGAAATGGACTTCTATGTCACTGAAGCTAATGTTATTCAACAGCTGATCCGATATCCCAAATATGAGTCCTCCCAAATATCCCCCACACGAGGCTGGTGAGAACAGATAATAATAGCACAGACAGTCCCAGTAATAGGAACCTGTCCCTTTCTGCCTTTGGAGCCAGGTCTAAATTCACGAGGCAGATTCCCTCCGAATTCCCCATGTTGGGATAACCTTTTTTTGAAATAAGGATAATTTCTCTTTTTTTTCTTTTTAAAGATTTTATTTATTTATTTGACGGAGAGACAGCCAGTGAGAGAGGGAACACAAGCAGGGGGAGTGGGAGAGGAAGAAGCAGACTCATAGTGGAGGAGCCTGATGTGGGGCTCGATCCCATAACGCCAAGATCACGCCCTGAGCCAAGGCAGACGCTTAACGACTGCACCACCCAGGCGCCCCATGAAACAAGAATAATTTCTCAATCAAGTGATTAAACTCATATGTACGTATGTGTTCTTGACCCAACTTTTTTTTATTTTGACTCTAGAAAAATAGTGTTAAAATATAATAGTTTTTAAAGTAGTAACAAGAATTAGGATAAACCTCAGAACTGCTGCTCCTGAGGGCAAAAAGGATAAAATTTAAGGGTTATCCCAGATCAGTGTTTTCCAACCAATCTGTCACATTGTACCAGTGATTTATGAAGATCTAATTCAAAAGCCAAGATGTCTGGTTGCTCATTCTTTTTTTTTTTTTTTTAAGATTTTATTTATTTATTCAACAGAGATAGAGACAGCCAGCGAGAGAGGGAACACAAGCAGGGGGAGTGGGAGAGGAAGAAGCAGGCTCATAGCAGAAGAGCCTGATGTGGGGGCTCGATCCCATAACGCCGGGATCACGCCCTGAGCCGAAGGCAGACGCTCAACCGCTGTGCCACCCAGGCGCCCCGTGGTTGCTCATTCTGATTCCCTATCCATACAGTTTGTAGACTGTTTCTATCTCTGTGTCTTAACTATAGTTGACTCTTGAAAAATGCAGGTTTGAAGGATGTGGGTCCACTTATATGTGAAATTTTTTTGAAAAATATAGTACTGTAAATGTATTTTCTCTTCCTTATGATTTTTTAAATAACATTTTCTTTTCTCTAACTTACTTTATTGTAAGAATACACTGTATAATACATATAACATACAAAAAATGTGGTAAAAAACTGCTTATATTATCAGTAAGACTTGCTTCTGGTCAACAGTAGGCTATCGGTAGTTAAATTTGGGGGGAGTCAAACGTTATATGTGGAATTTTGACTGTGTAGGGGGTCATGGCCTCTAACCCCTGTGTTGTTCAAGGGTCAACTGTATATATTGCAAATCAGAACCCCATTTTGGATTTGCTTTGAGGATGGCTACCCTCAAATGCATTCTTTATGATCCCACATCAGTTTCTGTTCCTGGATGTGGCCCTCCCTTCATTTCCACTGGAACCTCTGAATCAGACATTATTCTAGATTTTCTATAACACCTTTGGAAAGTCACAAGCATAGTTCAGAAAAAACATAAGCCTGGAAATTCCTCTGATGGACCTGCTGATTATCTTGGAGGTAAGTGGAGAAACTCTTAATACAATGGGGCCCTGCACCTTTGTCTCGAGGTCCACGGAGATAGATTCTATATCTATCATGCAAGTAGACTTGGCTTGAGAAGGCTTTCAACAGGTAGAGTGGATGTGGCAGAACCCAGAGGGGAGGTTGCTAGTCTGGGTCCTTGGGGCCTGTGGCAAAGAAGTAGACGTGTAGACATGCTAATGAGGGGCAGGGGGTCTGAGCTGGGGCTGGGGCTGCACGGGTCAGTGCAGAGTCCTTGAGTCAGTAGTTCCAAGATATACTCACCCAGCGGGTCAGCTTTTCCATCCTTGTCTGGAACTGTGAACACGCCTACAACTCGGTGGCCCTCTTTGCAGAGGTGGTGGTAGACTTCCTGCCCAAAGAGGCTCTGACCAATGAGTGCCAACTTCAGCTTGTTTTTGAAATAAACCTGTGAAACAATTCAATGATGACAGATATTGGCCTGGATAGAAGGCATATGGATGATAAACACTCTTTTTTCAATCAAACGAGCTGCCTTGAGGACAACGAAAAGCTCAAAGAGCTACGTTATTGACATACGCTGGACCCAGGCTACATTATACGTAGATAGTAGTGAAAATAACTTCACACAGAAGAATTCCTCTTTTCCCCTTTGGTCTAATTCCTCTGATTATTCATCATAATCACTGGGATTGCATATATTTTACAAGCCATTCCAACTCCTTGGTGAAATGAAGCCAGACGTTAACAAGTAAGTGTAAGTTTCATAGCTAAAAGGAGTTTAACTCTGACCAAGATCTGTTCCAACATGACGATGTTTTTATGGCCCTGTGATAGGGAGAGAAGAGCTGGACTCATCTCTTAACTTCCAGAGGAGGCCAAGAGCTAACATGTGGTCTATAACACACGGGTCACAAGCAGACCCTAGAGCTAGACTACCTGGGGTCAAAATCTTAGTCATGTGGCCTGAAGCAAGCGACTAACCTCTGTTGCCTTTTTTCCTCACCCATAAAATGGGAATAATAACACCAACCTCACAACATTTTGATTGAAGTACAGGCCTTATTAGGCAATAAGAAGCTTGGTGCAGTGTCTGACACAAAGTACTGTTTAAGTCAAAGCTTCAATAATGTCTTAGAGGTTTTGCCACGTCCTAGACACAGTTTTGCGTTTCTTCGTAACGTCCAGAATTCCAAAATCCTTGGTACGTGGCCCAAATCCATTTGGCCTCAAAACCTGGATTGCTCTAATGGAATGTTCTTTATAGTCCTTATAGGTTTCTTGTAAGTTTGCACAAATTCTTTGGGCTTCAAACTTGACCTGAACCGATATACTGCTACTTACAGTCTTTTTTTATGGTATTTATAAGGACTATAGGAATATCTATATGTATTGCTGCAAAAAGATCAATGTATTTGTTTACAGATATGGTCCCGGACCCTGCTGTGAATTGTATGGAATATACTGTCTATGTACCATGTTAACTTTCTAACATGGGGATAATTCTGAATCCCAAAACATATTTGGTCCCATAGGTTTCAGATAAAGAATTAAGGCCTGCACATCATTTCATTTCATATAATCACTGCAACCACCATGTTTTATTATCTCCCATTTTACACTATTTAATGAATGAAGAAACCAAGTCTTAGGTCAACCATATCCCCAAGGTCATACTGGCAAAAAGGAGGAGAGGTGGGATTCAAATCCAGATCTGGCTGGCTCTAAAGCCTACCTTGTTCTTACAAATAAGATAATCAAAATGAGTTACCACCACCATCCACCTCTTTTTTCTTCCTTTTAGAAGATTAACACGGTGTACAAAAGTACATTGATTATCAAAAAACACAGATACCACGTAGATGAGAGTAGCACTAAGGGGTTGTAGCCTTAAAAGAATTCTCTTTAAGCAATTATACCTCCTGTAAATTCTCCCCAATGGAACCCTTTCACAAAGCTAGGGTAATAAGTTGACATGATGCTTGTTAAGACTGTCGTGAAAAGCCGCAGGTGGAACAGTCTAGATGCAGGATTGTGGGTGCAGAGATGGTCATCAGAGGGTCATGACGTCATATGCACATTCCTCCCTGGTAGAACACGGCTCCACAGGCTTTGGATTTAGAATTTTTTTTCCCCTTCACTCTAACTGGGATTCTTTAATGTTCCAGAAAGTCATTCTAAATTAGTCAAGCTTCACTGTGAAAATCTGATTATGAGGAAACAATTTTCCCTTATTTACCACTTTATTAAGGGTGTAGACAGCATCCCCTTTTAGGCATGAACCTAAAAGCACATGGGTTCACATGTTCCCTGTAATTAAGCTGATAATTAAACAATTAAGGTTTTAGTTGAAAAATTCTTTTCCAGGGCCAGCCACAGTTTCTATCCCCAAAGAGCCTAGAGCTTCAGCATCTAACAAATATTTTCAAGCAAACAGATGAACTCTGTGATGACAGCACAGTTTGCCTATAGTGAATACGTGATTATTTCATTTATTCTTATCAAAAACATCAAAATGTTCTGTAAATATTCCATCTACAAATCTTATCATTAATGCTGTTGCTTGAAATAGAACCGACATGCTGCCTATCTTAAAAATTTGGCTTTACCTCACACCACTACCAACACCAGATATTTTAAGACCTCTAAAATGCTACTCTAAGAATGCAAAAGAGCCAAGTGGCTGAGCTGACTCAAATGTAATGTTACTTGGAGTTCAATTCCAGATTCGACACTCCCCTAGAGAGACAGTATTTAAAGAAATGTCAGTATCTTTGGAAATGCGACATTCATTGAAACAGTTTCTGAGCTTAAGGCTAAAGCTGAAGCCGCAAGGGTGAGTTTGCAACGCTGAGACATGCTCGCATTTTATGCTTTTAAGTGTGTTTACGATGAGTTAGCATAATTCCCAAAAGCCAGACTGGGATATTCTACCTCAGTCTTATTTCTCTAACTATGATCTGAGGACTGACTGCTGTGTTGGCGGAATCAGCAAAGAGGACGTGCTGAGACTGTGGGTCCCTGGGCCCCACGCCAGATCCACTGAGTCAGACTCACGGGCCTAGGAAGTTGCATTTTCACAAGCTTTCCATTGACTCAGAGGCACACTAAAGTCAGAGAATCTCTGCTGTATGGAGAGCGTGCGCTTGCCTGCTACGTAAAAAGATTCTGCCCTGGGGAGTTCGGGTCAGGAAGCAGAGCTGGAAGTAATTGCAAACATTTTAAGGAGACCCTAGTATGTGCCAGGCATTTCATATATATTACCTCATTTTGATTGCCCAATGACTCCTGGAGATAGGCATTCCTAAGCCACTTTATAATGAAGAAATTAAAACTTAGAGAAGATAAGATACAGCCTGGAGTCAAACACTTACTAAGTGGCAGCCCTCAGATTCTAACTGGTTACTAGTGTCCATTATTTTCCCATAACACAGGTCCTACCATTTTGAGCTGGGTCTCATCAGTTAAAATCTGAATAATAATAGTATCTATTTCATAAGGCTGTTATAAGGATTTATCAGGATAAAGCATGTAACGCATTAGAGTAGCGTGTATCAAGAATGAATGCTCAACAAATGTTAGCTATTATTATTATTAATAATAATACCATAGGTAATACCTGGGTGAATAAAAAACGCTGATGATGGATCTTTCCTACTGGAAATGTGCCATCAGTCCAGCATTGCACTGAGCTCTGTTCATTAATTTTAAAAAAATGTATCAACTATTCATCATATGTCTTTAGGACTCACAGTAACCAGTTTTACTAGTGAGAATACACAAGGCTCAGGGAAATCAAACTGCTAACGAGGGGCAGAGGCAGAAGTCAAACCCAGATCTGTCCCGCTTCGGTAGATACGCTTCTATCACTTTTCTATGTTGAAGGTCTGTCCCCACCCCCCCTTTTTTTTAAAGAAAAATATAACAGTTTGACAGGTGACTTGTGGCAAACAGTTCCATCAGACTTTCTAAAGAAATACCCTGGTGGTCTTGACAGGAGAGATAGGCACCATTCATTTGTAGGGTGGGTCTGGTGACCAGAGAACATTCTTTGAGGCACTACAGGTGAGAAAGAAGAGGATGGGGCATAAAATGACTCACAGCATTTCTAAATCTGGGTGGTAAGTGCTATTATCTTGGGGTTCTCTACTGATCACATTCAGCCTTGCAAGAGCCTCTGGCAGGCAACACCCAACACAGGGCTGGAACTCACAACCCCAAGATCAAGAGTCAACGCTCTACTGACTGAGCCACCCAGGCAGCCCCAGAGCTTTTGCTTTTTAAGCTATTAAATGTTGCATTCCCAGGCTCTCCACATCCTGGTGCAATCCTTCAGGAAGCAAAGTAAGTGGATTCTCATTACACTCCAAAGATTAAAATACAAACAAACAAACGAAACCCGCACAATTTTCTATAGAAAATATAAAGGGTCAGGGCTACGATTCTGCCCTGATCCGAAGTGCTTTTGTGAGCAGATGCTACCGTAATAGAAGAGGACGGTGTAAAATAAGAGCAAAGCTATCCCCCTCAGGAACTGCGAGAACTGACAGTTTTACATGAAGGGCCTTTCCACAAAAGAATAAAACAAAGTCAATTTTTTGGAGAGAGCGAGGTGCCTAACACCTTGTGGAACCTTTGGCACATGGTGCCCCACATCATGCCTGACAGTGTACAAGAGATACCCACGGGGCTTGTTTGGAAACAGAGCATGGGAGGGATTGCAGATCAAGAAGAGCCCAGCAAGAATGTTTTATTTGGCCCACAGAGCATTTGTCAAAGAGCTGTGATAACATATTTAGGGGGTTTCACCTTAGTGGGCTGAGTTTCTGACTTCTTTTTAGAAATCAGGAGGTTTGTCAACCGTGGTCTACATTTCCATGTAGCAACAGTCGGCTAGAGCTGAGCAGTAGCTGCCCCCTCCCTCTGGCTGGCCGCGGCCTTTCCCTCCCTCTAGCTCAAATCCTTCACTTGTGTTGCCTGTTTGGCTTCTGTGGGCGTTTTTCTTTGAGATCTCTACAGTAAAAGCTCAAGGAAGACTGGTCCCTATCCTCAGGAGTTTACCAGTTAGCACGAAAGACCCACAAGTAAAGACATATTGACATCATAGTGCTAGGACAGGAAAGCATAGTGTGGGTGTGGAAGCCTGGTAGACTTCCCAAGAAGAGAACTCCGTAACAGGATCGTAGAGCACTCATCTTAGGGGTTGGCCAAGAGAAGGGTGGGGATTATGGGAGGTCCTTGGGAAATTTCAGACCGGGGCGGGGGGGGGGGGGGGGGAAAGAGGCAGCATTTACAAAGAAATGAATGAGCGGGCAAAGTGGGTTCAATACTGGAAATTGGAGGGTAATGACAAGTGACACTCTAGGGACAGTCAAAACACCAATTAGGAAGAGTCTTGTCTATATCAAATATTTTGGACCTTATTGTGAAGACAGTGAGATCCACTGAATGACTTTAAGCAGGAGAGTGATACTGTCTTATTTCTATGTTGACACACACTCAGGCGAGGCATGAATTAACGTCGGGTGGGCACCCCTCTAGTGTTTGAGAATTGAACAGATAGTGAAAATAAAAGCTGACCTAATAATCCACCTTCAGTATATTGACAGGATGTAGCTTGCGATAGCATAAAAGCCCATGTTACTTATTGTAACAAACCCTCAGACTAATAGAGGCAACAGATGTAAATCTATGTATGATTCAAACAAAACTCATGACACCACTGTAAAGGACAAACTTGTGCAACTTGATTTTCCTATTGCATAATCATATAAAGAATGTATTCATGAGGACTTTCTTGGATATCTGGCCAACATTTTTTTTATCATAAAAAGGATAACAGATTTTTAAAATAGGGATGTCTATGGACTTTTTTTGAAAGCAGGGACTGTTTACTTCTTGTTTATTGTTTTATCCTTTCTGGCTGTGAGACTCTAAAAAAATTATTTAACTTCTCTGGGTCTCAGTTACTTTTNGGGGGGGGGGGGGGGGGGGGAGGCAGCATTTACAAAGAAATGAATGAGCGGGCAAAGTGGGTTCAATACTGGAAATTGGAGGGTAATGACAAGTGACACTCTAGGGACAGTCAAAACACCAATTAGGAAGAGTCTTGTCTATATCAAATATTTTGGACCTTATTGTGAAGACAGTGAGATCCACTGAATGACTTTAAGCAGGAGAGTGATACTGTCTTATTTCTATGTTGACACACACTCAGGCGAGGCATGAATTAACGTCGGGTGGGCACCCCTCTAGTGTTTGAGAATTGAACAGATAGTGAAAATAAAAGCTGACCTAATAATCCACCTTCAGTATATTGACAGGATGTAGCTTGCGATAGCATAAAAGCCCATGTTACTTATTGTAACAAACCCTCAGACTAATAGAGGCAACAGATGTAAATCTATGTATGATTCAAACAAAACTCATGACACCACTGTAAAGGACAAACTTGTGCAACTTGATTTTCCTATTGCATAATCATATAAAGAATGTATTCATGAGGACTTTCTTGGATATCTGGCCAACATTTTTTTTATCATAAAAAGGATAACAGATTTTTAAAATAGGGATGTCTATGGACTTTTTTTGAAAGCAGGGACTGTTTACTTCTTGTTTATTGTTTTATCCTTTCTGGCTGTGAGACTCTAAAAAAATTATTTAACTTCTCTGGGTCTCAGTTACTTTTCTGTAAAATGGGCATAATAATAGTACTTACCGCATTGAGATGTTAAGCAGATAAGTGAGTGTATATATAAAGCATTTATATCAGTGTCTGGTGAATACTAAATGCTATATCAATGCTATCTATTATTATTGTTGTTGTTGTTATTATTATTATTATTTATCATATCTCCAGGATAGAGCAAGTGCTCAGTACATAATACACAAATAAATACAGTTTGAAGTTGAATTTGAAGGTCCTAAAAACAAACTAGACACCAAAGCAGGGGGTCAGGTAATTCAGAGACAAGGACCTGGTTGCTAGAACCAGGGTATAAAGACAGTACTTGGTTCCAAGAAGGGAAGAGTCCAAACTCTTGATCATAAGGTAACCTCAAGTTCTGGAACCAGGCTATGAATCCAGAACCAGCAACTAGACTTGTCCCAGACACTGGCAGAGGAACCTAAATAACAGAGTGCAAAATAAACATGAAGGCCAAACAACCCCCACCATGGGGAGAAGCTAAGATGCAATGAACCAAGATATTGGAGGTGCACCATAGTAACTAATAGACAAAGGGTTTTATTGTTATCTATAGCTGCAGTGGTTTAAAAGATCCAGCCACGTCGTTAAGCCAAAATCATTAAATATTTCTAAGTCCATTTCTTTAAGACAGAGAATGGAAAAATCGATTCTATCAGGAAGTGTTACAAACTAGTTTTCCCACTGGATTTTGCTAGATTTTAAGTTCTTTTTTTTCATTCTGCTTTAATACCAAACTCAAAAGCACCATATGATTTTTTTTTTGCCTTTTTAAAGATGAAGGTATAATTTACATGCAGTAAAATATACCCTTTTCAGTGTAAGGTTCTGTGACTTTTGACAGACACACAGTCACCTAACCACTGCTACAATCAACACAAAAGAACAGTTCCATCATCCCCCAAAATTCCTTTCTGTCCTTTGAGAGACAATCTCTTGTAGTCAATTCTTCCTCTAGGGCCAGCTCCTGATAACCACTTCCTTCTATCACTATTGTTTTACTCTTTCTAAAATGTCAGATCATTGGAAATCTATAACATAGCCCTTTGAGTCTGTCTTCTTACACTTAGCATCCGTGTCTGAGTTTCATCCATGCTGTTGTGCATATCAGGAGTTCACTCCTCTTTTGTTTCTGAGTAGGGTTCTCTCATATGGATGGATTTACCCACTGTCTATCCTGTCACCAAAGAAAGGACATTTAAGTAGTTTCCAGTTTTTGCTGATAATGAATAAAGCCTCTGTAAACATTCATAAATAGGTATTTGGGTAAATACCAAGGAGTGCCATTTCTGGGTCATAGCATAGGTATATGTTTAACTTTATAAAAAATGGCCAGTTTTCCATAGTGGCTATACCATGTTTGATTTCAAACAATTCTCATAGAATGCCATCCAGAGGATGGCTCCCCATTTTCTATGGAGTAAAACATCCCAAGCACTCCACTTGTCATTCCACATCTTCCTTTTGGCCACAGAAGAACCTGTCTTCTTCCCAGCCAAATGTCACTGCTCTTCACTTGTACTCCTGGGTACAGTCAGACTCAGACCCATGACCCTTGACCCCTGACCCCGACCATGCTTGGTGCTTTCCTACATGCACATTTTTATCTATGTCATTCGCCACCTGGGACGTTCAACTTTTATTACTGAAATCTTATGTAAAGCTGGCTATTGCTATCTTTGCATTCTTCAAGAATCCCTCTGCTCTCAAAAAAAAAAAAAAAGACAATTCAATGAAAGGTGTTGACAGAGGAGTCCAATAAAATAGGCAAGCACCAGTCCTTGCTGATTCCTACCTACCCAGATATTCCCACATGCCACGTGGCAAGAGAAAGCTAAGGAGGAGTCCAGAGCAAGCAAAAACTCAAGAGCGGGTCTCTTTTTCCTTATTTTTTTAAAAAGGTGAATACTCCCCAAATAACTAGGACTGGATGGGGTAAAGTGAATCCTCATTATTCGGGGTTGTCTGGGAGACAAAAGCTTTTCCATGATGCACCGCTCGGCTGGTTTTTGGTGCTATTCAAGACTTCTCTCTCTGCCTTCAAGTTTTTTACATCTGGATATGTATACACGCACATAGGACTTTTGCAAAGAAGAGGAATCAAAAAACAAATTCCTTCACGGCCCAGGAAGCATGGACTTCCTATAAAAGAGATGATGTACATGAGATGAATTGTTTTTTCTTCCCTAAACAGCTTTGAGTCAGCCTGGATGCAGGGAGGCATCTCTCCCGGGGCCATATGCAACGTGTCTGCTCTCTTTCCATTTTTGGAGGAGCTGATGCAATTCCAAGGCGCGGGGCTGGGCCACGGCTCGGTTCCTGCGCTACAGTTTATTACTGTTCCAGCCTGGTTGCTTCTGCAGCGCCTGGTAACCCTAGCAATCTTGCCGCCTGCAGCTCAGGAAAAATGAGCTTGCAGCCAACACCTCGGAGGGCCATTATCTGAATGGGCCCTGAAGGCCAGTCTGAAGCGCTCACACCTCTCAGGCCGCCCAGGGGGACCCAGCTGACTTGAATACTACTCTCCTCCAGAGACGGTCGGGGTCCTGTACTTCGGCTCCATCTCCTGACCAGGGATCTCATGATTGAAATGAAAAAAGGAAAGGAAGCTGACTCTGACTCCCCTGCCAAGTGACTGTTGCCATCCTGTCAATCCCAGCCAGACCGTAGATGTTCAAAAGCCGCATCCTCAGCCCCTTCCCCGGACAAGACAATGGCTCCCCTGACAAGCCTTATCCAAGACTCCCTCCGGATCCTTCTCCGCAGTCTCTCAGTTTTAAAGACGCTGTCTTGGCTTTTAACAAAGTCTAAACACCATGCCCACCCCCAGCCCCGCCGCCCGGCCCTCCGGCCCCAGGGTCTGGATAACAGCCCCGGGGGAGAGCCAGAACGCTAGCCCGGGCCAGACTCACCTGGCCGGTGGAGAAGAGCCGGAGCGCCTGGCTGCCCCTCCACAGCATGATGGAAGGAAGCGCTCAGGCGGACGGCGCGACAGCGAGAGTTCAGCCTGGACGCGGCCTGCAGCCTGTGAGCGCCGGGGGGGCCGCAATTGCTGCTCGCTGGGTCCGCGAGCGTGGGACCCGCCCACGGCCCGCCCCCTCGGCTGGCACGGCCCCGCCTCCTCAGCTGGCGGGGCTCGGGTGGCCAATCCCCTGCGACTGGGCGGGGCCCCAGTTCTGTGCCACGCTAGTACCTAGCGAGAGCGGCGGCTTCCGGTCGTGGCCCGGGTACTTAGCAGCTGGGGCATCTTCTACCAATTACTCAAACCCCGTGAGGTAGACAGGGATTTGCCTTATTAATGGTCAATCTGACATCCCAAGTCATGACCACAACACCGCCCTGAGGAGGCAAAGATGCGAAAGATAAGGGGTGGAGACACCTGGCTGTATAGGATCCTGATACCTATCTTGTAAGCTGATAAAAGGATTTAAAGAAAGATTGTGTATAAAGTTTTTGGCAAAGGGCCTGGCACAGAGCTGATCCCCAGTAGATGTAAACAGATTGATACCCACGCTTTCCCCGTATCGCTCTAGAAGGAATGCTCAGACATGCTTTAGCTAAGCACTGGCCGCAAACAGAACTCCTTAGCCTGGCATTCAAGGCCATCTGCAATTTGACATTTTCTCTCATTTTCTGGCTGCTCCTTTGCACGTGTAATTTAGCCTAACTCTCTAGTACGTGCTGATTCTTTCCTGGACAATGATCCCAATGTCACCATCTCAACACGACCAAATTCCTTCTTTTAAGGTATAAGTCAAATGCTGCCTCCTGGAGGCATTTTTCCTGATTCTCTTCTCCCTTGACCGCCTCATTTCCCCAAAGTAATCTTTCACTCCTCTGAATTGAGAAAGATTTTTGTCTATGCGTCTCTTCTGGCATCTCATTCTGTTACAGGTGTTTGTGTCCCTGTCATCTGCTCTACTGAAAGCTCCTTGTAGGTAGGCTGCGTCCATGTCTAATTTATCAGGATTTACATTATCTAGCACTTAGCAGAGCTCAAAAAGTACGTGTTGAAAGAGAGAATGAATGAATGGATGTGTTTAAGAAGGAGAGGGGAGGGGCCCCTGGGTGGCTTAGCCCTTGAGCATCTGCCTTGGGCTCAGGGTGTGATCCCAGCGTTCTGGGGTCAAGCCCCACATCAGGCTCCTCTCCTGGGAGCCTGCTTCTTCCTCCCCACTACCCCTGCTGTGTTCCCTCTCTCGCTGGCTATCTCTCTCTCTGTCAAATAAATAAATAAAATCTTAAAAAAAAAAAAAAAGGAGAGGGGAAAATAAATCCTTAAAGCTTGGAGAATGGCAGCAAACATCAAGTTTTGCTCTGGGAATTGCCTTTTGTCAATTCAACCCATTTCCCTGAAGGCATTTTGTGACTTCTGGCTTCTTTCAAACCTCCAAACACCGATAATCATTTTCTTTGTTTTGATCTCTGTATACTGGGAGAGGTGGGCAGGGAGTGGGGTTTTTTCTCAGTAGGGGTTCCAGGGTTATATTCTCCAACTCCCAACTTTAGGAAATGTAGAGTTTATGTCTATCCACATATAATGAAATATCAATGGTGTCTAAGATTTTTTTCCGTAAGAATTAAAGATATTGTTCCCTTGATAACTAGTGGTTAGACCAGAGGCAATTCGAGTTTGACAAAAAGAAAAGCCCTGCCAACCTAGATTTCTAGACACAGCAAAAAGGAAAATGAAACAAAGTCATTTTTGTGTCTATCAAACAAAAACTTGAGAGAATCTGAGGTAGGAAAACTTCCAAATTCATTTTATGAGCCCAGTGTTACCCTGATATCAAACCCAGACCAAGGCATGACAAGAAAAGAAAATTACAGGCCAATATCTCTGATGAACATAGATGCAAAAATCCTCAACAAAGTATTAGCAAGCCAAATTCAACAACATGTTTAAAAAATCATTCATCGTGATTAAGTGGAATTTATTCAAGGGAGGCAAGCGTAGGTCAGTATTTGCAAATCAATCAGTGTGATACTTTACATTAACAAGAAGAAGGATAAAACCCATATGATTATCTCAAATAGATGCAGAAAAAGCATTTGACAAAATACAGCATCCATTCATGACAAAAACTTTCAACAAAGTGGGTTTAAAGGGAATATGCCTCAATACAATAAAGGCCATATATGAAAAAACCCGCAGCTAACATTATACTCAATGGTAAAAAACTCTAAGCTTTTCCTCTTAAGATAAGGAGTAAGACAAAGATGTCTACTCCCCCCACTTTGATTCAACATACTACTGGAAGTCCAAGGTGCAGTAATCAGACAAGAAGAGGAAATAAAAGGCATCCAAATTGGTAAGGAAGAAGTAAAATTGTCACTACTTGCAGATGACATGATACTATATACAGAAAACCCTAACGACTATATATAATGACAATATGTAACTACCAAGTTAACAGAATGTAAAATTATCAAGGTAACATACAGAATGATTTTTTAAAAATCAATTGAAAAGAAGGCAAGGAAGGAGAGAGAAAGAAATATGGAATAGCTTGGAAACAAATAGAAGGAAATTAGTAAAATGTTAGATTTAAAGATAAATATACCAATAATTGCAGTAAATGAAAATGGACTAAACACTTTATTAAAAGACAGAGATTGTCAGATTGCTTAAAAAAAATTCTTACAACAGANCGATCCCATAACGCCGGGATCACGCCCTGAGCCAAAGGCAGACGCTTAACCGCTGTGCCACCCAGGTGCCCCAGGATGATTTTTTTTAAAACCCACTCAAACACTAACCAAAAAAAAAAAAAAAACCATACTATTATAATAATTAAATAATTATTTGCTCTAGTCCTGGTAAATAGCAACAGTGTGATCTGCTTGACTACAAATGACCAAATGACTGGTTGGTTACCAACTATGTGTTGCTTTTTCGACTTATATCCAAAATCTACTTCTTAGGATAACAGTATCCTCCTTTCCATGTGAGGATCTGCTTTTCCCCGTCTTAGGCCTTGTGGTTCCTATGAAGTTTCTTTCTGCCTTACCCCACTGGGATCCAGGGGTGGAGCATATATATGACCTACACTAAGCCAATCAGTACATCTCTCCCATCCCCTTAATGACAATGATCCATTCAAATTGTGCACAAGAACCAAGTAAGGCTAATGAAGGCTGCCAGCAAGACCTAATTCTAGGACTCCTGTTTGAGCTATCAGTTAAGTGTGCCCTTTTTATCACTTTTGGTATTGTGATAATGTGAACCTGAAGCTACCAAGGGCTACCTTATGGAACCTAAAGAATGTAGCAAAAATTACGGAAGAGAGAGAAAAGAAATAATGACAATCCAAGACCTGATGTCATTTGAATTCTGACGCCAAATTGCACATGAAGGTCAATCCCACCTCTACATGTTTTTAATTAACATACAGTAAAATAGATTTCATTTTTGCCATACAGTTCTATGAATTTTAATGCATGTAAAGATTCATGTAAGTAACATAGCCGTCGGGATACAGAACTGTTCCATTCCCCACCCCAAAACTGCCCTGTCCCTTTGCAGTCCTGGCTAACCAACCACCCCTTCTCACCCTGAGACTCTCTGCTCTGTTCTCTGTCATTGTGGTTTTATCTTTTCAAGACCGTCAAACAAATGGAATCGCATAATATATAACTTTGTAGATTTTCTTCATTCTGCAAAATGCCCTAGAGATTTGTGCTCAAGTTTTGGGATTTTCCAGGGATTTTGAGATTCTTCTGGTATTGATTTCTGTATGATTCCATTGCAGTCAGAGAATATAACCATCACATTTCAGTCCATTAAGATGCATTGAGATTTGTTTTATGGCCTAGCATATGGCCTATCTTGCTGAATATTCTTTGTATACTTGAACAAATGTCTGTTTTGCTGTTGTTGTGTAGGATGTTTTATAAATATCATCTAAGACAAGTTGGTGGAGAGTATTGTTCAATTCTTTATTCTCCTATATTCTATTTTATCAAATACTGAGAGAAGTATTAAAATTTCCATATAATTACATCTATTGTTTCTTTCTATTCTGTCCGATTTTGGTTAATTAAATTCTATTACTCACCAAAAAAAAAAGAAAGAAAGAAAGAAAAGAAAAAAAAAGCTGATTCACAGACATTCTAGATTCTGCGACATTCTTAAGAAAACGATTGGGGTTTTGATTGATTGATTATTTTTTTAAAGATTTACTTGTTTATTTGAGAGAGAGAGAGCATGAGCAGGAGGGGCAGAGAGAGGGGGAGAGGGAGAGAGAGTCTCCAGCAAACTCCGCAATGAGCGCAGAGTCTAACCCAGGGCTCCATCTCATGACCCTGAGATCAGGACCTGAACTGAAACCAAGAGTCAGTCACTTAACTGACTATGCCACCCAGGCGCCCCAGTGGATTTTTATCTAGAAAAAAGTGAATTTGCTTGGACTCAAACCCTGCAGAGGACAGCAGCTTATATTTCTGTTCAATTCATTTAGACAATGGTTTGGCCAGCATTTGGCTCAGTTTGTGGGGTTCACCTCCTTAGCAATTCCCTTGATTATCAGTTTTCTCTTCTAAATTTCAAGCTGCTCTGCCAGCCCAACCTCTGTTCTATTCCATCTTGAACCCACAGGGCTTCGGCTTTTTCCTACCCAGGGTGCACATCTGGTGGGGAAAATATGCATCAAAGGGCAGCAAGCATGCCACTCACCCATGCAGGTGTTTTTAAGGACTCTTGATTGTGATTTCAGCAGGCGCTCTGCATGTAGTTTGGTGGTTAATCAGGGATCTGGGCAATGTTCACACTTAGATTTTGAATCTCATCCCCTCTGTGGGTCCCTGGTTTCAGGATGCTCCCTCAAATTTCCAGTTTCTCTTTCAACAATCCTGAACTTAGTTTGCTGCCACTTTGAGCCAGTATGACAGCGTTTCATTTCTTGACTTGAAGGGGTGAGGGACACTGTCAGGCAGAAAAACCACAAACTCATAATTCTTACCAATAAAGTCTGAGTACATTCAGAATTCTGAGTCATTTTCCTGTGCTTTTCTGTCTGATTTTATTATCTTTCAGATCTTTTAAAGTTATTACTATACTTTGTCTACTCTTCTTAGTTTTTAACTGCAAGTAGGTTTACTTGACTACTTTATGCCTGTCCATTTCTAGATGTGTTCTTATCAATTACTTTAACATGCTAATTTTAAGATTTTTCTAAGGTATGCTTTTTTTTTCAAAAGATTTCATTTATTTATTAATCAGAGAGAGAAAGCACAAGCAGGGGGAGCAGCAGGCAGAGGGAGAAGCAGGCTCCTTGCTCAGCAAGGAGCCCGATGTGGGCCTCAATCCCAGGACCCCGGGATCATGACCTGAGCTGAAGGCAGATGCTTAACCAACTGAGCCACCCAGGCATCTGCTAAGGTATGCTTTTTAAATTATGATCTACTTTGTTGATCATCACTTACATAGAAATATATACATACAATATTTTATTAAATTTTTTTTATACTTATAGATTCTTTAACAATGCCATCCACAGAAGAACTAAGAGGAAATAATTGTCCTGTAAAATGAATATTTATTACAGAGTGATGGAAAAAATGACAATTATTAGTTTATTCGTTTAACAAATATATACTTATCATCTATGTACCAAGCACTGTACTTAGCATCAAACTTTATCAAAGAGACACGGTTTGGATGTTCATAGAGCTTATAGTCTAGCAGGAGAAATAGGCTTCAAACAAGTAAACTCCAAATAATTAAATGATAAAAAATTTTGATAAGAGCTACAAAGGAAAGAATATATATATATATATATATATATATATATATATATATGGAGAGAGAGAGAGAATACAAAAGATACCTACTTGGGACCCTGTAGTCAGGAATGTCTTCACTAAGGAAGTGACATTTAATCTGAGATATGAAAGATAAGTGGTAGTTAGCCAATGGGGATGGAACTTTCCAGGCAAAAAGTGGGCACAGTATGTGTGAAGGACTTCATGTGGAAAAGAGCTTGGTTTGTTGGAGGAACTAAAAGACCAATATGATTGGATCATAAGAAGCAAAAAAGAAAGAGGCTGAAGATGATGAAGGCTTTTTCCATAGATGCTATTTTTATTGTAAGCATAGTTGTAAGCCACTGACAGTATTTTAAACAAGGGAGTGGCAATATTGTCAAAATTCAGTTCAGACATTAATTTTACATCAGAAACTAATGGCTTTCCATGATAACATTTTTCCTTTCTCCCTCTAATAAAAACCTTCTTTTTGAGAGGGAAAGGGAGAGAGAGAATGCCCAGCATGGAGTCCGTCGTGGGGCTCCATCTCACTACCTTCTAAGATCACGACCCTGACTGAAACCAAGAGTCAGACACTCAACCAACTGAGCCACCAAGGCACTCCTAAAAACCAATTTTTAATTAGATGCATGGCCACCCAACTCAAAGACTGCCTTTCCCAGGCTCACCTGTAGGTGGGGGTGGGCAGCTCAGTAAGTTCTGACCAATGAGATGGAGTAGAAATTTGGAACAATGAGGTGGGGGGGAAAAAAAAGTAAAGCAGGGATCAGGAGTGATAGTAAAGATAATAGCAGCACTTATCTTGCATTTACAACGTGCCAGGAAGCATTTTAAGTCCTTTACAGATACTAGAAGCAGCAGGACCTTTTTGAGAAACTGCAAACGATTTGGCATCCCAGCAGAAAAAAGTAGGTGTAGATAAGGGAATAGAAGAGGCAGAAAATTTAGAGAATAATCAAAAGGCAGATTAAAAGAAGCCTTGCGTTCCATTTTATGAAGTGAAAACTTCAAACCAAGGGCAATGGATTTAAAGTGGGGCATAACCTGATCAGATAGGTTTTGAGAACTGCACTTGGACAACAGTGTGGACAATGGAAAGAGAAGATCTGTCACAGGACTACAGTAATTGTCCAGGTGAGGGATTCTTTCGTAAAGAAATATATGATTTGGGGCACCTGGGTGGCTCAGTCGGTTAAGCATCTGCCTTCAGCTGGGGTTGCAATCCCCAGGTCCTGGGATCAAGCCCCATGTTGTCAGGTTCTCTGCTCCCTGGGGAGCCTGCTTCTCCCTTTCCCTCTGCCTGATGCTCCCCCTGCTTGCTCCCCCTGCTCGTGTGTACTCTCTGTCAAATAAATAAATAAAATCTTAAAAAAAAGGAAATACGTGATCATGACTCACACATTCGCAATCTTTTTGACAGGTCACATAGGACTCTGTGATGAATTATTAAGTGAAATGTCTTTAGTGAGTTATTACCATAGACTTTCTATTGTTGGAAACATTTTAAATGTATATTAAGAAACAAGTTCACCAAGACCTTAGCTCTATAATATATAAAAAGTGTTCTGGTATGGAATAAACTGGTACTTGAGTTGTGAGTTTAAGCGTTAAAGGCAAGGACTCCTGCAAGAACCTTCTATGGGCAGCTGTTCTAAAGTTCTTGGAGGTTCTCAAAATAGTACAATGCTATCTNCCTTCTATGGGCAGCTGTTCTAAAGTTCTTGGAGGTTCTCAAAATAGTACAATGCTATCTATACAAAAATTTTCCCCTTCTATTTCCAAGCCAACCTTTCAGACAGTCCTGTTAAGAATGAGGAACAATAGAAAGGATATTTAATTCCTCAAAATGATTATTTGCCTTCTGTAGACTAGGCCTGAAAAATATAGGACATCTGCGGTAATAAATAACTTTCAGAGAACCCATTTCAGTTTATAGTGAATATACTTTATATTTCACATCTAACTTGTAATTCTCTAATAAAATTTGAAATTCTAGGCCCTGGAATTTGATTTAAAGGTATGTAAGATCAAGACAGGCAATTCCTAAGATTTGTTTAAAAAATAAAGTTACAATGATTCAAATAGCAAACACATATTGTATGCGATTGGCATTGTTCTATGCCTCTTACACGCATAAACTAAATTAGTCCTCATAACAATCCCATGATGTTACTATTATCATTCCCATTTTAAAACTGAGGAAATCAAGGAAGAGGTTAAATTTCTTGGCCCCAAATCACATGGCTAGTAAGTGATAGAGCTATGATTTGGACTTAGACAATTTGGCTGTAGAAACTGTGATTATAGCGTGACACTTGCCACTGATTTATTAACTTTAATAGATTAATGCATTTGCATATTCAAATTTCTCTGACCTGTAATTTCAATGTATCACAGTGGGAGATTAATTGTAATTGGGAGATTAATTACAGTGATGAATACAAATGTGAAGAGTACAGTAAGTTGAACTCACAATCGTATAGAAAGTAAAGGGAAAAAGGTCAGCCAGAAGGCACTGATGTTACTGTTATTTTCAAGTTCATTTTTTTCCTCTCTACAATGCCCACTAAGACTGCAAGCATCACTCGGGTTGGGTCCACCTTTCTTGTCTGTTTGTGTTTTACGTTTTTTTTTTCCCCATAATAATCTATGTCTAGCATGGTGTCTGGTATCTAGTGGGCACTCAAATATTTGACCTACTGCTGATCCACAGGTCTCAGGAAACGCTCTTCTAGAGACCTTTTACCTGCTTTGATTTTGTTATTTTTCATCCTTTTTAAGATCACAGAAATAAGACTTTAATAAGATCTCATTGTTAAAGATTAAAAAAATACATAGAGACATAAAAAAACCCTTGAAAATCCACTTTTTAATTGCCAACACATACTCTCTCCCAGTTGACCACTATTCTGTTTAGTGCGATTTCCCTTTCTATGCATTTACACGCCCATATGCACAAACACGTTTACATGAATATAAATGTATTCACAAATACACATTATTCTGCAACTACTTTTTCAGTTTCCCCGTCTCTACAGATGTATTCCATGTTTAAAAACAGCTATCTAGTATTCATAATATGGATGTATTAAACTTTACGTAATTATTCCCTATTGATGGACATTAAGATCATTTCCTGTTAGTATGTATTAAAACCATGCAGCAATGAACGCTACTGTTGCAAATATCTGTATACACATAGAATTACTGGGTAACACAGATCCCCACTCGCGGAAAAGCCAGTTAGCAGGTAGGAGCATTTTAGAACACATTTAAATAGCGCTTCTTCTTCTTCTCTCCCTGCCTTTTTTAAGAGGAGGGGGCGGAGGATCGGTGAGCGCAAGGTAAGCATAGTAGTAAAATTCCTCTCTAGGAAAAGTAATGTTCGTAAAGTAACTCCGCCTCTCACACACCGTTTTATTCTCAAGAACAATCAACATAGGACTTGCAAGAGGAGAGACGCCCGAACTCCAACGATGGTGTTTTCAACTCCTGCTTCTTCTAAGAAGCGCCTGGATAGCAACATACTCGAGGACCACGCCTTCCTGTTAAGCCACTACCCCGTCAATTTTACCCTTCTTAGGCTAAACTGATGGAACAACTCCCCAGGTATTAAAAATGCCCTGGAGACAGCAGGGCGAAGTCAAAGGCAACGATGTGGCTTGAGATGAGCAGTGAACCGTGGCGAGGCCCAAGTCGCCAAGGGAGGATGCCCCGAGTGCCGCCGCAGGGGTAGCGGCCGCCTCCGGCCACCAAGGCCGACTCGCTTTCCCAGCAATCCTCGCGGCCCGCTGGGGCCTGGAGCCCAGCCTGCCCTCGCGAGCGGGGGCGGGGCCGGGGCCGGAAGTCACGTGCCGTGACAGGCGCCGGGGTGAGGCCGCCGTGGTCGCCCAGGCTGGTTGGTGCTGTGACGGGGGGAGGCGCCGGGGTGATGGCGGTGGAGACTCTGTCCCCGGACTGGGAGTTCGACCGCGTTGACGACGGCTCACAGAGTAAGGGAGTTGTAGGGCAAGGGCTGCGGGTGGATGCTCCCCGGCCCGCCTCAGCTCCGGCCGCGCTCCTGCGGGAGGGCTCTGCGTCGCGGTCGCTGCGCAGCGGTCCGGTTCGGGACACTTGCTGCCCCTTGGGGTGCGAGAGGCACGCGCTCTCGAATGTTACTTTCGGGGTTAGGGTCCCGGTGGCGGTGGGTCAGGCCAGCCGAGGCAGGGCTTGGTGTCTGGGGCGGCGGCTCTCCGTTGGAGCCCGCGGTGCCCGGAGCAGCGGTGTCCGCTGTCCGCAGCCCGGGGCCGGGCGGGGCGCGCCCAGGGAGGCCCAGCAGCCGGGGGGAGCCGAGGCCGGCCTGGCCTCTGGCCTCTCGGGGGCTTTCACCACCTGCGGAGCGTTCCGTTCTAGAACGGGCAGAGGTCCGGGTTCCTGTTTTCGCTTTCCTGTTTTTCTACTTTGCCTCCAATCAACTTTTGGAAGTTTGAGTATTTTTTCTGCATATTCATACAACGTGCAGGATAGGAAAAAGCAATCTTCGCTTGGTAAAAATAAACAAGCGAATGTCAGCTTATCTCCTTCCATGCCTTTTATTTACTATAAGTGGTATTTTTCAGGGATGTCATAGAGCTTCCATTGCACCTAGAAAGGTTTCAAAATTTAAGCAACTTTTACTTCATAAAATAGAATTGTTTCATATTGAACTTAGAAGTCAAAAAACCATACCAGATTAAGTTCCATGCAGCAAAAGTTAGAGGCCAAATAAGTATTTTAGTGAAACTCTACTTAAGATTAATGTAAGTTGATAATGTTTCTTATCTCTAGTGATTAATCTATTTAAGTGACATAAGAGAGATTGGGACCTGCTGGTTGTGAATTTGTTTTTTTAATGCAGTTTTCCCAAAAGGTGAATGTAATTTTTAAAAATTACACGTGAATTTTGCTTAACTTTACAAAGAATCGTGTAGAAACTTACATGTAATTAGGTTTTAGTAGCCTCTCGGAGAAGCATGAGCTTGATTCATGATGGTTTGCAGTTTTTCATAAAACACTCTAAGTTATTAGCTCTTATGCAGCATTAAAAAAATCTTGGTGGTAATGACAAAGTCCTTTAACTTTTTTGTGGAGAGGATTCTGTATTTACTGTTATGAGGTGAACTGCACCTTGTCATGTATGAAGTTTTATTGTCAGAGGTCCTCTACTCTAGTATCTTCAAAAAACTGTAATGAAAATATGTTGCTAGTTTTGAAAATGGTCCAGCTGAGAGTAGCATGATCTGATTCAGTCAACAGACCATACCAGGAACTGTACTAGGTATTAGGGATACGAAGGTAACAAAGAATGTAGAGATGAGCCTGTAAATAGGTTTTTGGAATTTTACTCTTGAGGAATCACCATGCATTTCTTATTTCAAATCTTTTTATTGTAACTTTTACAACTATTCATTATTTTATCAGCAAGGAACTTTAATGTTATTGCAGGTTTTCTCTTGCCTACTACTTTGTGACTTCCCAAACAGACTGAATGCCAGCATGCTTTTCTGGCATTGTCATTAAGAACTCATTTGCTGATTAAATGCTGCTTTGGTTATTTCCCATGTAATTGAAAATTAGGCATGTACTTGGGATTTCAAGAATCTTGCGCAGTTTTTTAATTTAAGCTCTAGGGAAGAGAAGAATTCCCATCCGTTCTGTGTGCCTGGTTTTCGTTAATTTTTGTGCTGTGAATCCTATCTAGACCATCTTCCAAAATTACTTCGTTTAAGGCTATAACGAGATAGCAGCCTTAATGAACTAAATTGACCCACCCGATTCAGAGCATTAGTTGCAAAATAAGGGAGACTGGGGAGCTAGGTCTTTATCCTTAGTCAGAACATACTTTATCTTAGAATTGCTTCGCATTGCTGTTTTGAGGAGAGAAAAATTTTAGTTTTTTTAGATAACAACGATTGAATAGTTATTCACATCAATGAAAGAAACTGAATTGGACTTGCTGCCTTTGGAATAGTGAATTCTTACGTGTTTGGTAGAATATTTCCTTTCATTATTAACTTTGATGACTAGACATACTTTTCTTGTCCAGTTTATTCCAATGACTCCTTAGAGTCATCTGTTTAATGTGTATATTTGTAAATATTAGCACACTATTCTTTTTTTAAATTTAAATTCAGTTAATTAATGTATAATGTATTATTTGTCAGGGGTACAGATGTGTGATTCATCAGTCTTACATAACACCCAGTGCACATTATAACACTACCCTCCCAATGTCCATCACCCATTTACTTCATCTCCACTCTAGCAGCCCTCAGTTTGTTTCCTATGATTAAGAGTCTCTTTTGGTTTGTCTCCCTCTTTGGTTTCATCTTGTTTCATTTTTTCCTCTCTTCTATTATCCTCTGCCTTGTTTCTTAAATTCCACATATCAGTGAGATCATATGATAATTGTCTTTCTCTGATTGACTTATTTTGCTTAGCATGGTACCCTCTAGTTCTATCCATGTTGTTACCAGTGGGAAGATTTCAATTTTTTGATGGCTGCATAATATTCCATTGTATATTTATACCACATCTTTGTTATCTGTTCATCCGTTGATGGACATCTGGGCTCTTTGCATAAGCAGAGCATTCTGTACTCAGTGTTGTTTACTGGCTTTTCCAACTCTGTTACGATAGTTAAATAATTAAAACATCTTGGTAAATTTTGGGCATTACAGAAATAACATTCATTATGATAAAGCTGGTCTAAAACCATTTTAAAAAACAATATTTAGGTGTACTTTTAGACAGTTTACAGAGACTTAAGAATAATGTTTTTAAATTTTGCTTCTATGACAACACAGATTTTAGACTTGATTCAGGTCTTTTTTTTTTTTTTTTTTTGCCAACAAAGTTATTTATGACTAAAACATAGAATCAAGATGTTGAGTTGTCTAAGGCATTATTCAGATTGTTTAAAAGCCCTAGCTTATGGGGTAGTTGGGACAGTAATTTTTTCATAGCACTTTAAAGTTATAGTTTAAATGTGATAATGTTGTATATGGTTAACATCTATAGCTTTTAAAATTATTTTATTATTTGGAAAATATTAAAAGCTGAATTATTGTTTAACTTTGAAACTTTGTTTTCAAGAAGTCCAGACATTTCAAAGTAATACATCTAAAAATGCTTAGTAACTACTTTGCTGTGAGTTTTGAGATTATTTAAAGTAAATGTCCTCTAATTTATTACTCCTTACATACTGTTTTAAAAATTTAAATTTAGAAATTCATGCTGAAGTCCAACTTAAGAATTATGGGAAATTTCTTGAGGAGTATACATCTCAACTGAGAAGAATTGAGGATGCACTGGATGATTCAATTGGTGATGTTTGGGATTTCAATCTTGATCCAATAGCATTAAAGGTTTGATTTTGTTTTATTTTTTATGTATGCATTTTCAGGACATACTGTATCTTGAAAATATAATTTTAAAAAGTGGAATATACATTTGGCCTTTGAATAATGTGAAGGTTAGGGAGTGCTGACTTCCCACGCAGTTGAAAATCTGCATAGAAATTTAGACTTCCCAAACTTAGCTAATAGCTTACGGTTGACCAGAGCATTGCTAATAATATAAGCAGTTGATTAACATATATTTTGTATATGTATTATATACTATATTCTTACAATAAACTAGAGAAAAGGAAATGATATAAGAAAATCACAAAGAAAATACATTTTTAGTACTGTACTGTATTTATAAAAAGATAAACCTGCATGTAAATGGACCCATGCCATTCAAACCTGTGTTGTTCAAAGGTCAACTGTATATTTTTATTACTTGGAATCTAGAGAACTAAAAGAAACTTGGAGAAAAATTGTTAATTTCCTTATCTTGAAGTCAGGCAGATGTGTGTTTTTTGATTTTTTTTAATGAATGACACAAACTTCTGAGGTAGCCTTTGTTTTTCATCAAGGAAATGAAGGGGTTGGAATAGAATATTCAAGCTTTTTTTGTTCCTTATTGAGGTTATTTTACATACAGTGAAATGCATAGATTTACAATATACTGTTTAGTGAATTTTTGTCAAACATATATATCCATGTCACTCATATTCTAATGAAGACATAGAAGATTTCCATCATTTCCCCTTATACCATTTAGGGTATCTTAATGTGGGAGTAATTTTTTTTCATTTTTTTTTTTAAGTTTTTATTTAAGTTCCAGTTAACATGTAGTATAATATTAGTTTCAGTAGTAGAATTTTATTTGGGAATAATTTTTTTTAAGATTTTTATTTTATTTATCAGAGAGAGAGTGCACAAGCAGGGGGAGCAGCAGGCAGAGGGAGAAGCAGGCTCCCTGCTGAGCAAGGAGCCTGATGCAGTACTTGATCCCAGGACCCTGGGATGATGACCTGAGCGGAAGGCAGACACTTAACCTAATGAGCCACCCAGGTGTCCTGGGAGTAATTTTTTATTTTTTTTATTTTTTATTTTATTTTATTTTATTTTTTTAAAGATTTTATTTTTTATTTATTTGACAGAGATAGAGACAGCCAGCGAGAGAGGGAACACAAGCAGGGGGAGTGGGAGAGGAAGAAGCAGGCTCACAGCAGAGGAGCCTGATGTGGGGCTCGATCCCCTAACGCCGGGATCACGCCCTGAGCCGAAGGCAGACGCCCAACCGCTGTGCCACCCAGGCGCCCCCTGGGAGTAATTTTTTAATGTATAAAATAAGTCACTCCAGGGGTGCCTGGGTGGCTCAGTCAGTTAAGTGCCTGTCTTCGTTCGGCTCAGGTCATGGTCCCAGGGTCCTGGGATTGAGACTTGTGTAGGGCTCCCTGCTCACAGGGGGCCTGCTTCTTCCTCTCTTCCCCCACTCGTGCTCTCTCACTATCTCTCTGTCTCAAATAAGTGAATAAAATAAAATAAAAATAAGTCACTCCTGCTCTGTTTCATTTTGAGATCATTCTATCTTGTTTTATCTTTGAAACTATAGCCTGTTAACCACTTAAATAATAATTAACATTTCCTGAACATTTATTATGTGTTAGACACTGTCCTAAGTTACATATTGACTTTTTCAGTTACAGTTTTCTTGAAATTCACATATCATATAATTCTTTGGGTTTTGGTGCATTCACATAATTGTGCAGCCATCACCAGACTCAATTTAAGAGCATTTTTACCACCCCCAAAAGAAATCCTATACCCATTAACAGTCAGTCCCCATCTGGTGCTAAGTACAGGGTCCAACACAAGTTTAAATAGAATAGAGCTAGACTCAATTTGTATATTTAAAATTTCAATAATTTTCTTCAAATTAAAAAGATTCTTTCCCCTTGTTTCTATAGCTTTTGCCTTATGAACAGTCTTCCCTTTTGGAACTCATAAAGACTGAAAACAAGGTACAGATTTCTAAACCTAAAAATCTATTTTTTAAATGCTTAACTTATCTGCTATAACTTATCTTTTTATTTTATGTTTTTACTCATGGAACTAGGTCTTGAACAAAGTCATCACTGTTTATGCTGCACTTTGTTGTGAAATCAAGAAATTAAAGTATGAGGTAATTGTACTCTTGAGTTATTAAAAACATGATTTAAAAGCAAATATGGGCTTATATGTATAGTGTACATAAAGATTTATTGCATGTTGAATGAATTGTTTATTTAATACTAATAATAGTGTTTACCATTCACTGAGTGTACTTACTGTGTGCCAGACACCATACTAACCCTGTTCATACTTAGAATGAGAGGCAGATAACGTGAGGAGTAGATAAGGAAACAGGCTTAAAGAGTTACTTGCCTAACATTTTACTGGTAGTAACTGTTTGAGTCTGGGTCTCTGTACTTTCAGAGTCTGTGTTATCTGCCATATATATTGGCTTTCTAGATATAATTGATTTTTTGCTTTTTTTTTAAAGTAGGCTCCACACCCAACGTGGGGGTTGAACTCACGATCAAGAGTCACATCTCTTCCAACTGAGCCAGCCAGGTGTCCCTAGGTAGAATAAATATAACTGATTTTTTTTTAAAACTTTGAATTTTTAATATGCTTTGCATTTTCTTAGCCATGGGTCATTAAAACTCTGGTGGAAGTTGGTAAACTTCCTCTTTTTTTCTGTACCTTTTTGATGCTATGTGGTTGCTTTCTATCTCCCATGAACTAGTGAGAGGATATAGGACAATTAGAGTGGTCAGAAAAGACAAAGGCAGGGGTAAAGAAATTAAATAACTTAGAGTATCAGTGATATCTTTGGTACTTTAAAGATAAATTGAATTTACCTGTTTTGTAAGCAGTTTTTGAATTTAAATGATCTGTATATGAGATATAGTCCTCAGATTATTATTAAATATGGATAACTAAGAGAGTCTAGGAGTTTAAAAACAGGACAGCAACCTTTAAAATTATTTTAATTTTTTTTTAAACAGGCTGAAACTAAATTTTATAATGGTCTCTTGTTTTATGGAGAAGGAGGTAAGTTTTAAAATTTTACATTGTAGTGTCATGATGCCTTTTTTGAGATTGAAATGAATGAAAAGTTGACAATTCTAGGACTACCGTGATTATATAATGTATTACTGTGAGGAAATAAGCATTAAAATTTTTTGTTGGTTTACTTGTTTGATAAGCAGGGGATAAACTTGAGTGATGGAGCAGCAGCCAATTCTCTAAAACCTATTTGTGATATTTTTATACGTTAGCAGTGTGGTTAGATAAGGGTTTTCCTTAATTCGTTAAATAGTGAAAAAGATGGTTACTTTTAATTGAATGATTAATGATTGTCTCATGTTTCTTTTCAGTATAAAAATTCTGTTTTTAATACATGCAGATTAGAAGATATACTAATGAATAAAAATTATATTTATTTTTCTTTTTGGGTCTTTTTTTTTTTTTTTTTAAAGATTTTATTTATTTATTCAACAGAGATAGAGACAGCCAGCGAGAGAGGGAACACAAGTAGGGGGAATGGGAGAGGAAGAAGCAGGCTCATAGCAGAAGAGCCCGATGTGGGGCTCGATTCCATAATGCTGGGATCACGCCCTGAGCCGAAGGCAGACGCTTAACCGCTGTGCCACCCAGGCGCCCCTATTTTTCTTTTTGGGTCTTGACTAAGTTTAAATTAAAAAATTGAAATCGATTCTTCGTGTTGCCTTTTAAAGCTACAGATTCCAGCATGGTGGAAGGTGATTGCCAAATTCAAATGGGAAGATTTATTTCATTCTTACAGGTAACTGTTTTTTACTTTTTACTTATTTTTTAAAGTTTGGGTTACACGCAATTAAAGATTTCTGAAACCTTCAAATGCTAAAAATATGTACTTTGAAGGGTTGGACACTTAGTTGGCATTGGATTATAGTTAAGTAGGTCATAATTCCTGAAAGGTTTTCATAGCATTTTACAGAAATAAGTTCTCAAAATAAGTGGTGTTTTTTTTTTTTTTAATAATTTCATTTGTGGACATTTTATCACCATGCCTTTTAAAATAATTTAAATTTTATACCAGGTAGGAAAAGATAATTTATGTCAGTAAAAGTTGTTAGCGCAGATGATTAAGCTAGTACATGAGCAATGATAAGGTTTAAAAGTAGCACTTGATGCAGATGTTTCAGTCATCTCAAACCAGATGTTTTCATTACTGCAATTTTGTTATTCTAGGTCTTTGGTTCAGTTTTATCAAAAAAAAAAAAAAAGAAAGAACTTTCTATGTCTTCTCTTTCCGTTATAAAAGCAATGCTAGTACCGTATGACAAAAGCAAAAATTGGAGATAAGGAAAAAAATACCCCTAATTCCACCTACTTCCTGATTGTTAGGTTCAAGATTTGATGTATTTCATTGAGTCAAGCATACTAATGTATTGTTCAGTTCATTTATATCTTTACTAGTTTTTTTGGTCTCCTTGTTGTAATTGAGAGCATTTTGTTGAGTTCGACCTCTATTATGGTATTCAGGATCCAGTCCAGAAAACAAATCACAGTATTTCTAGGGAGATTTGATATAAAGGGTTGGTTATATAAGAGTTGGAGGGCTGAAAGAAAAGATAGTGTGGTCATCCAGAGGAAGCAGATAAAGAAGGGGAAAGGGTTGGAATTGCCAGAATCTGGGAGCTTGGAGCAGGAGCCCTGTGCAGTTACTGCTCATACCTGTGAAGGAGGCAGTGCTGCCTGGCTGGCTGGTACCTCTGAGAGGGCAATGCGAGGTTGGTTCTGGAGTCCTGAAAGAAGCTGGAGGTGGAGCAAACTGCCATTGCTGGGGTGAACTGCTCTTATTATGTTGATAAAAACACAAAGTAGTAGAAAGGAAGTCCTTTTCCTGCCTTTAGTGTCCTTTTAGTGCCACCTGTTGGCAGAACCTAACAGGAGGCCTACTGGCAGGAGTCTAAGAAATGTAATTTGCAGGTCCCAGTGAATGTGTCAGTTTCTCCCTCTAGTTTTATCAAGTTTCGCATTGTATTTTCAGGATATTCTGTTTGGTGCATACAGGTTTGGAATTGTTAATCGTTATTAACTGAATCTTTTATTATGTGGTGACCCTGTTAAACTATAATTATGTATATAATGTACAGTTACATAAATTATATCATATGTAATAGCTATGATAATGCTAACAAATTATTTTGTCTGATATTGTCACTGCCCCAGCTCTGTTTTAGTTAACATTTTCTTGATTTATCTTTTTATATGGTTTCAGCCTTTTAGTATCATCTTTTAGTTGTCCTTTTTAAAACCACATGTGTCTGGGTTTTGCTTTATTCAGTCTGAAAATATGAAAACCTCTGTATTTTAATTGGCTTATTCATTCTATTTCTATCTTATGTAAGTAGTCTGTTATATATCTGGACTTGTTTCTGCTTCTTTTACTTTGTGCTATTTGTCTGCATTTTCTGTTCTTTGCTTTTATTGAAGTTGTGGAAGTTTAATAAAGGTAAAACGAGTTATTTGAGTAAAATTGAAATGCATTGTTTTCATTTTAAAACATTTTAAATTGTTTTTGGATCTCATTGACAGCTGCATAGAATTCCATTTTTAAGCCTTCAACAAATGTTTTATAAGCCTAGCATATGTTAGGAACTGTTCTTGGTGCTGGGGATACAGCAGTGCACAAAACCAACAGAAATTCCTGCCCCCGTAGAACTTAAAATTTAGAATAGCCACAGGTTTAATCAGGTTTTGAATACTTTAGGATACAAACAGTTTTTTTAGGTTTAAACATTGAGAGCTTCTGAAAAGAAACTTTCGGAAGGTGTGGGACATGGTAGATGCGAATTAATTATTTAATGACATACATATTCCTGCAATAATTAATATTTCCCTTTCTTTGTGCCAGGCTTGTTTATAGATGAAGTTAAAGGTAATAAACATTTGAAGTTATTTCGGAGTGACTTCTGGAGAGCCTTTTTCCTCATTATCCTACTTTCTAAATTGGCAGCTTTTGAGCTTTTTCATTCAGATGTTCATTTATTTATTCATTTAATAGGACAGAAATGTATTGAGAAGCAGTTGAGGGCTAGCCATCATGCTGGGCAGTGGATATTTAAAGAAGGAATAAGATGGTCTCTGTTATTTAGGAATTACATGAGTAACTAAAATATAAGATTTAAAATAGAAGTATGAACGAAATACCGTGGGGACAAAGCAGTAGAAATGACCTTGGGATGCAGGAGAGGAGTTAAGAATTGATTGCTTGAAGGATGCTTGAAGTTGTCTGGCTGCAGGTTAGTTGGAAACTGTTTTGCTTGTGTTTAATATTGTTACCATAAAATTGAGAAATGGTGACATTTAAAAAGCAACTATGTAACATATACTCAACTTGTCATTTCAGGAACTGTCTTGTTTTGTTACGAGGTGCTATGAAGTGGTCATGAATGTAGTCCATCAGTTGGCTGCCCTCTATATCAGTAACAAGTAATGGATTTTATAAATATTTTTGCATTTATAATAGAGATGCAAGGAATGTTTTCTAAAACTAGCCAATTACCTGAAATAGTTTTTTGTTTGTTTGCTCATTTGTTTACTCATTCTTTCATTTTTTTCACCATCCTTTGAACACTCATGATGTTTCAAACACTACTTGTTGTGTAATACATAGGTTAAGACAGTTTCTGCCATGGTGAGTGATTTGTTATTTGTCTGAATAAGAATGTTGACAGAATATAGTAAAATTTGATTTATAGGAAAAGGCTAATATGGAATTAGAACAGGTACCAAATTCTCTCTCCTTATTTCTCCTTTACTGTGACTGTTCCCTGGCTTATTAGAATCACATGAGACTTTTAAACTACGGAATCTGGGGGAGTGAGACCAGGTAACCTACATTAAAAAAAATTTTGGTTTTGTTCAAATGATCTTCCAAGTTTGGGAACCACTGTTCTAAATCAGGAAAAATGATCAAATTTTGATAGCCCTTACGGTTCTTATGACTGCAAAATAATATCTCACATTTGATTAATACTTTATACTTAAAATTTTTCCCATTTACTATTTATAATCTTACAGTAACTTTGTTTAGGTATATGACAATGGGTTCTCAATTATGAGAAGAAGTAATTGAGGCCCAGAGGAATTGTATAAGATTCCATAACAATTTAGATGCTGTTCTTTGATCACCAGTCCATTCATTGTTGTTCTTACTATACCAGGCTGCATCTTAACTCTCTTTATAAACTGGAAGACTGTGTTAACTGCTTCTCATTCTCATGTTTTTCTCCTCAGTCAGGTGTTTATTTTGTGTTCTGTTCTTTCACTGAAGCTGTTCTCATGGGAGGAGGGAATGAGAGCATAGTTCCCTAACCCCTGCAGCACCTGATGTATGATCAAAGAGGGTTCCCCACCACTACACCCTGCCCAAGAAAGATCCAATTTATTTGTATTTTGTATTTTTTTAAATATTCTATCTTGTGGAATATGTGCTTTGATATACAAGTGCTGTTTTAAATTATTTACTGTTGAGTAGAAGATGTCTAGGAAGTAAAATTGAATTATCCCGGGGCTTTTGACTTTAGTACAATGTTGGTTATATACATTGTTTTTCAGTAGGAATGGGAACTCAGAAATAAACCTGACTAGTATCCAAATGCCAGTTTGGGTAGGATAACAAAGATTCTGGTTGGAAACTGAGAAATTCTCACTATTTAGAAAGAAATGAATATCAGTTTTAGTATTTTTCCACCTCCATCCCAAACTCAGTCCTTTAGATTTAAATGACGGGTTATTCATGGGTCACATACTGTCATTTCCTTACCCATTGAGTTAGATGTAGGCAAGGATAGCCCTGACTCTGTATATACAAGTTAGTTCTCTTCTTAGGAAAGTGGAGTAAGGTCTCATAAATTCTAGTGATGATAGCCTAAATAAAGATACATAAATCTTGGGATTAAAATCCCAAGACCTTCTGCTGCTATATGTTTTCCTTAAAATAAAAATGAACTGTGGTAAAAAAAAAAAAAAAAAAAAGGAGTTTTTTTAAATTGGATGTTATTTTATTACAGGATTGCACCCAAAATTATAGAGACAACTGGAGTTCACTTTCAGGTAAAAGTAATTTAAGTTGATCTGTAAAACTGTAATTTTTACCATAGTTTGCTGTGGAGTTTATATGATTGGGGAGTACAAGAATTATAGCAAAACTTTCAAAGGATTTTTTTTTTTGGCCTTTATTCTCTTTTATCTGTGAAGTTGAGGCATTACTGACCCCCTGTCAGTATAACTCTTAGTTTTTCCCAGTAGTGGCCTAGTGCACCTTCTCTAAGTGGTCTCTTTGGAGAGTGAAACAATTCTGTAAAATCACAATTAAGGATGAAATAGTGGGCAAAGCGTTTCTCTATTTAAGGCTTATTATTCCACCTGAGGCTTAATAGTTTGTATGTTAATAAACTGATTTATCCATTGCTTTAATTCAGTAATTATTAGCCCAGTGTGTTTAACTTTAAAAATCCACAGGAAGCTTAACTTGTAACTAGTGATTAAATGATAATCATTAAAGGTTTTTTGACAGACTATGTATGAGCACTTGGGAGAGCTGCTAACAGTTTTGCTTACCCTGGATGAAATTATTGATAATCATGTCACATTGAAAGAGCACTGGACTATGTACAAAAGGTGAGCCAATTAAAATGGTTAAATAGTCTCTTTGTATAGTTAATGCATTGGTAAAAAGGAAATAAATGTAAATAGTGCAGATCTTTTAAAAGACCTGGAGATCTGTATTTAGAAGGATCTCATGTCAAATGTTCTTATGAGTACAGTAACCATTTTTAAATTTCAGATGAGCTTGTTTGAAAGTATGGTATACTTGTACAAAGTCTCTTAATTCTCTAAGTATGGTAGGATGTTAATTTGAGTACCTTAGAACTCAAATTTATTTTTTTCTAGGGTTCTATTCAAGTGACAGTTATTTTTCCTGAACTTGGTTTTCACTGTATATTCTTAAGACTTTTTTAAGTCAAGGCATCTTGTGTTGTTCATGGTATCTAGAGAGTACCAGATATCTGAATTTAGGATGATCTAAAAAGGTATGATTAGAAAATTAAATATATTAGCATTGTTTTTATACAGATTTTCAATGTGTAGAGCCAAACAAGAAATATAAATATAAAATTTTGATTTCTGGGAAAGTTTTCAATTGAAGAATTTATTAGGAAAATTGAAGGTCTTTCTCCTAATCTTCCATAAGGTTACTGAAATCTGTCCATCACAATCCTTCAAAATTTGGAATTCAGGAAGAAAAACTAAAGCCATTTGAAAAGTTCTTGCTGAAGCTAGAAGGGCAGTTACTTGATGGAGTGATATTTCAGGTATGAGAGCTGTATCAGGCTATACTAAATGGGCTCACCTATACTAAATGATCCAGCTCAGAACTACAGTAGGACACTTTCATAGCATACTGTTGAAATATGTTTTTTTTAAAAGTGCTTTGGCTTAAAACATTGTTAGTGTACTAAAATATAAGTATTTTAGTACCTAGTAGCAAACAAAATTAATAGTACTAGTTGTATTTGGGTTGAAGGTTTCTTTTTTAAATTATGTAAAAGGATAAAACTATTCAAGGATTAAGATCTAAGCAGTTGTGTTAATGTTTGTTGTTAACTTCTAGATTTGGGTTTGTTATACTACCTTTTAAAAGTCTATGTAATTCTTCCTATGCTCAAGGAATATAATTTGGGTTTGTGCAGTCCAGGTAGCTTCCTACCATTTAGTAGCTTTTTAAAACCTTAAATTAATTAAAATGAAAGAAAAAAAAATTCCACTTTCCCCACCACTTTCAAGTGCTTACTAGCTGTATCTAATCTAATCATTGCACCATACACCTCAAACTTATGAATGTTATATATCAATCATATCTTAATAAAGCTGGGGAAAAAATAGCCACAGTTTGTGGCTAGCTATCATATCAGACAGCACAAATGTAGGATGTTTCTATGATCACAGAAAGTTCTATTGGCTAGCCCTGCTTTGGGTAGTATTCATCGGAAATTGCAATATATTTATATTTAAAATCCTCTTCAAGGTTATTTTTAACATTTTTACATAATCACAGTTTTTTTTAGATTGATGTATAGTTGAGACATAGTGTTATGTTAGCTTCAGGTGTACAACATAATGATTTGACAAGTCTATACATTATGTTATGCTCAGGATCACAATTTTTACAGATCGATCCAACTCTTTTATCAATTTAATGGCTAGTGTATTAGATTCAGAAGGTAATTTTTTGTCATTGATTCTTTTTCCAGGAGACTTTTTTTTTAAAGATTTTATTTATTTATTTATTATACTGCGAGAGCACGAGTCAGGAGGGGCAGAGGAAGAGGGACAAGTAGACTCCCCACTGAGTGTGCAGTCTGACATGGGGACTCTATCCCAGGACCCTGAGATCATGACCTGAGCCCAAGTCAGATGCTTAACTGACTGAGCCACTCAGGTGTCCCTCCAGGAGACATTTCTATACATGCTGTAATAAAGTGCTAGGAAAGTAATTGTAATCAGAAAAAATTTGCTCTTAAAAGTGCTAAGTAAAATAATAAAACATGTTTTCCAGTGCTTCATCGGATATGTCTTACATTGTTGAATATCTCTGTCTGTATCTCTTCATGTAGAATTATGGATTTGTGGGGTGCCTGGGTGGCTCAGATAGTTAGGCTGCTTGCCTTTGGCTCAGGTCATGGTCTCCGGGTCCTGGGATCGAGTCCCAAGTCGGGCTCTCTGCTCAACAGAGAGTCTGCTTCTCCCTTTCCCCCTTACCCCACCCGGCTCATGTGCTCGCTCTTTCTCTCTCTCTCTCTAATGAATAAATAAAGTCTTAAAAAAAAAAAAAGAATTATGGATTTGTGGTTCAGTTTTCTTGCACTGATACTTAAATATGTATGTACATACATATTTTCCATTCAAAAGGATTTAGATATTAGATGACATTAAGGTAAAAACTTGAGCCTCATTGTTAGTAAAATTAAAATGATGAATGTAGAAGTTTATCACACTATATTTAAATCTGTTTAATAGTTTATTATTCAGAGTCTAAATTTCTCTTTAAATGTTTCCTGTTTAGGCCTGTATAGAACAGCAGTTTGATTCTCTCAATGGAGGAGTATCTGTGTCAAAAAATAGCACTTTTGCAGAAGAATTTGCACATAGTATTCGCTCAATTTTTGCAAATGTAGAAGCCAAACTTGGTAACGTAAAATGCATTTTCAAATTTTTGTTGCTAAAGTTTGCATTTCCTTGAACGTAGAACTTAAGCGTATTTGTTCCAGTTTTCTCTCATGTTATTGTTTTATAAGGAGAACCTTCTGAAATTGACCAGAGAGACAAGTATGTTGGAATTTGTGGACTTTTTGTACTGCATTTTCAAATTTTTCGAACTATTGATAAAAAGTTTTATAAGTCTTTATTGGACATTTGTAAGAAGGTAAGAACTTGGAACTTTTATTTTTTTCATTTGAATAGATGAAAACGATTTTGGATAAAATTGGATATTCTAAAATGTGTTTCATTCCTGCTTATAAAAGTAGTAATTTTTGTAATATTTTGTAGTGATTATAAAAGTAATATCGTAGTATTCATTTTTAAAAAACAAGCATTCAGGGGCGCCTGGGTGGCGCAGTCGTTAAGTGTCTGCCTTCGGCTCAGGGCGTGATCAAGCCCCACATCAGGCTCCTCCACTAGGAGCCTGCTTCTTCCTCTCCCACTCCCCCTGCTTGTGTTCCCTCTCTCACTGGCTCTCTCTGTCAAATAAATAAATAAAATCTTAAAAAAATAAAAAATAAAAACCAAGCATTCCAGAAATAAGTGATATAGGAAATGGAAGTACTGCATAATTCCATATCATATAAATACCTGTTTGTGGAGATTTTTCCAGATTTTTTCCTGTAAATTAACTTCCTCTTATCGTTACTACTTTTTTCTGTTCTTTTTCTTCTGTTCTCCTCTTCTTGCCATTCCTTCTCATTATTAAAGTAGAAAAAAATTGAAATTGATTTTACATCTTTGCTATTTCCGTGATGTGACATCTGATTTCAAAATTGAAAATTTAGTTTGTGTGTAGAAGCAAGTGATACATGACTGTGAGTACCCAGCTGTCTTGGGTCTTTTATTTTTTCACTAATGTAGAATAAAAGTAAAAGTCCTGAAGATTCAAGTTTCTGCTTGCTTTTTGCATATTTTTATCTGAAAATCTGTAAGAGTATGTGTGTGTGTGTGTTTATTTAATATTTAGGAGAATAAAATTATTCTCATGCTTCACATCAGATATTGGAATGCCTTCATTGTGCCATAGTAATATAATTTGTTTCATAATCTGATTATAAGTTGTCTTCCATTGCATATTGTAGAACTATTAAATAGCTTATTGTTTAGGCTGCATTTATTAATTTCCCTTCCTTACGTTTACTATTTCAGGTACCAGCCATCACTCTAACTGCTAATATTATTTGGTTTCCTGATAATTTTTTGATCCAGAAAATACCAGCAGCTGCCAAACTTCTAGACAGAAAAAGTCTTCAAGCCATTAAAATACACAGAGATACTTTCCTACAGCAGAAAGCTCAATCACTTACCAAGTAGGTTTTATAAGCACTCATAATGAAAATACTTAATTTATATTCTTGGATCTTATATTGACTCCAAATATGTGGAAGACATTTGATTATAAGAACAAATATATTTATTACCAGAAAAAAAGTTGGGCAGTCTCTAGGAGACTTATTTTTTAGAAGTTGTCTTGTTTTGTTTTGTTTTACATGATTTAGGTTTAAAATCTGTTAAAGATGTAGGAAAATTATACTTTATGAAGATGTATATGTGTGTACATATGTACCCATATATACATGTATTTGCACATGTGTGCATACACACATAACTTTTTATTAGATACATTAAATATTTTTTGTGTAAAGTGAAGTTCCTGCAGTAGATGTCATTTGATGACATTAAAAATATTGTGTGTCCAAGATTCAGTGATGGTTTTTAGAGGAGTTGATTTTAATTTGATACACTCCTTTTTTTTTAAATTTTTATTTTTATGAAAATAATATATGTACATATTTAAAAAGTACTGAAGTTTAAAGGGAAAAATAATTGTCCTCAGCCCGCTTTCCCCCTGTACCTGAGTCCTGTTCCCTAAAAGAACACTTTTAACTTTAGTTTCTTCTGATATTTACATCCTTATATTTTAAGTCTTACTATGCAAACTTTCAAATATACACAAAATAGAGAAAATAGTATAATGGCCCCCCATGTTCTCATCACCTAGATTCAACATTTAAATTTACTGCACATTCTTGAGTACACTACCAAAATCACATGTTGAGCTGGATGAAGATTTTAGGTGAGGTGACACAGGACTGTGCCACTGGCCCTGTGCTGGACACAGTTTTTAATCTGTGATGTGGTTAAAAGATAATAGAGGAATTTATCCACTTCCTTTTGATCTTGACCATCAAGGGGAAATTGGGCCACTACTGCAGAGTAGGGGAAGAAGGAGTATGTCTGGAATAGAGGAGGTCCCCTGAAACATCTTTTAGTACTCCCAAGTCCTGTGATTAAATCAGTGAAAGATGACAGTTACTCAGTTCAGGCAGGATTAGTCACAGCAGAGATTTCAGAGCTCTCTCATACATTTAAACAACTGAGAAGGGAAAAAGACATAGTTTGGATTTAAAGAAATTCAATAAGGTGGAGAGACAGGGATCAGGTTTAGTAGCAGTAATTAAAAGGTGGATATTTTGATGATCAGAAGCTTAATATTCTTTTTTTTTTTTTTTAAAGATTTTTTATTTATTTATTTGACAGAGATAGAGGCAGCCAGAGAGAGAGAGGGAACACAAGCAGGGGGAGTGGGAGAGGAAGAAGCAGGCTCATAGCGGAGGAGCCTCATGTGGGGCTCGATCCCAGAACGCTGGGATCACGCCCTGAGCCGAAGGCAGACGCTTAACCGCTGTGCCGCTCAGGCGCCCCAGAAGCTTAATATTCTTTAACAGCGTGATGTAGTTGCTAAAAATGCCAATACAGACTTGGATTACATTAATAACTATACCTGGGTTATGGAAATTGGTAGTTACAGTATCTACGCCATGTGAATTGGTAGTTTTGTTGAATTTTTATTGGTCAGATCATAGTCGGTATTTGGTGGTGTCACATTTTAAGAGGGACACAAAGTGCAGCAGCCCTAAATGAAGCTGATCAGGATATGTCAGAAGACCTGACAACCATGCCCTTTGAAGAATCTCTATATAGTTTGGCCTTTAAAAGAGAAATCTGAGGAATGATACGGTGAGCTCCTTAAATATTTGAGGGGCATTCAGGTAGGAGAGGGAACAGATTTGATCTCTTGGCTCCAGAAGGTTGATCTAGAACCAAAAGATGAAGATAAGAGATGATAATAATCACCAACATTATTGAGCTCTTTGTAGCAGGCATTATGCTAAAGGCTTTAAACACTTCACACAGCCTGTAACAGTCTTCTAATGTAGAAAATAATAAAGGTCACAACTAATGTTAACCTGGTCCTTTCTGTAAGCCAATAACTAAACTATTCAAGAAACTTCACATGTATCATCTCTATTAATCATCGGAGAATCCTATGAGGTAGATGCTGTTGTTATGGCCATTTTATAGGTGAGAAAAGTGAAGTAGATTAAACTTGCCCAAATTTAAGCAACTAGTAGGTGGCAGAGCTGGAGGGTCCTAACTCTAGAGCACAAGCTGTTAACTGCTACTCTGTAGTACTCTTTTATCCCATTTTTAGATAAGGAAAGTGAGGCTTAGAGAAATGTACTTTGCCAGGTCACACAGTTAAGCCTGTGTCAGAGAAGGCATGCAGACCTGCCCCAGTCCTTCTGTGGAGCACCTGCAGCAGGGTCCTGTAGGCTGCTCTGAGAGCTAATGTGCTCTTTCCCCAGAGCTGTGTAGGTAGACTGCAGATGACTAGTAGTCCGGGATGCTGTAGGAAGGGAGGCTTATCAGGTGGAAGACTGAATAAGTTGACTTTCAATGCCTCCCCCCCATGATAACATTTTATGTTCCTAAATTATTTGATTCCAGAGATACATAGTCACCATAGAGCCCCAGGGAGCTGAAAGTGTCCTTTTCACTCTCCTTGCAGTTCTCCCAAAGAAACCTAAAATTCACTCTACTGAAATGAAACCCAGAAGAGGGGAAACAGTGTGATCAGCATGAGTTTTGTCTAATTATTTTAGGAAAAGTTGAGGAAGTTACTAATAGCTGTCCCAGTCAGGTTCCAGAGGTCATTATATAAGTAAGAAGGAAGCACTGGGGGACAGTTTCCCTGCCCCCACACTAGGCACTAGACTCTAGCTGGCCAAGTGCCCCAGCCATGTTCTTGACTGGGGTCCAAGGTTTGTAGGTTGCTTCATTTTGCTTTTCATTCACAACCTTTTCAACACTGGGAATACTGACTTTAGAGGATAGAGGTATGAACCTTCATTTCAAACCTCTGTTGTCATACAGGTGTTAACCCTGTTCTGTGTTTTATGTTGGGACAGGATATTTTTTCTCATTAGTGTTTTTCCTGTTTGTACTTTGAAATAAATCTGACCATATGACAGATCTTTGGCTATTTTTGGACTCCCTTTGTCAATTAACTTGCTTTTTAAGGCTTGAAGCAGTTTCATTTTTACATACTTGCAAGACATGAAGATCATCTGGTGTCTGGATGTAGGAGTGATGGGTGGAATAATAGGCAAGCCTCTGGCATAGTCTGATCTAAAACTGAGTGACTGCCTTTGACTGTGTTATTAGCCTTCATAATGTTATTGATTACTGTCATGGAACACTCCATAATCTAGGCCTCTTCCTTCTGTCCTTGCTTAGGACTTTTCTGTTCCCTCCTGTATATTTTATCCCTGCTGAATACTAATCACAGCCTCCTCAAAAGTGAAGGCATTGCCCTCGGACCTTACTCTTTCTCTGTGTTCCACACTTTTAAATTGAATAATCCACAAGTCAAATAGTAACCCACAAGTCAAATAATGTTAGCACCATTCGAGGCAACGCCAAAAAGTACAACTGTCGGTGTTATTTGTTGAATGGAATTCTGGCTCAGCAGAAATTTTTCTGAGATTTGATGCTAGGGTTTCACTTCTTTATAACACAGTCATTAAAAATTTTGGTAATCCCTCTTCAGGCTGAGTTCTTGAGATTGTCAGACTGCTTGGCAGTAAGACTGGCAGTACCTCAGTGTGGGATTCTGATCTCAATCAAATGAGTCTCTTCAGTCCCTTGCCCTGGGAGCTATCCTCTGGCTCATTCTGACTGGCAATAATGGGATGTTTCTCTGACTGAAGGAGGTTTTTTGTTTGTTTGTTTAAGATTGATTTATTTTAGAGAGAGTGAGCTTGCGGGGGTAGGGGCAGAGGGAGAGGTAGAGAGAATCCTTAAGAAGACTCCCCACTGAGTGCAGAGCCTGACGTAGGGCTCCATCCCAGGACTCTGAGATCATGACCTGAGCTGGAATCAAGAGTCGGTGGCTTAGCCCGCTAAGCCACCCAGGCGCCCCTGAAGTAGGTTTTTAGAAACAGCTGGTAATATCAGATCCCACAAAGGGGAATTGTTCCATTTTTCTCACACTAAATCTTTAAAATAAATAAGTATATATTGAACAGCTTCTGGGCTAAAAGTTACCATCTTGAGCAATTTCAGATGCATTGATAGAGTGATTCAGTGTTTGTAGTTGGCCTGCATAGGAAAATTATGTTACTGATTTAGTCTTCCCCGGATGGGAAGTCTTTCTAGGTTTGGGCTTATATTTATATCTTGGCTCAGCTGTGTACTAGTTGTATGATCTTGGGCATGTTGTTTTAACTTCTCTGTGTATCAGTTTCCTCTTCTGTAAAATGGATATCATAATACCTACCTCATAAGGTTAATATAAGGATTGAATGAGTTACTTTGTGTAAAGTTCTTAGAACAGTGGCTGGCATATAGTAAGCATTCAGTAAATGCGGCTTTTATATCCAGATTCTGACCACTTCCAGTCTCCCATTCTGGTTCAAGTTTTTTTTTTTTTTTTAAAGATTTTATTTTATTTATTTGACAGAGACAGCCAGCAAGAGAGGGAACACAAGCAGGGGGAGTGGGAGAGGAAGAAGCAGGCTCCCAGCGGAGGAGCCTGATGTGGGGCTCGATCCTATAACGTCGGGATCACACCCTGAGCCGAAGGCAGACGCTTAACGACTGTGCCACCCAGGCCAGCGGAGGAGCCTGATGTGGGGCTCGATCCCATAACGTCGGGATCACACCCTGAGCCGAAGGCAGACGCTTAACGACTGTGCCACCCAGGCGCCCCCTGGTTCAAGTTTTTATCCCCTTTCTTCTGCATTATCACGGTAGCTCCCTAAGTGGTTTTCCTGCTATTACCTTGTCCCCTTTATAGTTTATTTTCAACATATCCGCCGAGATGATATTGATCCTCTTCAAGCTAGATCAAGTCACTCTGCTCAGATCCTTTGGTGGCTTTCCATTGAAATCCTCCCTATAAGGTCTTACACAAATCCTGTTCTACTCCCCACGTTTCCCATATTGCCCCCCCCCACCCCTTTACTTCTCTGATTTCCTTTTGTTTTCTCATCCCTGCTCTCTGACCTCCAGCCGAACTGACTTATTACTTGAACATGCCAGACATGGTTTCTGTTTTAGAGCGTTTGCATTTGTTATTTACTTTCCTAGAATTCTCTTCTCATATATTTACATGGATTACTCATTCATCTTCAGATCTTGGCTCAAAATCATCTTTTTCAATGAGCCTGCTTTGATCACTGTATTTAAAATTTTATCTGCCACTCAAGTCCCTGTCTCGTTTCCTTGCTGCATTTTTTCCATAGCACGTATCATCTAACATCTTACAGATTTTAATTACTGATTTCTTTATTCACCTCTCCTTTGTAGAATGTAAGCTTCATTGTGGCAGGGATTTTTATTCATTTTGTTTACTGCTAATTTTTGTTTTTAGTACTGAGAAACAGTGCCTAGCCTGTATGGGCATTCTGTGAACATTTGTTGAATGAGTAAATTATATATGTATGTAGGATGTCTACAGTTTGAAAACCAGAGAAGGGGCTGCTGCAAGGAAATATTTTATCCCAACCAATTCAAAGAAACGGAAGTAAATTTTCTTTCCTGTGCTGAGTAACTGCAATATTTTCCTTTGTTAGAGATGTACAGTCTTACTACGTCTTTGTGAGCTCATGGATGATGAAAATGGAATCTATTTTATCTAAAGAGCAGAGAATGGATAAATTTGCTGAAGACCTCACCAATAGATGTAATGTTTTTATACAGGTAGTTGCATCTTCTTACTTAGAATATTTTGGGGGTCGTTTCTTTGTTAATCCAATGTATAGAAGTTACACTTTGAAAAAACTGGAAAGGATAGGATATGTTTTTGTTTTTAAAAACAAATTGATTTGATTGGATCTGTGTGATTTATTAATTTAGATATTCTAATATATGAAATTATATTCCCTTCAAAGCATGACTTTTTTTGTTGTATCCATAAGTTTTGATATGTTGCATTTCCATTATCCTTTAGTTCAAATTATTTAAGAAATTTTATTGTGATTTCTTTTTCGGTCTGTGGGTTATTTTGAAAGATTTTTTTAATTTCTAAAGATATGAGGATTTCCTAGTTATTTTTTTATTATTGCTATCTAGAAATACTAAGATAATTTTGGTATTTTGAAATTTGTTGAGATTGGCATTATGGCCCAGCCTATGGTCAATTTTGGTAAACATTTTATGTACACTTGAAAAGAATATGTAATTTGCATTTGTTGGTTGTAGTGTTCTGTATGTGTCAAGTAGGTCATGTTTGTTAATGATTTTGTCTGCATATTGTATCAGTTACTGAGGGAATTGGGTTAGAATCCACCGGCATTGTGGATTTGTCTTTTTATCCTTTGTCAGTTTTTTGTTTTATATATTTCGAGACCAAGTGAGTGCATAACATTCAGAATTGTTGTTTCTTCCTGGTGAATTGAACCTTTTATCATTATGAAATGTCCCTCTTATCTCTAGTAATGCTCTTTGTCATAGGTCTTGTGTGTGTGATAGTAACATAACTATATATCAGTTTTCTTTTAGTTAAGGCCTACATGGTATGTCTTTTTTGATTCTTCTACTTGCAACCTGTTTGGCTCCTTGTATTTAATGTCTGTCTCCTGAAAGCAGCATAAATTTTTTCTCCAGTCTGACAATCTTTGTTTTTTTCATTGCTTCTTAAGATTTTATGTATTTATTTAGAAATAGCATGCATGTGTAGGGGGAGGAGCAGAGGGAGAGGAACAAGCAGACTGCACTGACTGCGGAGCCCAGTGTGGGGCTCAGCCTCACAACGCTGAGATCATGACTTGAGCTGAAGCCGAGAGAGTTGGAACCTTAACCAACTGAGTCACCCAGGCGCCCCTTTTCATTATTTTTTGTGTCATTGCTGATGTATTTGGATTTAAAGTAGCACCTGACTAATTGCTTTCTGTTTGTCTCACTTTTTCTATGTCCCTTTTCTTTTCCTTTCTTCCTCTCTTTTGAGTTAGTTTCATCATTTTATTTCTGTCACTCTTAGATTTTTAATTCTATATTCTTTCATTTTTTTTAATAGTTACTCTAGAGATTTTAAGATGCATCATTTAACCTTCAACTCCAGAATAAATGAGTAGTTTTATCTCTTTCTAGACAGTGTAAGGATCTTAAGCCACTTAATTCTATTTATCTCCTTCTTAGCTCTGCTGCTATTGTTTATTTTTATTCTATATATTAAATGTCACAAGGTGGTATTGCTGCTGTTGTTTTTATAGTCAGGGTCCCTTTAGATTTACCCACATTTTATCTGTTCCGTCCTTCCTGCATCTCTCCATCCTTCTATTTGTGGAATACCTGTTAGTATTCCATTTAAAATGTCTTTCTGATGAATTATCACCATTTTATTTGTCTGAATATGTCTTATTTCAACTTCATTTTTGAAGGCAGTTTTGCTGCATATAGAATTCTGGGTTGGCAGGATCCCTTACCTTCCTCCCCACCTTTATTGTCCTCTGGCTTCTTTTATTTTTGTTGCGAAGTCAGCTGTCAGTCTTGTTGCTTTCTCAATGTGAGTCTTTCTCTAATTGCTTGTAAGATTTACTTTTTGGTTTTTAGCAATATCACTTTGAGGGGTGTAGGTGTAGTTTTCTTTGTGTCAGTGCTGCTGGGGATTTGTAGAGCTTCTGGAATTTGTGGAAAATTCTCAGCCATTAACTCTGCAAGTGCTGTTTGTTTTATTATCTCTCTCTGTCTCTAATTTTCTTTTTAGCTATGTCTAATCTGTTAAGCCTATCTACTGAATTCTTAATTATTTTACTTTTCAGCTTTTTTTTTCTTTAGAGTTTCCAGTTCTTCTTCTGAATAAATTTGTTTCATTTCCTTCAACATATTCAGCATAATTATTTTGAAACCCTTGTCTAATAATTTCATTATCTGGATATTTCTGTTATCGTTTTTCTGGTTTTTGGGTATGTCTTATTGCTTTGTATGCCTGGTCATTTTTTATAATGTATGGCAGATTGTATATGAAAAACTGTGGATATAATGTAAAGATATGGATATTGTGTTTTTCCTCCAGAGAGGATTTAATAATCTTTGTTTCTGATGTACAGCTAGTCTAGGACAACTAGCAACCTAGATCACCTCAACTAAGTCATGGATGGAGATAATTTGAAGTGGGACCTAATCCTATGATGGCTGTTTTTTTGAGTTCACCGTTACTTTTTAGGTAGTTTTTCAGGATCCCAATCCAGAACCAATGTTTACAGGACCTCCATCCCTCTTTGATGGGCCATGAACTCCTGTTTTTATCCCCCTTTCCTTTCTGTGAGATGTTGAAAGATAATGTTTGGCTTCTGTCTTTATTTGCTTTTAGAATGGGCAGTTGCCTCTTAAGGGAAAGCAGCCACAAATGCCGGGCTCACTTCTCTGGGTTTCCATCTTCTAGATTTTGGTCTTATGTTTCCTTACCTTCGTGGTAGTTCTTTGATGCCTTCTAAGAGAATTAAAAAAATGTTTTGCCCAGATTTGCTAGTGGTTTTTGTAGGAAGACAGGTCCAAATTATTTATTCTGCCATTAACAGAAACAGATCCTAGACTTCTCCCCTCCCCATTTAGGTTTTTAAAAGATGTCCTTCATATTTATCTTTCACAAATTAATGACCATCTGGGAATGGTGTGGTAACAACCCATGAGTTCTTTCTCCTCCATTACCTCTCAAAAAAGAATCTCCCTTTTTCTCCCTGCCTTAGAGTTACACTTTTGCTGTTCCTTGTTTCTGCTTTTTTACTTCTTGAAGTGCTGCACTAGGGCAGAGTCTGGTGTAATAGTCCTGTAGCTGACAAGGTAAGACTTGGGGCTCCTCCCTGTGTGTATGCCCCAAGCTTTAGTCTTACTGTCTGTCACCTTTCTTAGGATGCTACCTTCTCTCTCATTTCTTATTCTTTAATTTAGCACATCTCTTTATCACAGAGCTATAATATTGGTTCAGAGAAACTCCTCCTTCCCACCCACATTGACTGTCACTCCTTTACTGAATTACTGTTACACTGATGGGAGAGTACTTTGTCTCTCACATATGGTAGAGGAAAAGAAAGAAAGTTGAGAATCACTGCCTTACAGCTTCTGCCCAGTTCCTTGGATATAGCCACAAGTAGTTCAGGTTCATCTCTAAGCTATACGTGTATCTTTTTTTTGGTCCTTTATAAGCTCAAGGAATCTTTACGTTTCTGTGTGGTTTTTCAGATCTAAATGAGAATATATCTTTTTCCTGTTTTCTTACTCCATCCCATTTTCCTGGGTTTGCTAGCACTCAAAATATTTTTTAAACCTCACAAGACCTGTGTTCCTCCTTTGCTAATAGAAGGGTAGAGAAATCTATTCTTATTGGACCAGAAGGAGAAAAAGTCTGATTAGCATCAACATAGGCAGGGGACATGGTAGCAGATAGTGATGATTGACCTTGGTGAAAAGGAAAGCGGGAATTGGCTTGGAAGTAAGAAATACCTTTTGATATGTGTATTGGCCAGAGAGTAGCTTTCCTTCTCCTTCTCATTTTTCAATTCCTAGTTCCTTGGAGTCCTTAGCTTTTGTCTGCAACAGATAGGAGTCTTTATACTCTTGTCTGGCAGGTAAGATAAGGATGAATAGATATCTTCCTGACATTCAGATCATTTCTCTGAAGGGTTTGATTTTTTAATGGAAAGATTTTTTAACTGTGATTATATACCATAGTTTCAACAGTACTAAACTTATGGTATGTAATAGGTTAAATACACTTTTAAGGTTTGCTTTACACCTTCACCATCACGTGAATATTGTATGAGGAGAAGTATTTAAAAATCTTCAGAGCAGACTTTAAAATGTTTACAAACAATAGTTATTGGGAAGTTGAGTAATAATTGTTACATAGAGAATGAAATGTTGAAGAAATGAAACTTTTTCTTGTGATTATAATCAATGTTTTATTTTTTTATAGGGCTTCTTATATGCATACAGCATTAGTACCATTATAAAAACCACAATGAATCTCTACATGTCGATGCAAAAGCCAATGACCAAAACCTCAGTTAAGGCATTATGCAGGCTTGTTGAACTTCTCAAGGTAGGTTTAAAATTATTTTACTTGCCATTGTAATTGAGAATCAACCTGTGCTTAAATTAAGGTGGTCTTGTAATATTTGACTTCTTGATTATGAGAATAAAAAATTGTGGGGAAGTGTACTTATTTTTCTATTGGCTAAAGAAACTATTGAAAGAAATTTCTGAGTAACTTTTTATGAATGGCCCATATATTTAAACTTTATTAATAATTAGCATGTAGTGAGAGAGAGAAGAAGGAAAATGAAAAAGTTAGCTTAAGTATTAGTAAAGTTTTACTCGTGGAAGTTTTAAGCATGTTGTCTGAATTATAAAAGAGTATGACCTGGCACAAAAATTGACACATAGATGAGTGGAACCAAATGGGGACTCCAGAAATAAACCCCCAATTATATGGTCAATTATGATGAAAGAGGCAAGAATATACAGTGGGGAAACAGTCTCTTTAATAAATGGTGCTGGGAAAACTGGACAGCTACATGTAAAGAATGAAACTGGACCACTTTCTGATGCCATTCACAAAAATAAAGTCAAACTGGATTAAAGACCTAAATATAAGACCTGAAACCATAAAAATCCTAGAAGAGAGCACAGGCAGTAATTTCTCCCAAGGCAATGGACACAAAAGCAAAAATAAGCTATTGGGACTACATCAAAATAAAAAGCTTTTACACAGCAAAGGAAACCATCAACAAAACAAAAAAACAACTGACTGAATAGCTGAAGATATTTGTAAATGATACATCTAACAAGGGGTTAATATCCAAAATATATAAAGAACTTCTACAATTCAACACCAAAAAAAAAAAAAAAAATCCAATTAAAACATGGGCAGAGGACTTGAGATATTTCTCCAAAGAAGACATACAGATGGCCAACAGACACTTGAAAAGATCCTTAACATCATTCGTCAGGAAAATGCAAATCAGAAGAACAATGAGATACCCCCTTAACACCAGTTAGAATGGCTAATACCAAAATGACAAGAAATAACAAGTATTGGCAAGGATGTGGAGAAAAAGGAACCCTCATGCATTGTTGGTGGGAATGTAAATTGGTACAGCCACTGTGGAAAATAGTATGGAGGTTCCTCAAAAAGTTAAACACATACCACATTATCCAGTAATTCCACAACTGGATACTTACCCAAAGAAACTGAAAACATTAATTTGAAAAGATACATGGCCCCCTGTGTTTATTGCAGCATTATTTACAATAGCCAAGGTATGGAAACAACCTAAGTGTCCATCAGTAGACAAACAGATAAAGAAAATGTGGCTATATACATAATAGAATATTACACAGCCATAAAACAGGATGAGATTGTGCCATTTGAGACAACATAGATGGACCTAGAGGGCATTACGCTAAGTGAAATAAGTCAGATGGAAAGATAAATACCATATAATTCCATTCATAAGTGGAATCTAAAAACAAATGAATAAACAAAAATCAGAATTGGACCTATAAATATAGGAAACAAACTGATGATTGCTGCCAGGGTGGAGGGCTTTGGAGGGTTGGGTGAAATGGGTGAAGGGGAGAGGGCGATACAGGCTTCCAGTTATAGAGTAAGTCATGGGAATAAAAGGCGTAGCATAAGGAATACAGTCAGTGATATTGAAATAGAAATGTAATGGGACAGTTGGTAGCTACATTTGTGGTGAACATAGCGTGACGTGTAAACTTCTCAAATCACTATGTTGTACACCTGAAACTAACATTGTGTATCAAGTATACGAGAAAAAAAAAAAAAAGACATCCATTTTATAGTGTTCAGATGCACATAAGGCTCGTCAACATGAGGCTAATTCTTTTGTAGTTTAGAGAAAGTGCTGCGATCTTGTGATTTGAATACTTCTGGAAATATGATAAAATGTTTTTTAGTATACTCTATATAAGTAAAAAAAAAACCCTTATAGGCAGGAAAACCCACTTACCCTTTTGTAAAAATTGAAATAAAAAAATTTGGTAGCTCATTTCTGCTAATGCCTTTAGATTGGCTTAGGAAATAAAAATTTGGGGGATTTTTAGCCTTTTTTTCTTTAAGATATGTTCTTTTTTTATGAATTATAAATACAGAAATGTTTATATATGTGTTTATGCATATATATTTAATACACATAATTTTAAAAAATAATAGACACCTAAAAACACACCATCCCATTTAAGAGATATCAGTATTTTCATAAACCCCCTGTGCTATCCCATTCTGATTACATTTCATCCCTCTCCCTTAGAGGAAACCATTGTCTTGAATTTTATTCTTACCATTTCCTTGTTTTTCTTTTTAGTTTACCAGATATGGATGAATCTATAAACCATTCATTGTTTAGTTATATATGTTCTTGAAGTTTCACCCATTTCACCCAACCCTCCATAGCCCCCCACCCTGGCAGCAATATGAAGTAATACTTCATATGTTTTTGACTTGCTTTTTTTTTAAATTCAGAATTTCTTATTCGAACATGTTGGGATGAGTAGCTGTCCTTCATTCATTTTCATTGCTGTGTAGCTTTCCTGTGTAGTTTTCCTTAGACCTTTGGGTGGTTTTCCAGTTGTTGCTATTATAAATAAAGTTGCTGTTCTTGCATATGTTTCTTGGTGTAGTTGTGCAAGAGTTTTTCTGAGACATTACGTGTCTACTGGTGGATTGCTGCGTTGTGTGTTGTGTACGTGTTCAGCTTTTCAAGAGGATGCCAGATTATTTCCTATAGTTGTTCTGTCAGTCAGTTTACATACCTCCCCGATGGACTAGACTTCCTGTGGTTCCCTAACTGGCCAACATTGATATTATCTGGCTTTTTTTTTTTTTGGTGGGAGGCAAATTTTTGGTAGGAGGTGAATGATTTTATTTGTAGTGTTTATTTCCCTGATTATTGATGATGGGGTCTTTTTCAAGTGTTTTAACTGTGTTTTCTTTTGTGAAAAATCAGTTCTTTTGTTCAGTTTTCTATTAAATTATTTGCCATTAAAAATGTTCCATTCAGTCATTTATTCTGAGTACTAAACCCTTGTGTCTGGCAAGTATTTTCTCATACTTTGGCTTGCATTTTTATTTTTTTAATAGTGGCTTTCAATGAACAGAAATTCTTAAATTTTAATGTAGTTGAATTTACCAATCTTATCCTACATCACAGTGCTTTTGGATCTCATTTACAAATTCCTTACCTAACCCAAGGTCTTCAAGATATTCTATACTTTGCCTAAAAGTTTTAAGTTGATTTTCACAACATTACTTGTGGTTCTTTTTAGGCAATAGAGCATATGTTCTACAGAAGAAGCATGGTTGTGGCTGATTCGGTCTCACATATAACACAGCACCTCCAACATCAGGCTCTTAATTCTATTTCTGTGGCCAAGGTATGAAGTTTATTATGTATTCAGAATCATTTTTATCTTTTTAGTTTGCTCTTCTGTTGTTTTATATGTGTTTTTTTGTTTAGTCTGTTTACTCCATACCTTCAAACATAATAATTCTTGGCCCTTTTTCTCCATGGTATTTTATGATTGTTACTTAAAGCGATCAGGGTTGTCTTAACTCTGAACTTGCAGCATGGAATACATTAACAGTCCTCTATTAAAAAATGACATTGTGGGGGCTCCTGGGTGGCTCAGTCTGTTAAGTGCCTTCGGCTCAGTCATGATCCTAGGGTCTAGGGATTGAGCCCTGCATCAGGTTTCAGCGGGGAGTCTGTTTCTCCCTCTCCCTCTGCTACTCACCCTGCTTGTGTTCTCTTATTCTTTCTCTCAAACAAATAAATAAAATCTTTTTTAAAAAATGACATTGTGTGTAGTTTCAAAATACACCTCTTCTTTAAAGAAATAATTTCCTTATTAAATTAATATAGAAATTTTAGAATGTGTGCTCTGCTGTTATCTTGAACTGCCTCTCAAAAAGCCTAATATGGAAATTTAAAAAGATGCTTCATACTTTGCTGTCCCTGACAACATTAAATGGTAATGTTCTAGAAGTAAAGCACATAACGTCAGAAAAAGCTGAACAGGGAAAGCATTTGTCTAAGCTCTCTTCAACTGAATCATGGCAAAGATTACCCTGAAGTTTTTCTTCTGGTCTTTTGTTATTGATTCCAAAATAAAGCTGTTATTTCTTGTTCTCTCCTTTTATCTTTTAGAAAAGAGTAATTTCTGACAAAAAATATAGCGAACAGCGTCTTGATGTGCTCTCTGCTTTAGTTTTGGCTGAAAACACTCTTAACGGACCAAGCACAAGGCAACGACGACTTATTGTTTCTTTGGCGCTAAGTGTTGGCACACAAATGGTAAGTGTGTTGCTATTAAGTACGGAGGGAAAATGAGAACGGAAATTTCACAGTTCCCTTGTTATTCACCTAAGAGATCTGTCCTTATTTTGCAACTTCTCTGTCATTCTTTCCCCTTTCTGAAAGAAAACATTTAAAGATGAAGAACTCTTTCCACTGCAAGTAGTCATGAAAAAGCTGGATCTTATCAGTGAGCTTAGAGAACGGTAAGTAGGGATATGTAATGATACTCAAAAGATAAGGCTAATAGAAACATCAGTTTTTTATTTAGCATAGCAAGGGAAGAAATATAACCTAGATAGACCATTAGTTCCTCCTTGTCACTCCTGTAGCCTGACCAAAATGAGACTGTGAGTAGGGATCGTATTTCTTTAGTTTTGCTTCTGCAGTAAGGAAGTGGCTTCTGGAAGAACTCCCATGAGAACATGTGATACCACCCCTAGAGCATCTGCTAGACCCTGATACATATTGTGATTTCTGTGATTGTCCACTAGCCTAGTGGACTTTTAAAATTGCTGCTTTATAACAAGGTTTCATCTGTTAGAGACTTAGAGATTCATGTCACGTGTCACATTCTGTAATTTTATTTTGATATGTGAGTTGGAATTCACTCAAATGAATTAGTTTTTGGAAGCCTCTCGTGACTTTGTTATTTTCTTTTTATTGAGGAAGCAATACGTTTCTTGAAGGGAAAATGGGTCTTCTGAATTTTGATTCCCAGGTGAATTAAGGTTACAGCACAGTTTTCGTTTAATGCGTAGTGTTTGAAACTTAATGTTTTAACTCATTTAAAACTTACTGTTTTTGTTCTGAGAAGCTGAGACTTTTGTAGTTCATAGCATTTAACTTTCTATTTTTGGAAGAAATAGCCTTCTTCACTATAAGATAATCATTTTGTTGCCGCAGAACGGTATGAAATAGTCACTTGGCAGAGATTATAGACAGGTTAAGTGTAACTGGGTATTTGGTTTTGTTTTGGGGTTTTTTTTTGTGTGTGTGTGTGTGTGTATGTGTTTTTGTGTTTTTTTTTTTTTGGGGTCACAATTTTTTAAAAGGTTCTGCTTTTCCACTTTGAGTCTGGTAAAATGGTGCATATGGTACAAATATTGTAAGTTCACTCATACCAAATAATATTGAAAATTTTAACTATTTAAAAGTTATATATATCGTTTTTCAAGTATGTTTTAGAACTAAAGCATATAATTCTGACATAATTGGAGTGTTTTGTTATCCTTGTTCAATCTGAAAAATATTTTGTGGTTTTTCTGTACTAATTTTGGGTGATGTGATATAGGGAATAAAAAATGGGTAAGACTGAACTCTTACCATTATGGTATAGAATGTTGTTCCTTTCATTATTTTTGGGGTGGGGGGGTACTTCAGTTTTGCTACCACTAATTACTACTTTACGTTGTAGAGTCCAAACACAATGTGACTGTTGTTTTTTATACTGGCATCGAGCTGTCTTCCCAATTTATTTAGATGATGTATATGAAAATGCCGTTGATGCAGCCAGATTACATGTAAGTGAAGAATAATGTAAAAAATCATCCATCATTTTTAGTTGCCATACAAACCATTCTAATTAGTTTTAAATAGTCATTTGACTAAATCATTTAAAAATTGCTAATGTTTTTACAATGCTGTTCATATTTAATAAGCATTTAGTCTAGTTAAATTTGATATTAATGTTAATGAATTAACTTTTTTACTTATACTCCTGATCATTCTCATTTTAGTTGATTTTAGTTTATGTCACAATAGTCTGACATTTACTCTTCAGCAAGGTATATGTTATTCAGATCTGTTTTCTTATGGAAATAAGTATTTGAATGCTCAAGACAAGAAAGCATAAGTGAATGTGAATTTTTTTTGATTTAAAGTATTTGCTTTAGAGAGTAAAATCTGGCTCTTATTTAGGAAAGTAAGACAGACGTAAAAAAAACCCTTCAGATTGAGATTTTGTCTTTAAAGATAGATAATTAACCTTTGTGATACTCCTTTTTTTTTTCTCCCTTTGTGATATTTCTTAATTATAACTCTGGTTTTTCTAAATTCATGAACATTCTAATTTTCTTCTTAGTACATGTTCAGTGCTTTACGGGACTGTGTACCTGCTATGATGCATGCAAGGCATTTAGAGTCTTATGAAATACTTCTGGATTGCTATGACAAAGAAATTATGGAAATTTTAAATGAGGTAACATCATATTCGAGATTGCATTCCAAATACATGTTTTAAGTTTTTCAATGTTTGGAAAAACATTATGGATTGAAGCAGGCTTTCATTTATATTATATATTCATTTTATATATAAGTCATGACATAAATTATTATTTATGGATCACTGTCTAGAACAAAGGATTTCTTTTTAGTTATAGTATCACTATTTTGCTAAATTGGCCTTTTAATTCCTAATTTTTAAAAAAGTATTTTTTATGTATTTATTTGAGAGAGAGAGAGAGCACAAGCAGGGGGATGGAGAGGGACAAGCAGACTCCGCACTGAGTGCAGAGCCCAGGGCGGGGTTCAGTCTCAAGACCCTGAGATCACCACCAGAGCCAAAATCAAGAGTTGTTACTCAACTGACTGAGCCACCTAGGCACCCCTAATTCCCAATTTTTATGTAGAAATTCAGACTAGAAATTTGGAAAATTTTTTCACCTTAGTAAACAGATTTGAATTTAAAGTTCTGTTTATTAGAAGAATGCAAATGCAAAATTGGTTTGAAAATTGAGTGCTGCTAATGGTAATGCAGTTACTGCGACTTAACTACTAATATTTTATTGAATTATTTGGTGCATCACTGACTAAAATTTTCTGTTTATTTAAATTTTCTTATTTATTTATTNCCGGAGGAGCCCTGATGTGGGGCTCGATCCCGTAATGCCGGGATCACGCCCTGAGCCGAAGGCAGATGCTTAACGACTGCGCCACCCAGGCGCCCCTATTTAAATTTTCTAAATTTAAAAAATTTGTGTAACAAGTAATTCAAGTGCAGTGTAGTATATACCTTCTTGTTTTAATGGAATGCATATTATAAACAGTGATATCTTTAAATTTTCATGTTATATGGAGGGAGAGATTACAAATGAATAAACTTCACAATATAAATGATATTCGGGTTTGATAAAACTGTGAAAAATTTTATATAATTTCTTGTATTAACTATTTTTACTTAAAAATAACATACATGTCTGACCAGTATTTAGAACTTCATGGTAGACCAGAAAGAATGATAAATTTCATTAGCTTTAGTGCTGTAAATTTTGTGAGTTTTAAAAAAATTATTATAATAAGGAGGCTTTTTTTAAAAAAATATTTTATTTATTTATTAGAGAATGCGGCTGGAGGGGCAGATGGAAAACGAGAGAGAGGATCTCAGGCCGACTCCCTGCTGAGCATGGAGCCCAACATGGCACTTGATCCCACAACCCCAAGATCACGACCCCAGCCATAATCAAGAGTCAGATGCCCAACTGACTGAGTCACTCAGGCACCCCTATAAGGAGGCCTTTTAAAAATTTCTTCTCTTTCTAATTCTCAGGACCTTTCCTTCTTAGTTACTGGTCTCCATAAATGTTATACTTTATATTGTATATTCATGTTCCTTATAAGGAAGTGATCAGACATTAGCTTTTGAAGTTCTTTTCAAGGGTTTTAATCATTAATGAAAGTAAAAACTTAGAATTTATCTAACTGCTCCCTGGTCAAAAAATCATCGTGTTTTTTTTTTAAATTTATTTTTTAAAAGATTTTTATTCATTTGTCAGAGAGAGAGAGAGCACAAGCAGGGGGAGCTGTAGGCGGATAGAGAAGCGGACTCCCCACTGAGCAAGGAACCCTATGTAGGAATTCATCCCAGGACCCAGGGAAAGCAGACGCTTTCGACTAAGCCATCCAGGAGTCCTAAAAAAATCATTGGTTTAAAATGGGGAGCAGGAGTGCCTGCCTGGCTCAGTCAGTGGAGTGTGTGAAGCTTGATCTCGGGGTTGTGGGTTCAAGCCCCACACTTGGAGTAGAGATTACTTAAAAATAAAAATCTTAAGAAAAAATAAAACGGAAAACAAAGTAATTTTCACTTTGCCAGTAAAAATAATATTTTACCATAGCTTATTTAGACTTTTAAACCAGCTTGACAAATTTCTTCATCATTGCACTGATTATAAAACTCTTAATGGTCAAAACATAGGCTCCTTAGAGGAACAATGCAATTGGAATATCATTTTGAAAAATTAAGATATCAATTATTTTGTGAATAGCATTTACTGGACAAATTATGCAAGGAAATAGAGAAGGATCTGCGCCTTTCTGTGCACACTCATTTAAAGCTGGATGACCGAAACCCTTTCAAAGTTGGCATGAAAGACCTGGCCCTTTTTTTCTCTTTGAATCCAATTCGATTTTTCAATCGTTTCATTGACATTCGAGGTGAGTGTTTTGCTTTCCTTCTTAAAGTCATATTTGTATCTGTTGGCCCTTAACTATTAAAGAATAACAAAAACAATACTTCGAGGGTATTTTTGTGTTATCTGTTTATTCTTATTCTTTAATTCCTTTTTGTTTCTTCATTTTTATTTTCCTAGTTATCTTATTTTAAAGGAAGGGATTTAATGTTCAAAGACAAGTTGTTTCCCAGAGTTTCATTTCTCTTTTCTACTTTTCATGAATCAAAAAGTTTTTTATTTGATTTTGTTTTTTTGTTTTTTTGGCAGCTTATGTAACTCACTACCTAGACAAGACCTTCTACAATCTAACAACAGTAGCTCTTCATGACTGGGCCACTTACAGCGAAATGAGAAATTTAGCTACCCAGCGTTATGGATTGGTTATGACAGAGGCTCATCTTCCTAGTCAGACTTTGGAACAGGTATAGTATAAAGTGTTTTTAGCATAGTGTGTTTGTAGCGTAACAGTTAGTGTTTCTCTAAGCAGTCTTTTTTTTTTCTTTTTACTTTATTTAGCATGTGTTTTTTTTTTAATTTTTTATTATGTTATGTTAGATACCATACAGTACATCCTTAGTTTTTGATGTGTTCCATGTTAGCATATGTTTATATCTCAAGAAAATATTTGCTATAAAAACTATACTTGACAAGAATAAAAAATTAGATGGTGCTAATTTGCTTTATGAATAATTTACGACAGACTTCCTGTTTACACTCTGCCTTTTGTTGAACATCTGAAATCTGAATAGATTTAGATACAGTGTTTCAGAAACATTGGGATTGTGAGGTGACTTGTGCAGAATTGTAAAAAGTTTAGTCAAGATCATAGCTAAGGATTTTAAATCTAGATATAACATATAAGCTTTAATGTCTTAGGAAAAAATGGTGAAATGTGTATGATTATAAATATATTCTTAAAATGACGGTGCCTAGAAGCATTTAGCTTTGCTAATTCAGTGAGCTAGTTTACAATATGCTATTATCTCATGAGTACGAAAGTTTATATTTTCTGTTAATTTGCGTGTATTTTTTCTAAGAAAAACCAGAAATAATATTTATCAAAAAACATTTATTCAGTTCCAGAATTTGAGGATCATCATTTTTCCTCCATCCTACTGCATTTCCAGAATCAATTTGTATATCCTTTCATTCATGTATACATCTAGTATTTACTGAAAAGATGCTAGGCACTGAACTATGTGTTGGGATATAAAAATAAATAGAAACAATTTCAGCTCATGTACTTATATCGTAGTAGGAGAAAAAGTGAGTAGTAGGAGAAAAAGTGAGTAAACAGATTTTCAGGTTGAAACATGAGAAAAACGATAATAAAAACGTTAATGGGTATTGTGATGGTCCTTTGAGCCCCAGTTAGAAAAACTATGGGACGATTTATATGATACCATTAGGTATCATATAATAACTGAAAAATGAGGGATTCTTCATAGGTAACTTGTATGTTAAAAGTGGTCTAGTATAATTAAAAGAAGCATAAGGATTTGGAATTAGATTTTCTAAAAATTCCTGGGGTCTACCTCTTCCTAGCTGTTTGACCTTGGAGAACTCCTTTAGCTTCATTTTCCTCGGTTGTGAAATTTAGAAGACTAATACCTTATTTTTTTTTTTGAGACTTACATATAAATAACCTTGCGCAGTGCCTGAAAAATAATATGTATTTTATATATATCACCACATGCCCTGACTACCTTTTAGAATCTGGCCATTAGTTTATTTAGCAAAACATATACAGAAGATCTTTAGGAAGACAAACAGAAATATTCTCAAGAATGGTGGGGAAAATGATTGAGTCATGAAATTTTAAACATAACTGTTCTTGTCTTTACGAAAGGGATACTATAACAAACAGCCAGGTTTTCCCAAGGAGATAGTCCTGATTGTAGCCGTTAGAAGGCTCCTTAGTCTTTGGTCATTCCTTTTGTATAGTTATTTTTTAAAGTAATTTAAAAACATTGGTAGTAAGTCACTATATTGATAACAATTCTGTTTTCAATAATAATAGAACTGTGTGGATTGTTTTGTAGGGCTTGGATGTTTTGGAAATTATGAGAAATATTCATATATTTGTGTCTCGATACCTCTATAATCTCAACAATCAGGTGAGTAGGTTTTAGAATTCTTTTTAAATGTGGGTGGATGTATAGGAGGAAGGCTGAGGGGCAAAGAATTGATTCTCATTGTGAAAACTAGTGAAGTAAAGCAGAAAATAGTTGTTTAGAGATCATCTTTTCATTCCTTTGATTTGATTATATTATCTCTTGAATGACTTTCCAGTTATTTCTAATGAAATAGATTGTAAAATTTTCTTTGTATAACTGACCAGTGTTTGCTATGGATTGTGTTGTTACTCAGCATAAGTTTGTTTCTTTGCAGATTTTTATTGAACGAACAAGCAATAACAAACATTTGAACACTATTAACATTCGACATATTGCTAATTCGATTAGAACGCATGGCACAGGAATCATGAATACAACAGTAAGAACCTTTTTTGGGGTTTGGGTGGGTAATAGACTCCTGTTTAATTTGGTAGTTTGGCAGATAGTTTTCTCATAGAATATTCTGGTAAACGTACACTACTGCTTGTTTGTATTATACCTGAATTTCCATTCTTCTGGTTGCTGTAATTAAAATGTCTGGGGGGCACCTGGCTGGATTAGTTGGTGGAGCATGCGACTCTTGATCTTGGGCTTGTGAGTTTGAGCCCCATGATGGCTAGAGGTTACTTAAAAATAAGAACTTAAAAAAAAATGTCTGGCACTAAAATTGTGTTGGATGTGATGGAAGCCCTGTGATATAAAAAAGGCATTTTTGAATATCTTACCATCTCAGGATCATCATTATAAATAGCGTTGTAGATTTGAGCACATTGGTATAAATATATGTATCTGTGTGGATTGTCTGATATTCTTTGAAAGTTGCTTTTGCAAGCAAATCATTGATAGCATTGTATTTAACATCAGTCGTGCTCTTTTTTGGGGGGGACCTAGTAATTATTTGATACCCATAAAAGAAATTTACTAAAAATATTTTGAATCTTAGAAGTGGGCATTCCATCACTTGAGGGAATCACTTGAATCTGTATGCTATTTTTATTTCTGTGGACAAGAGCAGTCTTTGAATTTACATGGTTTTCAGGGTACACTTAATTTCTCCTTAATGAAGAATATGAATGCTTAAATAGTAAAATATTATTAAGCATGTTTGAAAGTAAGGGAATAGGGAGGAGTTATGTAATTGGAAATCAAATATGGATCATTTTACTATTTGGTGAGGGAGCCAGTAAAGTATTTGAACTGATGGGAGATGTGATTGGAGTTCTGTTTTAGTGGTTACCAATGTAGAAATGAGACAGAGTGTATAATTAAAAATAAGGAGTCATCCAGGTAGAGATCATGTCTGAACTTTTCAGGATAAATAAACTCTTCTTTGACCTCATCTGTCAGATACTCATTCATGTAGTAGATAAAATTATGTGTGTATTTTACCTGTTTGATGCACTGTGCTGGGCACTATGGTGAGAAAAACAGTTCCTGCTCTCGATTAGACCCTAGCGTGGGATATAGTCATTAATCAGTTGATCACACTAGTGAATGTACATTCTTGATGTCTGGTGATGACTAAGTGAATATAGAAGAGACAAGATCAGAGGCTGGCAGTTACTGGTTATTAAGAGTGGAAGGGATAAAGAAGAGACTGTTTCTACTGACACAACTACTAGTACGGAGATCAAGAAAAAGCAGTGTTGGAGGATCATAGGGAAGGGAGGGAAAAATGAAACAAGATGAATTCAGAGAGGGAGACAAACCATAAGAGACTCTTAATCATAGGAAATAAACTGAGGGCTGCTGGAGGGGAGGAAGGTAGGGGGATGGGGTAACTGGGTGACAGGCATTAAGAAGGGCACGTGATGTAATGAGCACTGGGTGTTATATAAGACTGATGAATCACGGAACTCTACCTCTAAAACTAATAATACACTAATGTTAATTAATTGAATTTAAAAAATAAAACTAAATAAAAAGAGCAGTGTTTAAGCCACAGGAAAAGTTACAAGAAAGCACCCATTTCTAAAACTGGGTAAAGAAGACGGTTAAAAATGGCATATATTTGCCAAAACAGTGGTTTTTGAAGGTGGGGGAGATGAAAATTAGTGCAGGGCTTCCATCTCTAGGTCAGAAGTAATCTTACATTATTATGGGTTTAATCTCAGCTCACATTCAACTTTTTCAGGGTTTTCTGAGTCTAGGTCAGGGCCTTTTATTATTCATTCTCAAAGCACTGGCACTTCTCGTTGTATGAATTATAGCAGTTGAGATTTAATAATTTATTTAACATATACTTGTTTAAAATGTCTGTCACTCCTGCTAGAATATAGACTTCATGATGACAACCACCAGGTCTAACATGAGAGCAGATAGACCGTGCCTTGCACGTAAGAGGTGCTCAGAATATTCCTGGGTAAATAATTGAATGTCTTCCTTCAGGAAAGTTCAAAGGGCACCATGTTTCTTACATCCTGCCACATACAGAACTATTTTAATTACCCTTAAGCATTACCTAATAGTAGTAGTAGATTAGTAATAAGTAGTTCTTGCAAATGGAGGAACAGAAACTTCTGATTGTGGTTTATGACTTAAAAACTAGAGTGTTAAATCTGGTTTTTTGGATTCTCACTATAGCTCTTCTATTAGAATATTTTCCTTTTTTTTGTTTCCCTTTTGTGTAGTTAAAATATTTAAGGGGAGCTTATAGAAAGTTCTGTAAACTTGGGCAATAAAAAAACTTCATTTATTATTTCCAGTGTGAATCAGACTTTGTAAATATTAGACTTTATGAAAACTCATATTAGAGTTTGTAGATGACTGTTATTCAGTCACATTGATTGGAGATTAATTTTTATATTAACTTTGCCCAATTTTTTGTATTTTAATTTTATAGGTTAATTTCACCTACCAGTTTTTGAAAAAGAAGTTCTATATATTCAGCCAATTTATGTATGATGAACATATCAAATCTCGATTGATTAAAGATATTCGGTTTTTCAGGGAAGTCAAAGACCAAAATGATCATAAGGTATTTTCACGTATTCTTTTTCGGGTAGTTTGATTCAGCCGTTGAGTGTATAGCAGATGTTTATGCTAAAGTTCATTATGAGACTCTGTAGTGGGTTTTTCATTTTTTTATTATTTTTCACAATAATGTCTTCTAGATCTGGCCTCCAAGTTTCTTCTATTTCCCCTTATAATTTCTTACTCTTTGCATTCTCTGTAGGCTCTGTAGTATAAGGATCAGTGTAGCCAGGTGTTACTTTTTCTTTCTTTATTTTAAATCATGCAGAAACAAAACATGCTTACTTTGAAACGTTTAAACAATATAGAGTGCATACACTAAACGATTTCCCTCACTTCTCTTCCTCCCAGTTCCATTCTTTGGAGGCAGTTGCTGTTAACATTGCAATGTGATGCTTCTGGATGTCTGTGTGATAAACATATCTATTTGCACCTACACATACTGCTTTTTTTCCTAACAAAAATGGTGTAATACCACACAGATTATTTTACAGTATGCTTATCACAGTTCTCTACATATAGGTCTGCCTCATTCTTTGTAACAGTTGATAGTAAAGATATATACCATAACTTATTTAACCTTCTCCAGCTGACAATTATTTAGGTTTTTCTGGTTTTTTAGTGTTATCAACAGTGCTGTAGGTAACATTCTTACGTATTTATTTCTGTGTATTTGGAGACCATTAAAATTCTGAAAAGTGAATTGCTTGAAGAGAAATTTCTAGGGCACATAATATGAATATTTAAAATTGTGATACATGTTGCTACACACTCTAAAAACACTGCACCAATTGATATTTCCATCCATAATTTATAAGAATGCTGTTTCCTTCACCCTCTGGGCCGAGTTTTCCAATAATAAAGAGAAATCTAAGTGGTACTAGTGTAGAGGCTTGTAGCCATGCAGATAGAGAACCAACATGCTTATTAGATGGGTTTTATATTTGATTTGCCACATACAGAACTATTTGAATTACCCTTAAGCATTACCTAATTGCAACCCTCTAGTAAACTAGCTGGTAGTTCTCATCAGTGTCACAGCAGTAAAATATTACGTTCCAGTAAAATAACTAATAAAATTACAGATTATAGTTATCAGTAGAAAATTTAATTATCTCCTTTTTATTAGAACAAATTACTAGTATTCAGAGAAATTTTCATTCTATTGTTTGTAAGAATTGTGTTCATTTGTTATTAATATAAAATGAGTAATTTCCTAATTCTTTTAATCAGCTAAGACTTGAAAAGTCATTTTTTATTGGTGATGGCAACTAGAAATTTTAGCTCAGCTAATGTGTATTATTTGGGAAGAAGTGTGTTTATATATGTAATACCTATTCCACCCACAAGAAGTTGGTTGGAGGACATCTCTGAAGAAATGTCTGTAGAAGGAATTGGTTTCTTTTGTCTATCTAATAAAGTAGTTGGATGTTGGGAGACTAATAATGGTTGTGGAAAACTTAAATTTGATGACTTTGGTAATTATTTTCCTTAGCTAGTGGCAAAAAGAAATTTATATTAACCGTGAACATTGGTAGTTTTTGTGCTATATATTTTTTGTCATTAGATTTGAGTGATTTTTTTTTTAAGCACAATGGAAATAAAAATTAGAAAGGCAAGTGGTATTAGCATGGTTGATTTTATAAGCATTTTATAGGCATTAGGGGTCTTTTAATAAAGGTAATCTTTAAATGATCTCTTTAGTATCCTTTTGAAAGAGCAGAAAAATTCAATCGAGGCATCAGAAAACTTGGAATTACCCCAGAGGGACAAAGCTACCTTGATCAGTTCAGGCAACTCATCAGCCAGATTGGTAAGTTATTATAAAAGAGTTGGGAAATAAAATACAAATTCCAAGAGTCTTTTTCCTTAAATATCTCATACAAATAAATAACTTAATATGTGAGTGTCTGAGATCAATTTTATTCCACTAGACGTTCTTACCAGAAGTTTTTCAAGTATGATTAAACTGTTGGTACAGAAATAATTGTTAGACTGTGGACCAATATATATCGAATAAAACTTCTTCAATTAAATTAAAAATATATTTAGCTCATCTCAAATATCATGCTCATAATAGTGAGCTGGTAACTATTTATTAGGTACTTACCCTATTCATGGCATTGCTTTGGGCTTTAAAAACTCGTTCCCTGGGGCTCCTTGGTGGCTCAGTCAGTTAAGCATCTGCCTTCAGCTCAGGTCATGATCCCAGGGTCCTGGGATTGAGCCCTGAATGGGTCTCCTTGCTCAGCGGGGAGCCTGCTTCTCCCTGTCCCTCTGCATGCTGCTCCCCCTGCTTGTGTTCTCTCTTTCTCTTCTTCTGTCAAATAAATAAAATCTTTAAAAAAAAAAAAAAAATGGTTCCCTGAAGTTACAGCCTAAGTGCGTGCAAAGGTATAAAATAATTTATGTGAAAAGTTAATTAAGTAAATAAGTTACATTACTTACAAATAAGTTTAACTAAAGATGAAATATTGAATATTATAAGTTTCTGTGATATATCCTTTCATATTTGTATATAATTTCTTGAGTTGTCCTGCCTCACAGGTAGAACTTGTCTTCTGAAGCGTGTTACATTATATTTAAAAGTAAGAACTACGTTTAATAATCAGAGATTAACAAAACTATACTTATTTGAGCTTTACACACACATTATCTCTGGTAATGTCCTCACAAAAACCCTGTGTAAGAGACATGTAATCATCATTTTAAAGATGAAAAAAGAGAAGGAAATAAATAATGTTGCTTGGACTTAAATTGGGCTTTTTATCTTAAGTCCAAAGGTGTTTTATATTCTTCACAGTTGTAGACTCCAAGCAGTTAGTAAATTCTTACTGACTACAGTTCGGTAAAATTATGCTTCCTGAGATTCATTCATTTATCAAACATTTACCAGGAATCTATTATACCAGATACTCTCCTAGATGCTGAGAATAGAGATACCCTTCATTCTCAAGGGGCTTTAAATTTATTAGTGGGGAAGACATTGGAAAGATTTAGTTCTGGAATAAAGTCACTGAACACTAGCTTAAGTTTTATAAATTAATTGGTTTACATATTAGACATTTCTATTATGTATTAGTACAAGAACTTTGAGAATTTTACATTTATAGTTTTTTTATTTAAAAAAATTTAATAATGAGGTATTGTCCCAGAAGTACAGTTTTCTTCATAGAGACATTTGCTATCATAATAGATTGTAAACTTCTAGAGCAATAGATCTTAATTAACCTTTTTGAGAATCGGATAAAAACTCTGGATTGGTTTCCCCCAGAACCATATACTACACGTACAGTTTTCCATGTTGTTATACCAGAGTTCAGGTGCTTCAAGTTAGAGTCCATGGACCTCAGATGAAGAGCTGTTTTTCTAAAGCATTGTTACTTAAAACTTCTTTTATTTACATACTGATGTCAGAGGTTTCTTTCCACATGTGAGTACTGCTTACACTATTACTTATTTAATGTTTTTATGCTTTTTAAGGTATAATTTTGTCTTATGAAATAATCCTTAAATTATGAGCTTGTTGTGCTAGTCATTTTCCCCCAGGATACATCAAAATACACATATTCCCTTGTAATACATAAAAAATAATGTTACCTCAGTTGCCACCAGTATGCATTCAACATTTGGTGAATATTATCCTTTTCACTTTGTTCCAGGATTTTATTCTTTATTCTCTTCTTAGAAAATATAAATTCTCTATCTCCTTGTAAAGCATAGTAATGTGTTTCTGAGTCTTTTAAATATCTTGAGAAAAAGAGTAAGAAATCTCAGAGTTGGGAGCAAAAGAAAGAGTCCTTTTGTCTAATAACCTGCCTGCTGACATAATCACCACCACCACTAACATTTATTGAGCATTTACTATGTGCCAAGGCTGTTCTGAGTGCTTTATATATTCTAACGTGTATAAAACTGCCATGTAATGCCATGGGCATTACTACTCATTCATTGTACAAGTATTTATTGAGGACAACAAACGTTTCTAGGTGCTGGTGATATATATGGCACTAAACAAAATCTCTGCCTTGTAGAGCTTAATTAAACAGATGAAGAGCCTGAGATACAAAGTTTATAACCTGACCTGGATCTTCTTGCTAAAATGTGGCAGAGTCCATTGAATCCAAGAAGTCTGGCTTCAGAGGGTTCCTCTTAACTGTGCTTCTCACTACCACATTTTGATCTGCCAGATATTGGCCTGCCAGTTGTAGGAAAACAATGAAACCAGATATTTTATTTTTCTAAGACACATATTAGGGAAACATTTTAACATCATCTCTCATATTGGGATAAGCCTAAAATAGACACAGTAATACTTACTTTGAGAGTTGTTAAAAACAGGTGAGATAGTGTATCTAAAGCATGTATTACTGTAATGATTGTGAAATATTAACTGCTTCTTGTTTTTTTGTCTGTTCTTTCTCTCAACTAATTTCAATTCATTTGAGCTGTACAGTTGACTCTTGAACAACATGTGTTTGAATTGTGCAAGTCCATTTATATGCAGATTTTTTGGGATGAATACAGTACAGTACTGTAAATGTGTTTTCTTCTTATGATTTTCTTAATAACATTTTCTTTTCTCTAGCTTTGTGGTAAGAGCACAGTATATAATACTATGTCATTAATTAAAGCTTCCAGTTAATAGTAGGCTATTAGTAGTTAAGTTTTGGGGGCATCAAAAGTTATATGCAGATTTTCAACTAAGTGGGTATTGGGGGGTTCAGCGCCCCTAACTCCTATGTTGTTCAAGGGTCAACTGTATTATTGAATTCCTACTACATGCCAGCATATGTTGGCTTTAGGGATGGAGCAGTGAGAATAGAAGCTGTGTCATGGGTTTTGCATGCCAGTTGAGGGAGAGGCAAACAAAAAGATACAGAATACGTCAGTGTTAGGTGCTGAGTAAGATGTAATGGTTCTGGGCAGTGCTGTTGGGTGATGTTCAGGGAAAGCTCTAAGGAGGTGACATTTGAACAGGAACCTAAATAACATCAGGGAATAAGCCGTGTGCATATTCAGGGAAAGAGCGTATCAGAGAGAGGCGACAGTAAGTGCCAAAGTCCTGAGTCTGTTTAGCATTTTTGGGAAATAGTGGCCGGAATGGAGGAGTTAGTAAAGTCCTGAGTGGTAGGACAGGATATCAGAAGAGCAGCAACGGACAAGATCACACTGGGCTTTGTTGACCATATAAGAGATTTGGATTTTACTGAGATGGAAAGCCATTGTAGAGATTTCAGAAAAGGAAGGATATGTCCCAACTTCGTTTGAAAAGAACCACCAGCACTGCTGCTGTGTAGATAAAAGATTGTGAAGTAGGATGCTGAAGGTGGAAGGAGGGAGATCAGGAGGTCTTTGCATATCGCAGAGGTGTGAGCTAGAGATGTGGTGGTTTGGAATAAGGTCATAGCTGTGAATGTGAAAAGTGGTGGGATTCTGGCTACATTCTGAAGGTAGAGCCATTATAATTTGCCCATTGATTAGATATGCAGTATGAAAGAAAGAAAGGAGTCAGAGATGACCTCAAGACATTTTGCCTGAGCAGTTGAAAGGATGGAAATGTCTATTTCTGAGATAGGAAATATAGTCATGTAGGCATATGCATTGGATTAAAACACTTGGAGGAGTAGTCCAGGCTGGAGATATAACTTGGAGGTGTCAAGTAAAGATTTCTTGATATCATTTCCAGTTGCGTGTATGGGGGTGGTGAGGGGAGAAAAGAGAGAGGGAGGCACTCAGTGTGATAAGAAATTACTGACATAGTAATTTTAAAATGTTTGTTTTTTAAAAATGTAGTCAGCATTTAATGAATTTGTTTATCAAATGTCAGTCACATTTATTTTTTGATATAGCTGTGTATAATATTATGTATGTTATGTAACATATGTAGTATATAATACATATAATAAAATATAATATTTATATTTTAGGCACACAAATATGTAAGTTTTACTTTTATGGAGCAAGAACTAAAGTAAAACAGAAAAGAATCCTTTGGTGCTTAAGAGTGGTGAAATTTGTAATTGCTATATATGACCGTATTCCTGATTGTTAGAGTTTAGAGTTATTTGTATAAATATCTGATTTGTGTGTGTGCGTGTGTGTCATTTTTAAGGTAACGCTATGGGCTATATACGGATGATAAGATCTGGTGGACTTCACTGTAGCAGCAATGCCATTAGGTATGAATGCAAACATCATTTTTACCTTGCTTATGCCATTTAAAAATTTTATGTCATTTAAATTTATCTTTATCGTACATGATATTGTAGAGAAGTTTTTTCTTATCAATATATTTTGAGATAAAATATGGAAGAAAATCATTCTCGTTTGGTTTTTTTCTTGACTTTTAAGACTATAGCAGATCTTTGAAAATCTGTATTTCTCTTAAAGTTGTAGTTAACTTATCAGTACAGTTTGTGAATGGTTCTAAAGATTACATGACTTTAAGTATTAAAATTTGATTATTCATATCTAAAAGTCAATTTTGGAATTAAATTGGTTATATTAATAATATAACTGAAATGCAAAGTTATTTCCAAATATATAGTTGAAAAATTTAGAGTTTGCAGTACCACTTTCATATCTGTGTCAGTTGTGCTTTTTTAACTTAATAAAATTATTTCCCAAATTCTTAGATTTGTGCCTGATCTTGAAGATATTGTGAATTTTGAAGAACTAGTGAAAGAAGAAGGTCTTGCAGAAGAAACATTAAAGGCAGCAAGGTAATCTAATTTTGAAATCTAAATTTGGAGATTTAAAAAGTGTATGTTTATAATAAAAACATTTTAAAGGGAAGATTAGGGGCGCCTGAGTGGCTCAGTCGTTAAGCATCTGCCTTCGGCTCAGGGCGTGATCCCGGCGTTCTGGGATCGAGCCCCACATCAGGCTCCTCTGCTGGGAGCCTGCTTCTTCTCCCACTCCCCCTGCTTGTGTTCCCTCTCTCACTGGCTGTCTCTCTCTCTCTGTCAAAATAAATAAATAAATAAAATCTTTAAAAATAAATAAAGGGATGATTAGAAGGTAATGTTTACACTTACATTTTTATGTTTTTGTTATACAAGTTACAATCTCAGTTTATGAGATATAATTTTTTTAAGACTACAATATTCTGAGATTTTTTCCAACTTCACTAAAAAGGAACTTCTGGAACATGCTAATATAGTAGCCCCTAGCCACTGTGGCTGTTGAGCACCTGAAATGTGACTAGTCCACACTGAAATGTGCTGAAGCATAAAGTATATAACTAATTTTGATGATTTAGTGTAAAAAGAATGCCAAATATGTCATTAATAAAATTCATTTCACCTGTTTAACTTTTTAATATTTGTTTGCCAACACAGTTCTAGAATACCAGTCCTTCATTTCATGTAATCTAGAGTCACATTGTCCGGTCCAGTAGCCACTGCCACATACAACCGTTGCACACTTGAAGTAGGACTAATGGGATGAGGGAACTGAATTTAAAATTTTATTTCATTTAAATTTAAATAACTGATGGCTATCTTATTGGACAGTGCACACCTACAGACTTGAGTAAGTGGCAGATTTGGAACACAATTTAAAACTTGAGAGAGGCATGTAGAATTGTTAAGAAATTATTTAGAAAACTGTACATTTTTTTATTAATAATTGTAACAGTTTTTTGGCTCAGGCATGAAGGGGCACCTCTGGGCAAAGTGGAGACAATTTGAATCTCAAAAGAATAATGGTAGGGGTGTCTGGGTGGCTTAGTCAGTTGAGTGTCTAACTCTTGATTTTGGCTCAAGTTATGATCTTAGGGTTGTGGGATCAAGCCCCGTGTCAGGCTCCGAGCTCAGTGGGGAGCCTGCTCAAGTTTCTCTCTCTTCCCCTCCCCCACTTGTGTGCTTGCATGCTCTCTCGCTCTCAAAAAATTAATTAATAAAAAGAATGGTAGAAATTGATTATAATACATTGAATAAGAAAAGAAATCATGAGCCCTAGTGATGATAAGAAAGGTGAGGGCAGAGGGAAAGTTCCAGAAGAATGCCAGCTAATAGATACAGAGGAGATGAGAAGATCTAGGGAGAAATCACTGTTTTGCAGCCACCACTATAATGCTTGAAACCAGGCAGAAATCATCAATAAAACAGTTTTGGAGAACAGAGCATTCACTCACTATCAGAAGATTATCCCACAAATTGCTTAATAATCACAAAAGGGAAAACTATCTTTAGAGAGATTGATGTATTCCGCCAAGTTATCAAACATAGCATCACCAGTTAACAGGACACGCTGATATTACGGGGCCTCCTGATGCAATGTAATGGCAAGTATCCATGTTGTGTTCTTGCCAGAAAGGTGTACTCTGAATTTATTATGAGGAAACCATCTGAGACATTCAGAGTGTGGGGCATTCTATGAAACAGCTGGCCTAGACTCAAAAAATGTCACATGTCATAAAGGATAAAAAAGGCAAAGACACTCTTCTAGATTAGGAAACTAAAGAGACCTGACAACCAAATGCAGTGGGTAATCCTTAATCATATCTTAGATAAGGGGGAAAAAGAACATTTGGGGGATAATTGGGGAAATGGAGTTTATACACATTAGATAATACTGTATTTTATCTTGGGGTGTAATGATATATTGTAGCTTTGTAAGAAGATGTCTTGGTTCTTTTTTTTTTTTTTTTTTTAAGATTTTATTTATTTATTTGACAGAGAGAGGGACAGCCAGTGAGAGAGGGAACAGAGGCAGGGGGAGTGGGAGAGGAAGAAGCAGGCTCCAAGCGGAGGAGCCTGATGTGGGGCTCGATCCCAGAACACTGGGTTCACGCCCTGAGCCAAAGGCAGACGCTTAATGACTGAGCCACCCAGGCGCCCCTAGATGTCTTGGTTCTTAACAGATTCATATTAAAGTATTTGTGGGTTTAGTGACATGAGATCTGCCAACTTGAAATGTTTTGGGAAAAAGAAAAGAAACGTGGCAGATGTTAAATGGTGAATCTAGGTGAGGGGTAAATAGGTGTCCAGTATACTATATTTTAACTTTTGAGTAGGCCTAAAATTTTTTTTTAAATGAAAAAGAAATGGAAAATGTGTGTGCACATTTATGAGAATAAGGCCCCAACACGAGATTTGCTTTCAGTAGTCTTTTAGATAGCTTAGTTGTTGCCAAATTGAAGAAGCCACATACAGTTAGTAATATATTTAAAGTCCTGTGCCCTGCAGTGATTAGTTTGTGGCTTGTATGTCAAAGAAGAAAATCAGACTGTTACCTCTTATTAAATGATGTCATTCATTTAAAAATTGATGACTTTTTTAAGATTTTGTGAGAGAGAGAGAGAGAGCATGCACAGCTGGGGGAGAGGAAGAGGAGGAGAAGCAGACTCCCCACTGAGCAAGGAGCCCATTGCGGGGCTCGATCCCAGGACCCTGAGGTCATGACCTAAGCCGAAGGCAACCGCTTAACCAACTAAGCCACCCAGGCACCCCAATTGATGACCTTTTAAAGATATCTTTGAAGCAGTTCCAGGAGGTCAGAGAGGTGGAATATTATTGTCTTCTAAAAGCTGTAGGGTGAAGTCTGCTAATAGCAAGGTCCAGCTTCATGCAAAGGAGTGGATGACTGACATGAAGTGAAGGAAAATTCAGGGCAGGTGAAGTCAAAAAGTTGTGGGATTATGATAATCGATTATCTAAATGGGCAATGAAGTCTTCCAGAATGATGGAGAACGAAAATACATATCGTAGTCTGAAATAAACACATGTGGGGCAGTGGTTTAAAAGGTTAGTAGATGCCTGCTTTCAGGAAGGAGTAGTTAGGTAGTTGAACGTAGTGGGATCACATGAGTCTCAAAGGAGAGATTCCTACCTTTTTTAGTGGTGGGGGAATAATAATTTGAAAGTGGTGGTAGGTATAAATGATGGATGAAGGAGAAAAAGCAGCTAATGTTTCTGAACACTAAGTGGGAAGCTAAGTTCTTGAAAGGGAGCCAGGTTCCAGCTGAGGTAGGGAGGTACAGGAGAAGCATTAGTGAAGACAGTTAAAATGAAGAGGAATTTATTTACAGTGAAATGGAATTCTATAGGACTTATTGTGGGAAGAAGAAATACAAAACTATTTAAGTTCTAAGATGCCTGGCATATTTTATTTTAGGCACTAAGTTGATTAAGCAATAGTGATCAGCTGTTTTTTTCATACGAAAATGAGTTCATTCTGAACTCCAAGGAAATTCACTTAGAAATGTCTTATCATGTTTTATACTTTTGAGTACTCTCATCTAAGGTGATAAAAGATTTAAAAAGCCATACCTCCTTGGGGCGCCTGGGTTGCTCAGTCAGTTAAATGTGTCTCTTTTTTTTTTTAAGATTTATTTATTTGAGAGAGAAAGAGAAAGTGTGCACATGCATGTGCATGCGCGTAGGCGGGGGAAGAGCAGAGGGAGAGGAAGAGAATCTCAAGCAGACTCCCTGCTGAGCATGGAGCCCCAGGTGGTGGCTCAGTCTCAAAACCCTGAGATATCATGACCTGAGCTGAAATCAAGAATCGGGAGGCTTGGGGTGTCTGGGTGGCACAGTTGGTCTGATTCTTGATTTCGGCTCAGGTCATGATCTCGGGGTTATGAGATCGAGCCATACGTCAAGCTCCACGCTGGGCTTGGAGCCTGCTTAAGATTCTCTCTATCCCTCTGTCCCACCTCCCACCTCCCCACCCACACATACATGTGCACGTGCTCTTTGTCTCTCTCAAATAGATAGATAGACAGATAGACAGTCAGCCAGCCATACCTTCTTTTGAGAAAAGAACCAGGTAAATAATATTTTGTATTTTAGGCATTTGGATTCAGTCCTCAGTGATCACACACGAAATTCTGCTGAAGGCACGGAGTATTTCAAAATGCTTGTAGATGTTTTTGCTCCTGAATTTCGAAGGCCAAAGAATATACATCTTCGAAATTTTTATATCATTGTTCCCCCTCTGGTGAGTATTTTTAGTACCCAAAGTGAATTTTTTTAAAAAAAGTAAATAGATCCAGTTTCTTTGTAGCAGGAAATGCACATAGACTATATTACTTTCTGGTTGTAGATAAAAAAGCTAAATGTGATCTCAGTGAATGTGGCCTAGGAATTTTACTTAACTAGCAATGCAGAATGAAACTTACTTTACAGTTGAGATGGATTTTTATTTGTTAGTAACTGCTGGAAGAATCTAGTGTTATTTAAATTGAGTGTACTCCATTATATATATATATGCCTTGTAGTCTTTGGGCTGATTATACCATATAATCATTTTAAGTGATTAATGTAGACTAACTTCTAACTTAAAATATGAAGTTATTTCTCTCACACACATCTCTTTAAAGTATTACTGTTAAAGGACAAGTTCTCTCTATACAGTAATAAATACTAACAGCTAGATTTAATTGTAAGTGCTTCCTCATGGTATAATAGTGTGTACTGCTCTAATTCTACGTAGTTGCCATCTAAATATAGCTCGTTACTCAAAATCAAATCACACAACAGTGTCGCAGTGGGGAAAATGGAGTTAAGAGTTTAGAACGGCATACTAGCAGTAAGAGTTATGTTTCCCTAAAGATTTCTATAATAAAACTTTTTTAAAAAATTTGTAAATGGGTAGCTCTTAAGTCTAAATATCACTAGACAAATGGAGCTTTTGATTACGTCTAACTTCGATCAAGAGTAATAAATTTTCATATTGCTGCCTGACTTAACGTATCTTCTTACACATTATTACCATTATTATCCTTTGAAAGTAGTGGATGCTCTATGGACAGCTTTTTTCTTTGTATATGTTCTTTTCTACTGTTTTTAAATATGTTTATTGTTAATGCTCTATCATAATTGTTAATGCTTTATCATTATTATATGTTGTAACCATGATGTAGGAAACATTTTTTCATCCCAAAATAGTGTCAAACTGGAGGCAAATCTGCCTTAGTTATACTTGGATAACAGTGTAGTTAACTTAGGGTGACGTCTCATCATATTTCTTAAATTTGAAGGACAGTATACTGAAGCCATAGTAAACAGCAAATTATGAGTTTATGGAAGAGCAGAGTTCTGCGGGGCAGCTGTCCAGATTCAGTTAGTGATGGGTGGATGGATAGCACTACAGGGAAGTGCAGGACACTGTTCTTGTGCTCGAGTTTATCATCTCATTCCAGAAAAAAGACAAACATAAATAAGATATCTAAAAAAAAGATTTAAATAATAGTTGGTAGAGATTTCACAAATCTGTGATTAATTGCCCAGTGAGTTTTACAGGCAAAAAAGTGAAACTTGGTATTTTGTTTCCAGCATAGGATATTATAGTACCTTTCACAGTGTATCACGATCATTCTTAAACATGTCTCTCTTTACCCCTCTAGAGCTGTGCTATCCATATATAGCCATAAGTGGCTACTTAAATTTAAATTAATTCAAATTTTATAAAATAAATCTAGTTCCGCCGTTTTGCTAGCCACATTTCTAGTGCTCATTGGCCGTGTATGGCTAGTGGCTTACTGTATTGGACAGTGCGGATACACAGTATTTCTGTCATTGCTGAGAGTGCTGCTCTAGAGTGCGGACTCTTTGATCGTATTCCTTTTTTTTTTTTTTATCATAATTAATGCCTGGTATAAGGTAATCTTCAGTAAATCTTTGTCAAATAAATGATAAGGTATTTTATAGGAGCTGAATTTTTAGGGAAGCGTTTTTTGGGGGAATTCACTTATCCAAATGACTACTAATTCTTTTTAACCATGAAGAATGATAAGAAATAGTATTTTAGAATAAAGTAGGTGGGCAGAAGCAAGGACTACCACATATAACAGCACTTATGCTTTGAAGTAAATAAAGCAGACCTACTTTTCTGACTCGAGCTTTCACTTAGAGTATGACTTTGGGCAAGTTACTCAGCTTCTCAAGCCTCAGTGTCGTCATCTGTAAAATGTACATAATATTTTAGAAGGAACCATATATGAGGCGCTGTGCTTGGGGTAAGTGGTGATCGGCGATCAAGGGAGTGCTCACTGTTAAAGGACTCTGAAGGAAGAGCCATTAAAAGATACTGGTACAGCTTGTGATCTCACCAGGAGGCTATTAATATGAGGAAGATGTCTCAAATCAAAAGGACAGGAGCCTAGAAGAGATCCTGTTTATAATTTTTGAAATGTCTGTTTTAGGAACTAAATTCTGAAGATATTTTAGCACAGTTGTTTCTCTAATACGTTATGTCTTTTTAGACCCTCAACTTTGTAGAGCATTCCATTAGCTGCAAGGAGAAATTGAATAAAAAGAATAAAATTGGAGCTGCTTTTACTGATGATGGCTTTGCCATGGGTAAGCTTAATGGTACTGTTTTTCCATTAATTTTATGTTCACCTATTATAATGGATTTTTAGAAACATTTGCTTAATAGGTCTGTGTGCTCTTTGTTGATTTGTTTTTCCTGAGCAGTGTTGACTCTTTATTTTTTAACTGGGTCATCTGATTAGTAGTACTTGTTTTCCATCATTTTATAACTATCATTCATGCCTCCTCGGTATTGCTGATCACTTAGTCTCGTTGGATCTAATATTTACTTTGTTGTGATGGTTTTAGAGTTTTAGCATCTTGTGTTGAGTTTCCCTGTAGCTTCCTCAGTTGCTGGCTATTTAGCAGTGGAAGTTTTTCCCCAACCTTCCATCCGTGTTGTTTTCTCTAAGTGATTTTCATAGCCTTGTTGTTTCTTTTCTTGATTGGCTTATTTTTAATTCTTCACACTTTCATATCTTTTTTTTTTTTTAAAGGAATAGAATATAACTTCTGTACTGTTTGTAATTTAGTTTTGGTTTTGCTAATGACTGCAGGTGTGGCTTACATTTTGAAGCTTTTGGATCAGTACCAGGAATTTGACTCACTTCACTGGTTCCAGTCTGTTAGAGAGAAGTACCTGAAGGAGATAAGAGCAGTTGCTAAGCAACAGAATGTGCAGTCAGCTAGTCAAGATGAAAAACTACTACAAACCATGAATCTCACTCAGAAGCGCCTGGATGTCTGTCTACAGGTAGAGAGTAATGGTCAAATCTGCTTGACATCTGAAAAAACAAATCCTATGGAAACCCCCTTTTAAATAAGTGAGATGAATAGTGGTAATAAGTGTATTTTAAAAAGAATGGCATTTGGAAGCCATTTGATTCCATATTAAAAATGGATGGGATTACTTAGTTTAGTTTCTTTTTTAAAAAATTTTATTTATTTGAGAGAGAGTGCACAGGCAGAGGGAGGGGCGGAGGGAGAGGCAGAAACAGACTTCCCGCTGAGCAAGGAGCCCAACCCAGGGCTCCATCCCAGACCTGGAGACCATGACCCAAGCTGAATGCAGTCACTTAACCGACTGAGTTACCCAGGTGCCTCTAGTTCAGTTTCTGTTTTATGATTTACACTAGAGCTTTTTAGAAATTAGAGATCTATAATAATTTTAATATTTTGCTATAATATTTTCAACTTTTATTTTACATTTTTTTTACTTAGGAATTTGAATTGCTCTATTTCTCACTGAGCAGTGCAAGAATTTTCTTCAGAGCAGACAAGACTGCAGCTGAAGAAAACCAAGAAAAGAAAGAGAAAGGTCAGTGAGTGGCTTAAATTTGGAAAGGCTAATAAATCTTTAATAGTGGCCACTAATACCCTGTTTTATCTAGTCAGAATTTCAGCTTCCTTTTCCTTTTGGGAAATAATTTAGAACTAGAAATGCCTTTAAAAAAAAAAAAAAGTACAGCCTACATAGATCATTTGTGAAACCGAAAAGGAATTTACATAATTTTTACATTTCATTCTGGGGAAACTTTTTATTCAGTTTCATCTTTCCTTAATTTAAATAAAATTTAACAAGTTTCGTTTTTCTTTCACCCTTCAACTTGTGTCTGACAAGAAGGAACAGATTAGGAGGAATACTAAATGTTTTCTGAAGGCAGAGCTGCTGATAACTAGACACAGACTGAGATGGGTCAGTTGGCTGAGGTGGTAGGAAAACAGTAGGGGCTGCGTGTAGTGTCGTGGTAAACGGCCTCCTGCCCTCCACCATAGCCAGTATCAGAGCGCAGTGTAGCCCTGATAACTGATCGTCGTATCCGTGAACTTGAGTCATTATGGGAAGGATTCTGTCCATTGTATTCTTTGTAGGATGGTATAAATTGCTTATTTCACACTTGATTCACATGATACATTTCTCTAAGATTTAAAGTTTAGGAACAGTTGTCTTCCCTGAAGAATGGATGTTTCCTCTTTTCTGTTATAGGAATTATGTAACTTAGGTTTTCCTCTTTGCTTGGAAGCTCAAAACTAGGTACAGCAACTGAGTTGAGTTTTCATGTTTGCCCTTTTTCCTGTTTTCCTGTATTCTTACTTGTATTTCACAAATCAAGGTATAAAACTTATATTTCATAAAATGATTTTTATTAATCTTATTTTGTTAAATTTTAAAATATATGTATTTTTACACTGAATAGAGGTGATTCTTTTGGGTAGACCACTTATGTCAAGTACCTATTCCCTGATAATGTTGCATAAATTAAATATTAGGTTAATAACTAGGATATGCAGGCATTATTGGAATCTAGACTAATTATTATGTGCTTGAAAGTATTTCAGGCTATTACTTGGAAGATGTCCAGTATTTATTACATGAAAATATGTATATATTCTGTTTGGGTCCTTTTCCAAGGCTAAGGTAAATTGGAAGAATTTGAGTGAGGTTTTTCTAAATTGTGAGGAAATTCAGTTACTGTTTAGGTGCTGCTCAGGCGTTTCCTGCCAGAAGTTTATCTGCAGCGGAGCTTACTGGGAAGACTCTGGGTGGTTAGATATTTACTTTAAGGCCTAAAGCATTCAGGCAAAACAGAGACCTTTCCGTCTCGGTGGCACTCCTTGCTTTGGACTGTTCTTCATGAACTCTGGGATTCTGGTTGGTGCGTGGCACCCACATGCCCAGGTTCCTCTGTTTGAGGACTCTGTCGCAGCTAAAGGTTGCTCAGGTGTGTAGTCAGAGTTGGAGGAGACATGAGATAGTTTTCCTCTGTTAATCGAATAGGTGCAAGTGACATTTTGCACGAAAAAACAGGAGTTCATTTTATCATAATTATAATAAAAAGCTGCTTTAAAAAATAAACACAAATGGAAAGTTATCGATTCTGGACAGTTTTATATGTGACTTTGCAGCAGCGTTTCTGTCGTAACGGCAGTGCGCTGTAATAGGGATTTGTTGGCCTGGCTGGGGGAACGAGCCGAGAGGCAGCGCGCCTTCAGACGTGCCAGGTCTGATGCAGGTCTGATTTCTCACAGTTCCATGCCCCTAGTAAGTACCAGTCAGAACATTACATTTACAATATTTAGCTTAGATTTCTAAAAAGTAAGGTAAACACACTTGATATACTTCAGGGAACTACTAGTAAGGAAGTATGGGGTAGATGCACATTTTCTTAATTTGAAATTTAGCAGTGTAGTCCTTCTCCGTTTTTACTTAATTCATTTTTAAAAAGTGAACATAAATCGGTCCATTGTTATTTTCATTCATGCTGCCAGAAGAGACAAAAACAAGCAATGGAGACCTGTCGGATGGCACCGTGTCTGCAGATCCTGTTGTCAAATGATACTGATGGTATGTGTTGCCCCTCTGAGATCGTCAGGATTGTGTCAGTACGGTCGCCAGTGAACTGATGTTAATGAGCTAATGAGGTGTTTCCTGGGCCACATCTCTGGTAATCCGTGGATGCTGCAGCTCTTTAAAGCAGTGCCCTAGACTGAAGTCTGTTCTCCTTCCAAAGGCTCTACTTTTCAGAGATTGAGAATGAGGTTTTAAATTGGATTTTTGCCTGGACTTTAGGCTAGCAGGTGTGCCTGCAGAGAGTTATCTGAAGTGAAGGGCCACTCCAGATTCCTAAACTGCCGCCTCAGAGCTCTTCTCATCTACGTGAGGGTTTTTAATTTGTATTTGCATAGGTCTTGGATCCATTTTTGTCTGTCATTGGAAATTCAGTGCATATACTATGTACAGCCAGCAAATACATGTTTAAACAAAATGAATGAAGCCTGAAATTTATGAAGCATACATATCAATATTCTTATAACAGGATTATTTAAAGATGGTTTTGATAGTAGAGGTGAGGCACAAACATGTTATGTACCTTTAATGTACAGTGTAAAACTGACTCATTGTTAATTTCATGTGACTCACAAGAGCTGTTAATGTCTTTGATAAGACATTTTATAACTAGTTTACATTGCTTTGAGAACATGTAACCTCCAACAACTGCTTTAAATTTAAGATTTCCTTAATACTCAAGATGAAAGAAAATTCAGAGAAAGCCATAGGGTCCTGCTTGAAGCTTCACTTTGGGTTGAAGGCACTACGTATGATATCAGAGAAAATTATATGGATTTTTATTTCTACAACCAAACTCAGGTTTCTTCTACATTAGTTTGAATTGAAATCTTGGTAATGGTTTAGGCAGACTTTTTCTTTAAACCAAGTATAATCAAAGATATCAGATTAAGCACTGTGCAGGCTTTTTAAAAATTACCACTGTGAAAATAAAGTTCTAATAAATTAAATCATTTACTGATTTTAAAAAGTACAGTAAGATTTTGAGTAAATTTAGTTCCTGGCAGGCTACTAGCTTTATTTTTGTAAAGATTATATCAGTTAATAATAAATAAATGGTCAATCATGGCCTCTAATCTTTTAATACGATACAGTGATACTTTTACAATGAAAACAAAGTTTAAAACTATACACGTAATACTAACATCATTTGGGAAATAATTGATTTTTCCATTGCACTTGCCTAATTAAGCATTTCTTTGGGTATATCCTGCAAGGAATTCTAACATTTGATTTCCAGTCTTTGGAACAGGTGTACAATGCTCTATCTGTATTCATTGGTTACTGGCAGGGTAACTTTCCCAGCCCAAGATAAACACGTTCACTGTTCAGAGTCAGAAGAAACAGAATAGGTAGGAAATCATTTGTGTTTATTATGTAAACATGACTTACAGAGTTCTCTACAATGGATGGATTAAAGGCATTTAATATTTGTAATTCATACTAACTGTAGAAATGGCCCTAAAGCATGCTGCATAAATAGTAATTTATATTCTCATTATTATAAATGTTTATATTAATGATCTTGCTTTGATTGCATCAAATTCGTCACCATTTCATAGCAACAATGTTGTTCTTTCTGGTTTTTTTTCTGACTTCCCTAAAATAATCTCCTTTAATACGGATAGAAATTGTAATTGGAAGAGAATCCAGTGTCTCTGTTCATTATCCCCACATATCAATTATTGTCCATTTTATGAATACTATATAGAGTTCATATGCTGACTCCATGGGTATGTATAATTGAGAAGAAAGTGATAGATTGCTATTTTGCCATTAGTTCAAAATAATGTCACTGCAGTCTGGATAAGTTACACATATTTGAAATAAAATCTCTGAAAAGATTAAGCATACTTAAATGCTATTAAAGTGCAAGGCAATAGGGCTTGAGTATTTCACACCTAAGTTAATACACACATTTAGATGATGGTTTTCTTTGCTAACATATTGTTAAAGATTGTTTTCAGACATACTGTAATTTAAAATTAGTATGAGCTTTTGTTGTAAATTCACAAAAAAATTCAATAATGTTCAAATTCTCAGGAATCAGGACTAACCATAACTTTGTCAGTTCTAATTAAGTTTTGTAAAGGATGGCAAGTTGTTACCTCACTTGAGTGGGGCCTTCCCCTCCCCTAATTCTAATAAAATATAATATGTATAATAAAACATTAATAAATATAATTTCAAAAATTTACTTCCCCTGGATGTTTATGTTCAAAATTGAATGTCTTAAACCAGGACTTCTTAACATTAAACTTTTTGGAGTTCCCTTTAATAAAATATAGGAAATCTGTCCTTAAAAAAAAAATCCTTGCAATCAATAGGCAGAAATTTCAAGTATAAAATTGGTATTGGTTCCTCTCTGTGTATCCCAGGTGAAGAACTCATACTTTCCTTGGTACATTCTGGATCTTTCTGTTGCTTGCTATTTTCAAATAAAAACCCACATGAATGTTTAATTTTAAATCCTAATCCCGGGAAGGTATCCTTGGTTTACGGTGATTAATGTTAGAAATAACTAGTGCCATTTGCAAACATGAGTTAAACTGAAATAGTAATAATAAATGAGAGCCTTTTAAATATGACACTGGGGATAGGAGACACAAGCCTTTTAAATGCAGATGACCCTTGAACAGTCTGGATTTAAACTGTGTGGGTCCATTTACATGCAGTTTTCAAAAATAAATACAGTATAGTACAATAAATGTGTATTCCCTTCCTTATGATTTTAATAGCATTTTCTTTAGCTTACATTATTATAAGAACATAGCATATAATACAAGTAACATACACAATAGGTATTCACTGTAGGGCTTCTGGTCAGCAGTAGGCCCTTAGTTAAGTTTTTGGGGAGTCAGAAGTTACATGCGGGTATTTGGTTGCATGAGGGACTGGTACCCCTCACTTCCGTGTTGTTCAAGGATCAGCTGTACTACACTGGGGAAACTGTTCTCGGTAAAGTCTGATTGCTGCTCCTTTGCTCTTCTGAGGCAATTTGTTAAGATTAGGGGAAAGATGGGATACCATCACATACATCATCATGTTACTCTTTGCTGGCTAAATGTGAAAAGATAGATTTTAACTAATTTTAATAATTTTGTGTTTTTTTTCCAACTAAAGTTTGACGTTTCATACTGATGGTATTCCTTTCAAGAAAGTTTTAACACTACAATTGCAAGTTTTTAGATGTTAGGGAGACTTTAACAGGTTATTAGAGATTTCAGATTTTAAAAAAAGGGAATCTGGAATACGTGGGCATCTTTAGAGATTAAATGAACATCATGCAGTGAACTCAAGACGGTGGTGGCAGTATTAGTGCTTAGTTTATACAAAAAGTTCTTAGGTATAGTGTATACAAAGTCAGTTTGGGCAAATATATGGATACTCTGTTACCTCTCTTTCCTGTAAAACCCAGTTTACCTGACAGTCCAGTTGTGCCCATTAGTGGAGTCATACTCAGCAAAGGAGTTGAAATTTGTCTTCTGATCAGTGTAGATCTGATGTCATAATTCTGGGGTTGTCTTTAAAGGCTCTCCATTCGCTAATGTATGTAAGGTCTTTGTGTAGTGAAACATTCTTTGGTAATGCCTCAGTATCATTAAAGTGAGGGGGGGAGTTAACACTTTTATATCCAGAAACACTGATCTATATTAACTTTATAGTATTTCATCATTTCAGAATCAGCACAAAAGGCTAACAAAGCATTAAAGATGCTATCTTTAAGTTGATGTAATTATTGAATATCAGAATAATCTTCAAAGGTTTATGTACTTGTTGAGAAAAGTATTTGCTAATTGCTATCTCTGGTTTGTGCTGTATATGCCACAGAGCATTTAGAAGCATAGACTTTGGAGCCAGACTGATTCGAATCCTGGTTTGGTGCCTACCGGTAGGTTCTAAGCCTTTCTGCTTCATTTTCTCAGGCATAAAATGGCCTAATAGTATAGAGCTCATTGATTGAGGATTGAGTTCATTTGTATAAAGTGCTTTGTAAGTTGGGAAACAGTAACTACTATAAATACTCGCTATTACGATGACTCATAGGCAGAAATGCACTCGGCAGATAGTTCTTAGCTTTACTATTATTGCTCTTTTAGGTGGACAAGTGTGAAGGTAAACAGTATGTGACTCTGAATGGGTCTCATAACAACTATTCCCTTTTAAATGGCCCGGCTAAGTGTGGACAATGGAAGGGAAGTCTTGCACTTCTTAAAAAAGGTAGTCTGACTGGTGGCTGGCCCACCAGAGGCGATGCTGGGAAATGAAAATGGGTGTGAGTAGCTGGCTGAGCGAAAGCTCCGTTTTTCCACCCTCCCACCTTTCGTTTACATGACACATGTTCATTTTTCATAGTGCTTTCATCGTCAATTTAAATTTATTTAAAGAAAGGGCAAGTTATCTAAGTTTTAAAATTTGAAAAATATATATAACGTGCAACAGAGTAATACATTTGTACTATATGGAAGATAAAAACACCACTTCGGGAGCCACCACGTGGGTTCAAAGCCTGTTGCTCCCACCTCAGATGCTCCCGTTGTTCCTCCTCAGATCTCGGCTCCCTTTTCCACTCCAGCGGAAACCACAGCACAGAATTTTGGTGGTGACTATTTTGTATTTTTCTAGACACGGTGGTGGTTTGGCTGTTTTTTACAGTTACTATGAATGGATTCTTACTGTGTGCTTATAGGACTTTTCTGTATCGTTTCTGAAATTCATCCGTGTTGATGCATTATAGCCATAGTGCGTTTAGTTTTATTTCTCTAGTGTTCGGTTGATGACATATGGGTCATTTACAAATTTGGGATACTGTGAACAGGGCTACTGTAACTGTTACTCTACATGTCTCTGGGTGTATGTGTTGAGTTTCTCCAGGGTTATACCCACAAGTGAATCTGCTCGGTAGCAGGGCCAAGTACCAGCGCACTGGATACAAGGTCAGGCTTCTCCCGTCCCGGCAGTGGAAGAGATTCCCCATCACTCCATCCCCACCAACAGCCACATTTCTTCCGTCTGGTGAATATATAGTATCGCAGTGGTTTTAATTTGCATTTCCTTATTATAGGAAATTGAACATAGTTCCACTTCAGAACTCTTTTATATTTTATTCTATGAAATGCCTTTCTTACTTTTTTGTTTTTAATGTATTTTATATATTCTGGGTACTAATTTTTTTTTTTTTTTAAAGATTTTATTTATTTATTTGACAGGGATAGAGACAGCCAGCGAGAGAGGGAACACAAGCAGGGGGGGTGGGAGAAAGAAGCAGGCTCACAGTGGAGGAGCCTGATGCGGGGCTCGATCCCATAACACCGGGATCACGCCCTGAGCCGAAGGCAGACGCCCAACCGCTGTGCCACCCAGGCGCCCCTGGGTACTAATTTTTTGTTGGTCATCTGTGCTTGCTATTAATATGCTGAGTTAATTTTGTGTTTTCATTCTCTGATGTTCCCCCCCCCCATGGTTTTTTGATAAGTTTTTTTTTCCCCTTATGATTTGCATGCTTTGTGGCTTAACTAAGCCACAGATTTTTAAAAAGTTTTATTAGTGAAAACAATTTAGTTTGTAACTATTGTTCATGACTAGATTCTTCCCTCCCAACCTGAACAATGCTAAGCAAGAAAAAAATTCAGGGGACTTTGGCTCTTGCCTCCTATCACAGAACTTACTGATTTTATGTGGTTATGGTATACACGTTTTTGTAAGGCATTAGTTAACACTGAACTAATAATTTCATGGTATATCTCCCTGCTGGCTTAGATCAGTTCACTTTGTCTCTAACGGTATACATATTGTAGAAGTGGATTCCTGGTGACCCTGTAACAATTCCGGATTACAAAAATTGTTCTGTTAACCCACCATTTTTTAAAAGCAATACCTTTTAACAACTTGGCACTGAGATCACATTTTATTCTGTCCATGTTGAATAGAAGTATTTGATGGTACATCCCTCTCTGCTGTGATTTCATTATGCCCTAAGTTTTTGGAAATTAACATTGAAGATAACAGAACTGACTTTAGTTTTCATCCAAGGATGTTCTAGAAAATAACCATAAAAAGCAAAAGAAAGAAACAATGATAGTTTTTATTTGCTAGCATTTATTGCTAGGTTAATTTATTACAAAGACAACAATGTTGTTGAACTTGGTTATAATTAAAGACACTGTGACAATTCAAGATCATTATACTTATTTCATAGGTAGGGGTGGAAATAGGAACTTTGTACCAAGCCCCACAACCAGCCATGCTTCAAGTGAGTTTGAAAATTAATTGGTCCCTTCCTTGAGGAGGGTCTGGCTCAGAAGAATCAGGAACTGGTAGAGCTTCACTCTATCCATGGCGATCCACCACTAAAAGTATCTAAAGGACCGTAAACTTCTGAATGCTGGTTCATTAAGGTTCCAATGTAAAATTGAACATCTTCTGTGGTACTTGTCTGCTAGTCTTTTTATTGCATATCTGAAAAAATTATCAAAACTAGACCTGCATTTGTGCTAGTGCTCAGGCCTCAAAGCAGGGCTTGTCACCTAACTGCACAAATTAATGCTATTAGGTCCGACTGTGAGACAAGCTTGATTATAAATACACAATTTTCCGAGTGACAGGCACTTAAAGCTCATTAAGTAAAATACAAAAATAGATTATATTAATAGGAAATATTTAGTGTTTATCAAATTATAAATCTAGGCTTTTACCTTTTTTTAAAAAGGGTACTGGAAACTGAAGAGATGACATTTGAATAAAGTGAACAATGCATTTTTTCATTAACTTTCATTCTGAGCGCTGAACAATACAATCTAAGAAAAAGACTTACCACAAAGCACCTAACATAACATTTGTAGATGGGTAGGAATGTTGTCAACCATTTCTTACTGTTTCCCTCCCATCTCTCAGTATCAAGGCATCCAGAGGACATTCCACAGGCGATTGTCAGCATTCTGAAACCAGGTCATGGGCCTGTGTGTCAGAGAAGTTGAAAACCCTTAAGGAGGTAGCTCTCCTCCCTGGGTGCTCTTCCCCCAAAGGCCCAAGGGAGTTATGCTTCAGATTCTGCGCCTCTGTTTTCACTTGGACTTCCATCACTGTCATCTGCTTGCTCGTTTAACAGTACATACTTTCCATCATTGGTTAGTGGTATGGACAGCATTAACTGAGCCAGTGCTTCTGGGTCCTGAAGTTAGGGGAGTTTGAGAAGGAGAAAAGAAAACGCTTAAAATGCACTTAAGAACCCCTTTGGGCTTGGTTTTCATGATGTTCTGTATGCTAGCCTCATTCCTTCTGTTAGCTTTGTGTGCCTTCAGGTGAGTCTCCTTGCTTCTCCAAAAAAACTCAACTGCATTACTTCTAGAATCTTGAGCAAGGTTTTGGTCTCAGCCAAAATATTGTTCACACAAATCATAATTGTCTTCCCAGAAAGAGTCCAGAGAGGAACTTCCTTTACAAAACCTTTGTCTTCTAGGTCTTTCTTTAACTCCTTTCTCTCTTTCATGCTATACCAAGAGTTGGCAAACCATGGCCATCTGGGTTCACTGCTTGTTTTTATAAGTAAAGTTTTATTGGAACACAGCCATTCATTTACATACTATATGTGGCTGCTTTTGTGTTACAGTCGCTGAGTTGAGTAGTTGCAACAGATGTAAGCTTAAAAGGCTTATTATCTTGCTCCTTTCAGAATGTTTGTCAACCCCTGATCTATACCGTAAAATACTCACTTGTGCTGCTTGCTACTATTTCATGTATATTGGTCTTAGTCCTTGGCCTTCCTACCCTCACCCAACAGACTGGAACTGCTCATATGGTACTCACTAGCTGTATGTTACTGCTTATTTAAAAATCCAGTTCCTCAGTCACATTAGCTACATTCAATCTGTATATTCAACAGTGCAGAACAGGTCACTGCCATCCCTGCAGTTCTCCTGGACAATGCTGAACTAGAAGGCGCATGGGGCAGGAACCAGATCTGTCTTGCTCACTGCTGTAATTCCAGGGTTTTACTGTCCAAACTCGGCTCTCGAAAAATTGCTGGGTGAATGAAAGACTAAGTTGCTGACCAGGAGGTGTGGGAATCTTCATGTCTAGTACATTTCCAGGTGAGGTCTGTCTGTGACTGCTCTGAGGAGCAAGGCCTTTGAGCACACGGTAGATACTTAAAGTTTCTACCACCTTAATTTGAAAGAAAGAATATCTGGACAACAAGAGCAAGCAAGAAATTGATAATATAAAGCAGGACTGTAGCAGTGATATTAAGAACTCCACATGTGTTCCCAGTGATCGTGGACCTAATGAGTCTGGTGGTTAGAACGCTTAAAAGGAAATCTCAAATTTGACCACACTGCCTGGTGAACATCCTTGCTCTTTCTGAGAGAAATCTTAGTATGTACAGAGGTTTGGAGCAGTTGTCAAAACCAGCACTAAAATGCACCTTACCTTCTGAACCTCAATGATTTCTTTTCCCAAATTAATAGCATAACATATCTGCAAGACAAAAAAGTAGTGTTTGGCAAAGGTAGAAAAGGACAAAGAACTTTCGGGGGAAAATGTGACTATGGAAGTACAGTGAGGTCACTGTCTGCTCATGTCAGTGTGGGGACAGCAGACCTGGCCGTAAGAGATCGATCACACGGGTCTCTGAACATTAGCGTCCACCTGCCCTGGTCTCCTGTTGCCACTCTGTGCCTAACAAAAATGTCCACGTTCACTGGCAACTGAAGTTACTCCAGTGCTTTAAATCACACTTAGCTACCCCATGTTCATGCACGCAGTGGCAAACAGGTGTTTGCTGGAAGAGCTGATTAATTTTGGTTAATTCTAAGAAGGAAATACAGTCACAAAATTTTTCATAGTAAACAAGAAGTTTCCTGATGTCTGCTTCCTTGATTTGCCCTGAGACTAGATTTTCTCCATTGTAACTTTTGCTTTAATTTTTTAAAGAACAACAAACTTGAAGGTAATTGCTTTTAACATTTCCTGGTATCTTTTCTGAACAGCTGTATCCCACCATTAGCATTCTTCATCACTGTTTAGGAGGACGTGCATTTTCCACAGGGAAATTGTATTCTGGTCGGTTTTCTTTCATGGGGCCTTCCTAGAGGTGTTCTCTAAACTCCTCAATGGGCAAAGACTAGTCAACTAAATATCCAGGGGGCAGTGCAAAACCCCTTTCAGTATCTGTTTGGACAGAGATATTATGGAATCTTAAGATGAAAAAAATAAGACCTTTTCGCCTTCTGAGTTGCTTTCAAAAACATATGTGCTCAGAGCCTCTCCTCCTGTGGATTCAGGTGTGCGGACCACGAAGCCAACCAGTCTCTTGTTCTCTTGATGAGCAGCGAACTGCGTGACGCTGGTGAGTTCAAACTGGAAAGAACAGGAACAGACTATCACACAACTGTTATTCAAAATGAGACAAGTCATTCTCCATGGAAAACATCATGGGAAAAGTGCACTATTAGAAGACAGGCATTAAATTTGGCAAAATCCATGAAGTGCCTACTTTGAATTAAGGAAGAACTACTGAAGTCAGCGTGCATGCAGGTACTTACGTTGGCCCTTGTCACTTGAGTCTGAGGATCTATCAACCTGAAATTTTAAGAGATTCATTATATCACACATGCTGGATAGACTTATATTCTTAGAAGCATCTGTAGAAGTTCAGCATGAAATCACACACTTCAAATATGAAAACAGAAGGCCTGGCTGAGGGCAAGGTGACATGGCTCCGTGTGACTCTCCAAGGGGAGTACTGTTCCCGCCTCTGTTGACCCTCTGGCTGTATCTTCACGGAGGAAGATNATGGCTCCGTGTGACTCTCCAAGGGGAGTACTGTTCCCGCCTCTGTTGACCCTCTGGCTGTATCTTCACGGAAGAAGATAACAAATAGAGAATTTCACATTTTTTTAAATGATTTATCAGAAAGCAAGTGAGCACAAGCAGGGGAGCGGCAGGCAGAGGCAGAGGGAGAAGGAGGCTCCCCGCTGAGCAAGGAGCCTGATGCGGGACTCGGTCCCAGGACCCTGGGATCAGGACCTGAGTCGAAGGCAGACGCTTCACCGAAGGAGCCATGCAGGCGCCCCGAGAATGTCACATTTCAGTGCCTCTCCAGGGAGGCAGCGTTAGTTCTCCGTAGTGCCGACACAGAACGTGCGTGCATCAGATTCTGGACAGCCTGCTTCTCAACACACGCTGACTCAGTGCGGGTTTTCCTTGGAAGTGTTTGATACATTTTTTTTTTAAAAAGATTTTATTTATTTATTTGACAGAGATAGAGACAGCCGGCGAGAGAGGGAACACAAGCAGGGGGAGTGGGAGAGGAAGAAGCAGGCTCATAGCGGAGGAGCCTGATGTGGGACTCGATCCCGTAACGCCGGGATCACGCCCTGAGCCGAAGGCAGATGCTTAACCTCTGTGCCACCCAGGCGCCCCTGATACATATTTTTTTAAAATATGGGGTGGGGTGAGAGAATAGTGAACAGATTTTAACAGAGCTATTCTGTGGCAGTTTGGGTGTGGGGAAGGACTATTTATGGAGGTGTTCTAGATGTATCTTGAAGGGCACTTGGAGTACTCAGGTTGACGTATCTGGGAAAATACACTGCATTACAGAATCTATTGCTATCATGTATACATATAAATACCTACTTTCTACACATCATAGTATTTATTGCTGATCTGCTATAAATTCTGTAGGTAAAAGCAAACAATGTATTCTCGTTAAAAAACAAAAGGTTATGATTCCATTTATATGAAATGTTCCAAACAGGTCAATCTACAGACATGGAAGATTAGTGGCTAATGGCTGCCTAAGCCTAGCGGGCTTCAAGGTAAAGGGAACAAGTGCTAATGGGTATGGGTTTTCTTTGGGGACGATGAAGATGTTCAATGGCTGCCCAATTCTGGATATACTCAAAACACTGAATGGGCGCATTGCATGGTAGGTAAGCCCCATCTCCGTAAAGCGGTTATCTCCCCCACTGGCTACGGTCTGAATTCACGCAGTTACACTTATGAAAGCACGCGGTTTACAATCAGAGGGCTCTGACCTGGCTGCTAACTGCGATCTTGTACAGGTCACCCTGACTTCTCGCAACAGCTTCATCTGTAAAATGGGGATAAGAACCCCCACTTCGGGGCGCCTGGGTGGCACAGTGGTTAAGCGTCTGCCTTTGGCTCAGGGTGTGATCCCGGCATTATGGGATCGAGCCCCACATCAGGCTCCTCTGCTATGAGCCTGCTTCTTCCTCTCCCACTCCCCCTGCTTGTGTTCCCTCTCTCGCCGGCTGTCTCTCTCTCTGTCGAATAAATAGATAAAATCTTTAAAAAAAAAAAAAAAAAGAACCCCCACTTCAAAGAGGTGGTAAAGACAAGGAGAAAATGTGTGTGGAATTTTTAGTAATCTACAAAGCTAAATAAATGTTATTTTTTATTTATGTCCCTATTAATGAATATGAATTTAAAGATTTTAAAAAGTATACATAATTTTCCTAAAGTTGGGTTAAGTTCCCTTACTTAGGTATTTTGTAAAATTTTTTCATAGAAACTTAGAACATATTTTGTGAGTAACTTGAAAGACCGCTATCTAAGTCAGGTAACATGGATTTGCCTCGTAAGATCCGATTTTCTGTGGGGCTTCTAAATGGTGTCAAAACATGAGTGTGTTTGCCGTGGTAAAATATACCCGACGTAAAACCGACCGCTGTCGACATTTTGTACATTTACCACATCGTACGAGCATCGCTGCTGTCAGGTTCCGAAAGCATCTTCACCCCCTCATGAGGAAGCTCCACACCTGCTCAGCTGTCCCTCTCCATTCCTTCTCCGCTTCTGGCAACCACTAACGTGCTTTCTCTCCCTGTGGATTTGCCTACCCTGGACCTTTCATGCAGATGCTCTACAAAATGGCTGACACGTGTCCCCGCCTTCTTCCGCTTAGCAGAGTGTTCTCAGGGTTCAACAATGTTCCACCATGTGTCAGGACTTCATTCCACTTTTTGGCTATTGTGAATTACGAACATGTGTGTAAACATTTTTATCTGAACACTTACTTTCAATTCTTTTGGGTATCTACCAGGAGTGGAATTCTAGGTTTAATTCGTGGAGGAACTGCCAGACTATTTCCCACAGTGGCTGTAACTGTCTTAACAATTCCCACCAGCAACGGATTCCAATTTTTTCACATCCTTACTAACACCTGTTATTTTCCTTCCCCCCCCCCCAATTACAGCCATCCTAGCGAGTATGAAGTGATATCTCATGGTGGACCTGATTTGCATTTCCCTCACAACTAATGACACTGAGCATCTTTTTATGTGCTTGTTGGCCATTTGTGTATTTCCTCTGGAGAAATTTCTAGTCAGGTCCTTTGTCCATTTTCTGTTTCTTGGTCTTTTTGTTGATTCTTTTAAGAGTTCTTTATATATTCTGAACATATACCTCTACTAAATACATGATTTGCAAATATCTTCTCCTATCTGTGAACTGTCCTTGTACTATGATAGTATTCTTGGATGGACTGTCATTTTCCACAGTGCTTTTACATGTATTTACTCTGATCTTTTTGGTGAAGATTATAAGAACAGTGAGCCAATGCTCAGAAAAGGTGCAGGACATACTTGGAGAAAAGCTTTAAATAAATATAAGGTTTTATTTGTAATAAAATTCTCAGTATAAGGTTTATAATAAATGAAAAGGACTGATTTTAATGAATGGAAGAAACTCTATTCTGATTTTTAAGAGTCCCACTGACCTTTTTTGAAGCTAATATGTACTGAGCACTTTCCACAATGTCAGTTCTGGGTGTAAATATTTTATGTGTATTAACTCATTTATTCCTCGTGACAACACTGCGAGGTATGGATATGGTTATTTTCATCTTCTAGCTGAAGAAACTGATGCCCGCAGGTTAAAACTTGCCCAGGTCATACAGCTGACAAACACCCAAGCCGGGAATAAATCATTCTGTCTCTAAAGCAGTGCTGTCGTTGCAGAGAAATAAAATGTAAGCTTCCAACAGAATTTAAAATTTTCTAGCAGCCACATCAAAGAGTGAACCAGGTGAAATAATAGACTTTTTATTTACTCTAAAAGATCTAAAATATTACCAGCTAGAATGTTATTAATATATAAGTTAATGAGATTTTTGCATTCTTTTGGGGGGGGTTAGTATGAGGTCCTAGAAATTTGTTGGTTTTTACATTTAAAATCTTTCAATTCAGACTTCAGTTCTGTTTCGAGTGCTCACGTGGACACAGCCCCGCACGGTGCCGCTCTCACCGAAGCCAGTGGGAACCATGGCGTGACAGTCCTCTGCCATCGCTCCCATCGATCTTACTACCTGAAACCCCAAGTCATGTCGGTAACATCCTTGGCTTCTTTATTTTCACCCCAACAAACAGTAATTAGATTTTACCCGTGGTGGTCTAGTCATCTCAGGTTCTTGTTCTGTTTTCACTGTTACTTTTTATAAATGGTACATTCAGAAATGAGAAAACCCTTTCTTTTTCAAGCTCTGAGTTATATGGAGCAACTCCTGAGCGATGGCATTTTTATGAACAGTAGGATTCACTCAGCACTGAATTTCTGAAGGTATCAGTCGCTTAGGGGAGCACCTTCTACCCAACGTATGTTATAAAATCAAAATGTAAAAAGGAATAGGGCAGAAATGAGAGTACCATCTTCACTTCGATCAAACAAATATTCTAGTATGAACATTCCAGACGAGTAAATGTGCCTTAAATGGGCAGTCTGATAGAGCTGCAAGAAAGTCTGAAATGAACCCAAATACCTCAGAGTCTGACTGGTGACCATCAGGTGGGATTCCGTCGTGCGGAAGATGTTGTGAATAGCCCGAGCGGCCAGCACTTGTCTCATGGCTTCGTAAATCACTTCGGTGGTGGTGTCTGTTTTAACTGCCATCGACCCCAGAAACCGCACTACGAACATCTGTTGCAGGAGGGAATCTGCAAGACAGCGTTTCTGCTCAGGCTCACGCTCACTTCCCGCCTGCTGCTGGTCCGCACGCCGGTCACCGGCGCCGGTGTGACAGCCGGCGAAGACCTCCGGGCGGCTTTCCACCCAGTCTCAACACTGTTACTGAACAAACCCACACGGCCAAAGCCCCGAATCGCCTACTGTCTACACGTTGTGTCTTCGGAGCTGCTGCGTTAGACTAGAGAGGCACCTACGCGATGAGACGGCAGCACCGGAGCAGCGTCCTCCCCGCGCCAGCGCTCCGGGCGACTGACGGGGGGCACCGTGTGCACCTCTCCTCCGAATACGAGGTTCTCCGCTTAGACAACAAAAATCAGTACTCTGGCCCGCTGACGAAGTCTCCAAGAGGAAAATCTCTCTGAAGAACAGACGACCTGATGTGGGGACTCGGTTCGCTTCACGCACATCACGTGTTACCGACGGGCGGTGAGGACATCCCGTAAGCTACCGCACACGCCAGACTACTTCGTTTACCCGATCCCAGGAAACGACCAGGACTGGCTTCCTGGTAACGCCACGGAACCTGACAAAACCGAGCGACAGCCCCCATAACTGAGATCACGGAGGCTTAAAGGTTTTTTTTCTTCCTATAAGAAAATTCACTTATCTACCATTTTGAACGAAGATGACTTTTCCCTCACTTGCCCTATAGTGTCTTTGCCCCTAAAAATAACTTAAGTAACAGAAGATTAGGAAAATATAACTGATATAAAATTAAAAGTAATTACTCCCATATAAGATAGTTTTTATAAGTTTGAAAGTTTTCTTTATAGACTTTCCGGTGTGGATTATACGGAAGGTCAGCCCGAGCTAAGTGGGCAGATCTGAGGCCGAGCCTGTTAGCGCCCTTCCCCCTCCCTTCCCTCCCCCACCCCCTTCTAACTGTAAGGAGCGCCGACTCTCAGGTCCACGTCCACATTTACGGAAGTGGCACGTGATTCTAGTGATATTCTCAGCTCCAGTCGTGAAGCGGCGTTGAAACGAGGTCCGGCCAGCGCGTGCGGCTCCCGAGCTACCGCGGCTGCGAGCTGAGAGCGGCTATGGGGAGCGCTAGGTCACCGTCAGCTCCCCTGGAGGGACGTACAGCACGCATCAAAATCTGAACAAACTAATACCGTTTACCCGTGTCCTCTGCAGATTCAAGAATGAGTTTGCTGAGTGTCTGTGGCTAAAATGTAACAGCGTATTTATGCCCCCCCCCCATTACATTGTGTGGTGCCCGTTTCATCCTCAGTCTGTTTTGTAGAAACCTGACACCTGATTAGGCTCGGCAGCTTTCTAGCAGGAGCTGCAGGGAGGGTGTGGATGAAGCCAGCAGTGCAACACTTGTAGGAAATCCGTCTGCTTCCCTTCCTTAACTGCACATGCCCTGATGAGTTTCCAGAGAATAACCAATCTGGGGGTCATAATTTTGCTTCACACTCCAAGTCCTAGCTCTCTGGAACGTGACTTCAGGTCTCATTTCAATGACTCTCGTCATTCTGTGAGGGGAAAGAGTGAGCACACCAAGCCAGCCACTCACCTTCTGCTTCTGGAAACGTCTCGTCCTCAGTCTCACCAAAAGGGTTGATGCGTCTAGGGGAATGGCCAGAGTTCAACGATCAATAACTTTTCGGCTAGAAGGGTACAAACTCTTGAACGATCAGTCAGAACAGCAAGTCTTGGCAGATGGGTCCGACACAAGAGACCCCAAATGTACCTTCGTTTCTCCGGAGACAGCCTCCCCTAGCCCGTACCTGCTCCCTCTGTTCTGGTCCAGGAATTCTGTGGCAGGAAGGACGATATCGAATTGGATAGGTGTTCCAGGTGCGATGAGCTCATCGGCGTCAGGGACATGGACTGCTGCTTTGGGAACAATCTTGTCATTCTCCAGCTCTAAATTTCTCAGGTTCTGGCTGAAGTATAAAAGAGGGAGGGAAAAATCAAATCCCGTTTAACCTTACACCTTTACAATCAAATGAACTCGTGTTGAATGCTGAAGTGACTTAAAATGGACAAGGGCGAAGATTTCAGTCAATCCTTCAACTCGTTCTACAAATAAATCCTCACAAAACATCATTCATGTCCGTGGTTAAACTCCTTCAGGACCCCCGGCCCCCACAGTTAGCTCTGCCACACAGCATTCTGCATTATGTTCTATTACTCAGCACGTTATCTACGATCTAGGTCTTTCTTCCGGTGAGACAGGTTTTTGAGAGCGAGGGCTACAGCTAAATCACATTTATTACTTGGTACACAGAAAGGCACTCAAAAATGTTAACCGCATGAATGACTACATCTTGGCCTAGCATTCACAACCTGGTCACAACCTGGCTTTAATTTCTCTCAAGAACCGCCCCCTCCGTAATGCACCCTCCCTTGGAGCTACCCCCACACCCCCCACGCTTTTCCTTGCTTCCTTCTCCATCCCAATCCCCCTTTCCAAAACACCAGCTCAAATTCCTGTTCCTCCACGAAGCCTTCCAAGCCAGCCCTGACCCTCTGTGCGCTCCCAGGGACAGTGTTGCACACCCGTGTGCCTGAGCTCAGCACTGTGTGCGCACACGCTGCTAACGTGTCTGACAGGACAGAAGAGGACCGTCAGTACAGTGATTAGTCACATGCCACCATGTTTCCTCTCTTCCAGCGTTGGGATGTTGTCATTTAACTTTTCACATCTTTATGATCTTTTCTTCCCTGCTCGAGGGTAAGCCCCTTTGAGGGAATGTCAACAAAGAATGTCAAAGTATTCTGATTTCTTAAGTTATTTGGAGCCTAAGAAGGCTCTTGATATCTCTGTTCATTTTTCTCGAGTATGTCAGTACTAAATACACTGTATGAAACGGCTCTAAGCAGCCACCTGACAGGTGGGCACGCTGAGCGGGAAGCGGACAGAAATACAGCATGGGTGTGCAGACAGCCACTGCAAGGACAGACCGCTGTTCCACCGCCATCGTTTCCAGAAAAGGAAGGTGCGGTCTCTAGAGAAACGGAGTAATTCCGAGAGCTCTCGGTGACCAGGCGGGTGAGCCCAACAGAGAGCGGAGGTCTCGCTGCCAGCTCAGTGCTGTCCCCGACGCCACACCGCCTCAGTCCACGAGCGCAGAATCCCTGTGCTGCTTCATCCGGGCTCTGAGGGGCGCACGAGTCTACGTGGTGAGCACTGGAGGAAGGTGGGAGCATAAGCTTAAAGGGAGAAAAGCGAGTCCCAAGATTTTGGCCCCGCAGAGACTCTACGGGGAGGGAACACAGTGACAACAGGACGCGGCCAGGTGTGGAGGGCGGTGACCCCGTCAGGCGAGGTTCGCACTTGAGTCTACAGCATCGGGAGCCGCGGAGGACTGAACACGGGAGTGACATGATGCAGCGTCACGTGACCTGCACGTCACCTACTCTGATGGACACATGCTTTGCGAGCGTTGTCCTACTTCAAACACCGCACGTCAGAGCAGCTCACATAGTTGAGCTCTCCTCCTTAAAACTCTTTCTTGGTTCCTGCTGACACCGCTCTCCTGCATGTTTCTTGGTGGCTTTTGTAGGTTCCTTCCCTTCTATGACAGATGCTGGTGTGCGTCGGGATTCTGTCCGAGGCTCCTGTCTTCTCCTTCCACACTCGTTCCCTCGATGATGTCCCGATTCACATCCTCAGTCCCGAGGTTTCCTCTGTGCTCCAGACTGGTATCATCCGTTGACCACCTGACGCTTCCTGGGGTGTGTCACGGGCCCCTCCATCTTACGTCCGAAGGGAACACTACCAACCCTTTTTCATCTCTGAATATGCCACCTTCTGCCCAGGTGCTCAACCCAGACAGGGGTCGTCATTTGATTTGTCCTTTCCTTCCATCCACATCTCACTATACCACGAGTCCAAGAGCCATCTACTCTTCGTCTCCTCTGCCACGATCCTGGTTTAAGGCGCCATCATTGTCGCCTGGACGGCTGCCATAGGCCTGACTCCATACCTACTGGCCCAGCTCTGTGTTCGTGTCCTCGACTGTATTCAGAGCTGCCCGTAGACAGCGCAAAGTGGATCATCTCTCTCCCCCGACACGCGCACGTCTCCCTCTCTGCACCCTTCGACCACTCCCCAGGATCCTGACCGTGACTTCCTTCGTGATCTGTTCCTGCCTCCCTCCCTCCCCCACCAACCTCACCCCTGCAACCTCACCCTGCTCCGCGATCCCCCTGGGCCCACACTGTAGTTATGTGGCCTCTTTTCAGTTCTTCAAACACACTAAGCTCTCGGCTGCCTTCTAGCCTCTGGAACTGCCGGCAGGAGCGCACGACTCTGGCTCTTTGCAAGAATGGCTACTTCTCACCGTTCCCTCCTCAGTCTCATTATCTCCACGGACAGGCCTCTCCATGACAGCACCTTGGTCTTTAACACCAGAGCGCTTTTTCCATTGAACTAAGTATTTATTTACCTTCTGCTGGTCCTTGCCGACCGGACTCAGCTTTCCCACCTCGCCCAGTGCCGGGGGCACAGAGCACAGACCCCACGAGCAAACCGGTACTTGAGCAGCTGGCCAAGGGAATGAGCATCAGAGGGGCACGGACTGCAGAACGAGGGGAGGCCACACGCGGTATTTGCTTAGCAGTGAGTGGCAGCTGGTTCCCAAGAACAGTTTCTCTGCTCCCCCCCCACCAGTCAACAAAACCTTTCTTTATTCTTAAGGAGCTGACCCTGAGAGAGACGGGAGCCCTCCCCCAGCCTCCACAGCCCTGGGCCGTCTCTGGCCACACCCGCCACCCTTCCAGTCTCCGTGTTGATTCAGTTGGCTGGCTAGAGGTCTTGCTTGTTTCAGGATTCTTCTGTATGATTTACTTATTCTACAACAGGGAGAAAAAATCAGCTACTGAATAATTCAATCTGAGCTACAAATTGTTTTTTAGAAAGCCAATCACACCTTCAATTACTAACACTAGTTCAACACCACATCGGCACCTAGACAGTGTTAGAACTGCAAAGGGACCGGGGCGGTCGCCTACTTTCACGTCTTCTTGCGTCACAAAGTCAAGGAGACAGAGGCCCAGAGAGCAGAGCCACGCCAGGCCATCTAGCTGTGTTGAAGGCAGAGCCTTCGGAAGGTCTCGGAACTCCAAGGCCAGCGTTCTCCGGCGTGCCCAGCTCCCACTGCCGCAGCTTTAGAGAGAGCAGGCCGGTGCGCTCACCCAGGAGGCTTGTGGCCTAGCCCGCTGGCCCAATCTGTATTCCCATTTCCACTTGGAGCGCCCTCCTTAGAGCTGCCCTTCATGAACGTGCTTCCCTGTAAACTGTGAAACCCAGCACTCAAGTGTCACCTGTTGCCTCTTGCCCATTTTTATTACCTTGGCTCAGCCTCTCTTGTTCTGTCTTAGCTACTCCAGCAGCAGCCTGGGGCATCCCTACCCTGTCCATCTCCCTGCCATGCCGCAGAACAGCCTTTCCACACGGGCTGTGATGGGCCACCTCCCTCAGCCTGCACTTCTGCTCCACGGCCCAGACCGCCAAAGCAGGGCCCCCCATCCATTCACCATCAGACTCACGGCTACTTCCCGGCCTTCTCTTTCTACTGCTCCTTCCTGCGCACCCAGGGCTCTGTGTGTGCACGCTGGCGCCCCGCTGCACAGCACCGAGACCCGGGGAACTGAACCTTAGCTCTTCAATGACTTCTGTCCAGACTCAAAAGATAATATCTGCAAAAGATTTATTTAATGGGGCTCTTTCTGCCATGCCACTGAAAAAAGGACACCACACATGGTCATAATTGTAACTCACCTTTGGCGTGGAAACTCCCCTTAAGACGAAAGGTGAGATTCCTGGAATAAACCCTAAAGCCATATTCAAAGCAAGAGCAAGGCTAGATGCATGAAAATGTTCACTACACATGGTAACAGCAAAGAAAGTAAAGGGAGGCCATCTAAATATGCAACAGCTAATGATAATAAATCATAGATGGGTGTGTATAGTTACTAAAAGGAACAATTATGAGAAGTGTAAAAATATGAAAAATATATGTGAGAAGGAAAAATTAACGCACATGCGAAAGTATCCATGTGCACAGAGATCAGGCCTGGGCAGTAACACAGATGCGGAAAAGGTGATTTTGTTCCTTATTTTAAAAAAGTTTTGTTTTGGTTCCAGAACTTTGTTGATGCTGACAGAAAATGTGAGAAGCCCTGACCAGCAGACCCTCGACGCCAGTCCTGTTTGCTCGGGCTGCGGCTGCGCGGTCCAGGGGAGGACGGAGCCAGGGTCCGTCCCCTCACCGGCATTGTGACCGTGGGCCAATACCCGCCTCTCCTGGCAGCCTGAACTCCACCCCCAGGTGGTGTGTGAGGATGAAATAACTCCTGTCGAATTCCTGACTCACAAATACACACAAGCCACTTTCCCACTGTCCTTTGTTACCTGGGGCACGAGCTTTCTTGCTTTCTTCCGAAACTTGTAATGGGAGTCACTGCCTGGAGAGCCGTCTGGTTCAACTTGATGGCGACCGCCTACGAATGCGCGGGAGGACAGGCTCAGTCCCAGGAGGGGCGCTCACCCTTCAGACTGAGCAAGGGCCGGGGATGTGGGGGGGCAGCGCGAGTTACCTCTGGGTTGTCAGTCAGGTAGATCTGTCTGGAGATGTTGTTTATGGCACATATCCACTGTGGAGAGAGGACATTAAATCTGCTGGAGCCCAGTCACTAGGACGCTAGTCGCTAGACCAGGACGGAAGTGAAAGAACAAAACCTTTACCTCTTCATTTTCCTTTCTGCTTTCTGCCTGGAGGATTATTCCCCTGAAATAAAGTGCATCCAAGTCAGTGCTTCCCGGACCGCTGACGGGCTTAGTCCACATGCACTGAACTCAGCTGGTCCCAAAGGGAAGGGCCAGGAAGGCAGGATGGCGGGAAGGAGAGAAAATGGGGCTCTGGCTCGCTGCTCAACCACTGTGTGATCCTGGACCAATGCGTCCTTCCCCTGCACCTGCGCTCTCTCGTCTGTAAAGTGAGCAGCTGGGCTCAGATCTACTAGCTCGAGCTGGGGGTCCACAAGCATGGACATCCTGTTGGCCTCTCAGATGATCGGGGCCGCCAGGTGTCCAGCGCAGAGGAATCAGCAGACACCCCACACTTCCCATGGAGGGGAGAGGGGAATCGGATGCAAATGACACTGCCCTACTTCTGGGGAGGGCGTCCCCCTTTCCACGGACCCCACAGTGGCAGGAGGGGAGCGTGGCTCTTATCCTGGTTTACATCTGGGATGACGGAGGAGTTACATCACCAGGACTGGGATACCAGTCCGTTCCTGTCACCCAGGAGGAAGGATAAGGTCTGACACTGCTCTGCCAACCAGTCAGATGGTCCACACTGGACTGACTTGCCCAAGCACGCTCCTGTTGACATGGAACTCCACTCAGAACCGCACACGGGAGCAAATGCAAGCAGAGCAGCCCCAACTGAAGGGCGGGTGGTCCCTGCGAAGGACTCCAAGTGCGCGCTTCTGGGCCCCTGCAGCACACGGCGGTGCGGGGGGCCTCAGCACGGGCTGAGGGCGCTGTCCCCTCTTGGGTTTCAGCTGGAGCAGCGGGCTCGCCCAGGCAGGTCTGGGGGCTCTCCTGCTCCCCCCACCCAGCACAGAGCTTCTGCGGAGCAGGCAGGAGCGGCCACAGCCTTCTCTTGACAAACCGCTCCTCCCACGGCTGCCTCCCACACGGAGGCCACATCTCCTCCAAAGCCATGGACAAATCCGCACTGGGGCTCCTTAAATAAGGCAGAGCGGATCCCACAAGGTCCTGTGTGCATGCTTGGGGAGCACATAAGAACAGCCTCCCCAAAGGTCAGCAGTACCCGGAGCGGGGCCTCTCCCACGGAGGGCCAGCACGGAGGGATGAGCTAGGAGGCCCTTGGCGGGGTGGAGTCACTAGACTGGCTCTCCTCCCAAAGAGACCCCGTATGGCCTACGATTTTCCGTTGGGCGTGGTGATCTGGAAGCAGTATCGACGGTCTTCACAATCCACCGCCATCACCGAGCAGTTGTCCAGGTCCTGGATCAGGCCCCCGGCCACGGCGCCCCGGGGCTGACACATGAGGTTCCCGCCTTGCGTGAAGAAGTAAAGCCTCTCCCAGGTGGTGGTGACCAGCCCTGTTTTACTGTAAGAATCGTGGCTTTAGAACGCCCGCTGGTACTAGGAAGCCCGCACGGCACCTCAAGGTCTGGCTGCCTCTCGAGCACTGGTGGCATTTTAGAAATAACATTTCTTTACATTAAAGCAAAACTGCTTTGGAAATAATCCAAATGCAGCGGAGAAGAGGCACAATTTAGCTTGAGTGACCTGGAAGTCAGGGGCTCTGTTCACACCGGGGGCGGGGGGGGTTGGCAGCCCAGGGCCAGCTCCGGTGTATGGGCAGCATGCACCCCTCCCATCCCCCAACAGCAGAGACACTGGCTTCTTCCAAGGTCCAAAAACAGAACTAGTCCATCCCCATTTGAACCTGAAAACCTAGATGGTCATTCCTCTAAGACATGGAGCTGAACTGCTCTGAGTCTAGTGAGAGTCTCCGGGGTCCCCTCGGCTCACGGCACCTGCAATCCTGGGGGCATGTATGACATTGAGTTTTGCTCCAACTGGATGTTTTGTGGGCTGCTTACAAGAGGAATATCCAGTAACTGGCAAATTACACCAACCTTGTAGGGTTTTCTCTCCATACAAACTGCCGGAGACATTTAACTTGTGATCGCAACAAGCTGAGCTTTGAGGAGCTCCCGTTGGTAAGAAAACAGCTGGCGAGTCCTCTCTGCGGATCCTCCATTTGAGAAACACCAGGTACATTTACCTGAGTCAGAGTTTATCGAGTAGCAACTATGTGCAAGGCGCTAGGCTTCCTGCCTCAATAATTACAGTTATTTCCAAAAAATGGTAATAGCTAACATGTGGGTGCTTACTACCTACTAGAAATGACCTCACTCCGTCCCTGCAACAACTATATTTAGTAGGTGTGATTATCAGCTCCGTTTCATGCCTGACGCGACTGAGGCCCAGCCGGGGGCTGTGACTGAACCAAAGTCAGAGTCTGCTCTTGGACACAAGGAAGCCCAATCATCCTCCCTTCAATTCAGTGGCCCCGAGGGTGACCGTGTGCTTCTGTGTGGGAGAACCTGGATGGCCCTGGACTCCGGCCTCAGCAGCAGGCCTTGAGTGCTCGCTCTCACCCGTCAGGGGCCTGGGCCAAGGGCGGGGTGGGACAGAAACTCCCTACGGTCCAGGACGACAACGCCGGTTAAGAGCAGGCTATCTGTGTATGGCCACGGTGACCAGGGACAGGCGTGGCCCAACGCTCGGAGTCTACGCACTGGGTTTTTGTGACACTGGTTCAAGCCCACCCCTCAGGGACTTGGGCCAGAGCCCCGGAGGCTTCCGTGTGGCGCCCCTGGTGGGCGTTCTTCCCCAACCTCACTTGAACAGATGCTCTGTTGCCACCTGAGGGCAAACAGGTCTCAGAAACAGGCAGGGAGCGGCGTCCTCACCTTCTCAGATTAAGGTAGCCAGCCTTCTGGATGAGGTTCCTGTTGATCTGTGGCGCGGCCACGTCGGAGTCCGGGGTGTAAACAGACTCATCAACAGACAGCAGGTCCTGCTGGGACACCCGCATCTTCTCCGCCTCGGCTTCTAGCTCCACCTGAATGCTTAAGACAGAAGGGGTCAGGTCAGCCACTCCTCACTGGCCGAGCAGCAGGTGGCAGAGCTGTCCCCACGGCTTCCAGCCCCACGAAGGGAAACAGGGCCCAGAAGCTGGAGATGGTGGGACTCGAGTCTGCAATGCTCGAAGTGTTTATATGTGACTATGACTGCTGCTTTAAAACAGAACACGAGGAAGAGCACTGGGTGATGCCCGAGCCCAGCGAAACAATGCCTCCAATTTCTCTTCAGACAAAGCGGTATCCAGGCTTAGAACTGTTGATGCAATTTTTTTTAAAAGACTGATTCATCCATTTTAGAGAGGGAGGGAGGGGGGGAGAGAGAGAGAAGGCACACAAGGGGGGTGTGGAGCCTGACCTCGCAGGCCCTGAAATCACCACCCAAGCTAAAACCAAGAATCGAATCCGAGTCTTAACTGAGCCACCAAGGTGTCCCATGTTGATGCAAATTATAGGAGAAAAGCTTTGATGAGCCCATCCTCAGGGCTGCAGTGCAGGCTGCCTGCGAAAGAGCTGGAAAGGAAGGAAGGCAACATTCCTGCCCCCACCCCCCGCTGGCTCCCCTGAGGTGGAAAAAGGGTCACTGGAGATAGGAAAATGACCAGGAGGTGGGACGAAGGCACAGGGCCCGCCGGCCAAGGGCTGCCCACGCTACGCACTAAGGGTAAGAGGCCAATGCCCAGACTCTGGCTCGTGTGTGCTGAGGTGTGGAATGAGCTGTGGGCAGAGGCTCTGAGATCTGCAGAGAGACAGCATCACAAACGCAAGCACGAATGTCCCGCCATCCGTTAATAAAAAAAATCTAGCCCATGAAAAACCTTTGAAGGGACAGATGGTTCTCTCAGGACACACAAAGGCAGGGAATTCTGGGAGCTAAAGCAGGGTAAGACAGAGGCAGTCAGAGAGGGCCGGGGGAAAGAGAAGGGGGAAAGTGACAGTAGGCACATGCCCTCCTCTCTCCTAACACCCCCGGCAGCTAACAGTCAGAATAAATGGCAGGAAACCAAATCGGATTTCAGAGTGCTTTCCAGCCTCATCACAGACCCAGCCCGCACGAGCGGCCGGGTGCAGGCCACTCAGTGACCGCCAGGAAGGCGCAGGTGCCTTCGACGCTACAACCCTCCCGTGCGCTCCTTCATGTGCGCCTATGAATGCTCGGCTCTGGATTTTCTCAGGATTCGTTCAACAGAGTCCAGTGGTGGCCTCAAGGTATTTTGAAATGCACGGGCTCCTGGGTGTCGCAGTCAGTTAAGCATTTGACTCTGTTTCGGCTCAGGTCACGATCTCAGAGTCGTGAGATCGAGCTCTGTGGCAGGCTCCGGGCTCTGCGAAGAGACTGCTGACGTTACTCTCTCCCTCTCCCTCTGCCCCTCCCTGCACTTGCTCACTCTAAAATAAATTAATCTTTTTTTAAAGGTATTTTGAAATGCAACATCCTTAAGAAAAGGAGCAACCTTCCTCCATTTTTCCACACAAAAAAAATCCTATACTCCAATCCTTTTGTATTTCTGCTTATCAACCATTCTCTCTCGTCCATACTCCAGAAATCATGGAGTGCTCCAGGAACCATGTCTGCGGTGTGAATGAAACAAGCCTCCTTGGGGCTCACTGTCTCAGACACTGGCAATGGAGGCAAAGGGTGTCCAAACAGCCACAGCATCAACTAAATGTGGCAGGACAGCCTGAAGAGAGGATGTTGTATTTTCAAAAAAATAAGCATTTGCAAGACCGAAGTGCGATTTTTTGAACTGATTCAAAAAAGGCATAAAGCCTCGTTATCTACATAAATTGACGTGATGGCCAGTTTCCTAAAGAGTCACAGCACTTCTGCCTGCAAACCCCTTGGCTCCAAAGGGGAAGTGAGGCCACTTCTAAATCCACAGCGAGCCTATGCCGGGCTCACGGGCTGGAGCATGTGAAGGCTGGCTGTCAGCACACAGGAGACCCTCCCTCGGCACAGGAACTGGGACTTGATGCGAAAGTCCCCCTGCAGACACTTTATTTTTTCTTTAAGCTACGTGATCCGTTGTTCACGTGGTAGGCATGCCTCTGGGCTCCCCACGGGGCGGGGGGCGGGGATGGCAGAAGGCATTACTTTCCAACCTCAGTATCCCAAGTACTGGCAGCTAAGAAGGGGGCCCACTGCTCAGAGTTCCCATGGTGGCGGTGGCAGGGCTCCAGGGGACCCTCCCACTTCCCAGAGGGAAGAATTCAGCAGGAAAGGCAAAGGCGCCCAGGACCCAGAGTGGCGTGCTGCCTTACCTTTGGACCATGTCCGCAACTGAGGATAAAAAGCTGTTCATGTTTTGGGAAAACATCTCTGCTCCCTTCTTAAAAAAATTAATCTGTAAGACAGAATGTGATGTTCTGAAGGTCATCTAGGAAAGGTGATCAGTGAGTGCATCCAGCATGGGACTGACCTCGCAGGGTGGCGACCCTGGCTGGCTGGCCCCACCGCGTGCTCGTGCTCCGTGTGCCTCTGCCGAGCTCCCCACCCCCCAGCAGCGGAGCTCCTCCCAAAGCCCCAGCGCGCTGCAGAACCGGGGGTGCTGGCACCGAGCTCTCTTACTGAAAGGCCGGAAACATCAGGGATAATGGGAGTTCACCGCTTGGCACATCCCAGACCAGGCGTGTCGGTAGTTACTCCTGACAATTATCTCCGATAGTCATCAGCTCTTGTTTTGTGAATTCTAGATAGACAGCTTGTGGGGGGCAAGGAGTAGGTCTCCACCTTTGCATTTCCAGGGGCTCCCTAGCATGTGACACCTGACATGCACAGTCCCGGCCAGAACTGGACGAGCATGGGGTGTAGGGCGTGGTGGGTGTTCAGAGGAGCGCACCCGGAAGGCCGCCTGACTCCGGTCAGCAGGCTGCGCCGCTCGGAACACAGCCAGACAGAGGATACGCCTGGGACGCTGCCGAGGGGAAACTGGGCTGAAGACCCTTAGCGGCTCTTCCAACCCTGACATCAACCCAGAGGGGCTGTGGGTGTGAAGAGGGAGCAGAGCTCTGGGCTCGAAGAGGGGCTCGACGCGGGTGAGCTCCCTTCCGGCCCCCAGCGTCCTGGGATGCGGGCTCTCTCCACCCAGGGGAGGGTGGCCCAAGGAAGGCTCCATCTCCCATGAAAATAAAACTTCAATTGCTGGCTTTTGGGGAACGGACAGAAGGAAGTCCTTACTTCCTGTGATGCTGGGGTATTCACTTCCCAGTCCGGGTTGCCTCACAGGGGGAAGAGGGGCCACCCCTGTGCATTACTGACATCTGTAACCATCCGGCCCCGAAGCTCAAGTCTCCATTTCCTTCCGGGGCCGAGGCTTTAAAAAATCTGAATACTAGGCGTGACCGGCTCCATCTCACATGCCTGATCACAGAGAGGTAAGAGCTGCAAGCCCGAGTCATGAAACAAGGGAGGAAACACTCAGCCTTGGAGGTGGGTATTTTTGTCTTTCCCACCCTTCATGCCAGCTCATGGTCTGATCTGGAGCGGCCTCTGCCCCGGGTGGTGGGTACAGAACCCGACCGCGCACCCCAGTGAGGTGGCAGGGGCTGTCATGCTTACATCCTGGAGGAGTCTGCACCCCCACGCCCTTCTTTTTTCACAGCATAAAAACAGCGGATGATCACAATTACCTTAACGCAAGGTAATCATGCAGGGAGCAGCTCTGGCCCCGTGATCTTTTAATCATACAGAGATCAGAACAGTAAATGCCATTCTAAGTCTCGGAAACCTCCAGTAGCGAAGTCTGTTCGAGGAGCCTTCTGCATTTCACAGTGGGTTTCCTCTCTTGCCCCTCCCTGAACTCCTCAGAATTTAGACTCGGAATTCCACGTCTTAGCTCCTGTGCTATTGTGTAAGCTCCTGGGGCGGGGTGGGGGGGAGGCTCCTGCAATCCCGCAGACAGTCTGATCTGAAGGAATGGAAGGGAGGGATGAGATCCTGGCTTCTCCAGCCACCTTTCATCGGATCTCCCCTGTGAATACTACCCTGGCCTTGGTTTCTCTGATCTCATAAACCTGCACACAGCCTGCAAGACCTCAGTTGGCTTCAGGCATGACGAACGAGTTGTGATTTCAGGGCAGACCCGTTTAACAAGGACCAGGGAAGGCAAAACTGAAGTCAAAGAGCCTGCACTGCAGTGGGTGGGGCCAAGAAGCCTGACTCAGTGCCACATCATCCAAGGAGCCAGATTCTCGTGCCTTCCTGAGGCACAGGAAGTACAGTGGTCAGACGGCCATCAGCTAACTACGGTGGACGCATAGTCAACGCCGATTTAAAAGGGCTGATGAGGCAGATGGAGAACGAATGCTTTGGAATCATCCAAAAGATTCATGTGGTTAGACAACAACTGGTCTAAGCAAAGGAGCTATAGCTTTCGGCAGGATTTGAAGTCTGCAGGGGGAGGGAATATTTGGTCTTGTGTCTTGAAATCTGGGTACTTTGCACATGAAAAGTGAAACATACCATCCTCAATCCTCAAAAATGCTGCTGTAGCCACCTAACAATGACGGTGTGCTGCTCTGCTCAGTGTCCCCAAGCCCGGGGTGGGGGTGGGGTGCTCCCGCAGTCGGGCCCCCTCTCCCCAGGCCCCCTCTCTCCACTGGGCAGCAGGCAGTGTTCACTTAGAAAGTGCAGGCTGGGAGAAGCGGGTGTGGTCCTTAAGGTGGAACAGACGAAAGCCGCCAGGAACAAGTCCATCCCTTAGACCTCCTGAGGCCCCTCCCTAACTAACCAGGCACCCCAACCACTGACTGCTCAGCCTGCAGCTGCTCCGCTTTCTGAGGCTCAGTCCAGGCCCCTCTCTGACCCTGGGCCTCTGACTCTGGAGCTGGGATTCCTGCTCCACAGGCCTGGACTGTCCATCCCGGGAGGAAGGACATGACAGGAGGCGTCACTGAGAGAGAGCAAAGGCAGGACCAGCGTTCTCCAGCGTGGCCAGGCCCTCCGCCGGGCAGGGGTGCAATGACTAAGGAAGGAGAGACGCGGCACCGGCACCCACTGCGAGGAGGCTGGACGCTGCTGGGGGACCGGAGCCCGCGCTGGACAGGGCTAGCTTTGGGTTCAACCCAGCTTTACGCAATGACACAGATTATAGAGCTGTATTTACACAGCACCTCTGAAGGCTAAGCCGACCTGAGTTACCTCGCCATTCGATGTCACAGCCACATTAAGACAGATCACAGAGCCTGAATGCCTAAGATCCTCTCTTGTTCCCCTTTCCCCTGAATGCTACTGATGCTGTGTTTTTTGAAATACATGTATTTTTTTTTTACATGTATTAAAAAAGAATAGATGCTCACACATGTGAAATTTTAAAAAGTCGCTGACTTTTTTTTCTTCTCAACATTCTGCTTCCTGACGTCCCTTTCTGCTCCTAGATTGTCAACTGAGAGAAGATTCCCAGGTGTGTTTTCTGCATGCTGGGGTGAGGTCTTTAAGTCCACGAAAGTGGGGCTAGATCCGGGCAGGGATGGAGGGGAGGGGTGGTGCCATTTGCCTCATATGGATCCTCACTTCTATCCCTGCCAGGTGGGTGCCACTCGAGAATGATGACAGACGAATGTTCAGGAGCCCACTACCTGGGGGAAGCGGCCGCATACATCCTGGACAGAGACTTCAGCCAGCAGCGGTAACGCTTCGCCATGCCCCACATGCCAAGGTGCCAGCAATGACCTCAGCAATGAGAACAGCCAGCTGACGGTGACCCTCCACACGGAGCAGCAGGGGAATGTGCGGGGGCCCCTGAACTGTAGGCCCAGCTCCACCAACCTGAGCAGTCGGCTGCTTCTCAGATCAGACCAGGCCTGGCTCTCACTTGGCTCAGAGACCAAGGGCCATGCCAGCCCCTCCCCTTGGGAGACTTGGGATCGAGGCCATCACTGCCGGCACGTACAGCCTAACAAGTCCAGCCCACCTGGAAGCTCTCCATGTGCTGAATCTAAGGAAGGTTCCAGGGAGGTGGTGCGTTCGTGTTTCTTTCTCTGATGATGCTTCGGTTTCTCCCAAACCCTAGCTCAGCAGGAACGCCAAGCTGTTCTCCCCAGCTGGCTCAGGTCTCAGGCCTCAGGGGAAGGGCACGGCCTACCTGTCCGTGGGCAAAGCCTATCATGGGCTCCATCATGGCCACGCGCTTCCTGTACTGCAGCGCGTTGAGGGCGCAGTAGTACTGAAGGGAAGAGAGGTGCTGCTTCCGCCGCGCGGCCGCCACCTCTTTCACGACATCCGTCTTCACCTGGGTGAGAGGCGGAAGGAAAAACGTCAGGCTGTCTGATGGACGTGGCAATTCTGTAAGAGCATGAAGCTTCAACAGTGTGCGTTGACGCATGAGACCCATTTCTGTGACCAATACAATAAAACATAGATAAGGTTTCACCTTATGTTTTAAAAACTCCCAGTTAAAAATACCAAAGTAATAGCCTCTCCACCCTTGTGGGGCTGCCCCGGGGTGAAGCCAATTACTCTCCGATCCTTTAGGAGAACAATATGGTGGCATGCACTGAAAGCCACAAACATTTTAGTTCAGTCATAAGATTGTATTCCAAGGATATAATTTAGCCCAAGGAAATCATGCAATAGAAGTAGGAATTTAGATGCATTAAAATGTTCAATATCATCTACAGTAGCAAAAAAGCACGAGTTAAAGAAGCAGAATCAACACTCAGGGCAAGAAATTCAAGTGACCTGAATACGTAGGAGGCAGACAAGCACGAGGGACCAAGCTTGAGGTGAAATCACTGTGCAAGTGTAATTTTACGATGCTTCCAAGTTGGTGTTTAATAAACCAGTTTGAAAAGCTAGAATAGGGAGGTTAAAGACTACTTATGAGATTTAGAATAAGTAATTAAAAATCTATGTATATGAAAGAAGAGAAAGAATTCATCAAGGTACCCTCCGTGCTGTGAATTCGCAGCAGGAACTTAGAAAAGGAGCTGAGGTAAACGAGGTGAAAAACAATGTTATCAGGTAGGTATTCTTACCTTCTCGTTCTCCTTTTTTTTGGGAAGCCTGCTATATTTTGCCATCGAGAGGTCATGCTCTAAAAATAAAGAGGCGTTTTAGCACCCAGGTGGGCTGAAAGGCGAGCATCTTCCCCCACATGCATACTAAACCCACGCGCCAACAACGGAGAGGATGCCTACCATTACTGGCGAGTCCAAAAAGATCCTTTAAAGTGCTAACCTCTGAACAAGAGGAAAAAAAAAAACATCTTAGAGCAAAGAAAAATAAAATATGCCAACCCAGAGCTCTGTGCTTCCCCAAGAAAGTCTATGTGTGGAAGGAGGAAGGCTCTGGGAGCACCTCCTCAAGGCCTCTGCCCTCTCAGGGCTCTGGCCTCCTGGCTGGGAATCCGGATCCGACTGGAGCTTGTGGCTTCAGCTGCCTCCCAAACTTGGGACCAGGACTGCCCTTTGGGCCACTCCTCGTAGACAGCATTCGGGGGTCCGTGAAGCAGAGGGCACTGGGCTGCAGTGTGTGGTGGCCAGGTACTCTTCATGGAGACCTGGAGTATACACCTAAACTCGGATTCTTTGGCCCCCAAAACAAGTGTTTTAATACCTCTTTCCTCACAATACCCAGACCATACCCAGAACCTGGGAGTGCCGTGTTGCTGGCGTTTTAACACCTGCAAAGCCACCACTAACGAAGGAGTACAGGGTGCTTGTTTTGATGAAAACGGCTGAAGCCATCGAGGATACGGTACCTGCGACAAGCCAACAAAACACCGCTCTCACCCCCGTGGGTGCCATACTCCTCACGCACGCCCAAAGAGGCGTAACAGAGTCCAAGACCGAAAAAACAAGGAGGTCAACGAGGGTGATGGCTGTCCAAGGTTAAAAACTTAAGAACACAGAGGTATCTAAAAGAAAGCGATACTTTCTCCAACTCTACCGCAATCCAGTTTTGCTTCATCAAACAAAGGAAAGCGTTTTCATACCTTTTATGTCTTTTTCAGTTTGCCTCAAAACGGCCTCCAGCTTTTCAACCTGTCTTCACGTTATTCTTACTCTTTCTGGTATCGGGATGCTTTCTGCCTTTCCCTTTCCTCCCCCCTCGCCCTTTTACTTCCTATTGGAGCACTTTCAGGGTTTTTCACTTCCCGGGTCAAATAACTTCCTTAGTAGCTTTTGTTGTGTTCTCTTCATTCAGATATGTACTTGTATTGGTGCATAAATGAAAAAGGCAGCGAAAAGTCAGATAAAAACCATCACATGGAGGGGGGGGCCAGATTCTAATCTGGTTCTCAGGCTGACTCAAGTATGACCCGGGCCAAGCCCTTCAAACTTGTGTGTCTGGTGTCGTCAGAGAAGGTTACTTTGATTGACTGTTTCCATAGATACCTAGGAGGCTTCTCTTTTTACTACTACCACGTAGTTTCATTCTCTCAAAAAATCGCCATCCTGGGCAAATACTCCTAATCCACACATGAGCCCTTCAGGATTGACGAAGGCCCGGTGGTTACTGCTGCCGGCACCCTCTGCCCCCGGCTGCCTTCCAACACAAAGCTGAAAGACACAAATCCGACAACGTAGGTCTGGGGGTGGGGTGGGGTGATTATTTTCTGTCTAAAAGACTTAGAGTTTGTTTTTAAAATAATATCCCCACACATTTCTATGATTTTACTTAGAGAAAATCTTTAGAAGATGATGCGCTCAGTAAGACTCTGTACTGGACAGTCAGCACAGGACTGCGTGCGGGGTTGGGATTTACATGGAATTACAGATCAGCAACACTCAAAACCACTACGAATCCTGCTCGGGCAAGGTTTCTCCTGACATGAGCTGACATATCATTTATTGTTCTGTGTCAGGTTTCAGTGCTGTCAAACTGCCCTTGGCAAACGTTGATGCCAGGTCTACCCCAGCTCCCTAGAGCCTCAGGTGACGTGATCACAGGGAATCGCCAAGTGAGGGGGGAAAGGAATGTCATCTTAAGATGTACTCCATCTTTTCTCCCTGAATAAATTTTACATTTTAAGGTGATATATATATATATTTTTAAATATTTTATTTATTTGAGAGCAAGAGAGCGAGAGAACCAAGCATGAGGGGGGTGGGGGGTGGGAAGAGGCAGAGGAAGAAGCTGACTCCTTGCTGAGCAGGAAGCCTGGAGGAGGAACTCCATCGCAGGACCCAGGATCATGACCCGAGCGGAAGGCAGACGCTTAACCGACTGAGCCACCCAGGGGAAGTACTATACTGAACAGGTCTCTTAAAGAGGAAGTACTGTACTGAACAGGTCTCTTGGTACTCGGTTTAGACTTTCTGGCCAGCAATTTTCTACATCAGTGTTCTAGAAAATACAATTCTTTAATCTCCAAGCAATGAATATTTTCAATGACATAAAGAACAAAAAGACTAGAAAGTTTGGGTTTCCTTCTGTAATATCAACTACTTTTTTTTAATCAAGATTTTTGGTTCTTTTTTATTCATTTTTTGACTACCTTGATTTGCAAGAGATATAAAATTACTCTAAAGTTTTGTTTTGGTTTCTCATTGAAGAACCAAAATTAGTCCAAAAGGGCAACCAGGTTCTCTGAACCAGTCCCAGGTCTGCCCACCTACTAAAATGTGAGCTCCAGGAGAACAGGGAGCTCGTCTGCCTTGTTCATGGCTGCAGGCCAGGGTCTAGCACAGGTAAAGCACAGTACCCGCCCCTCTGTTCCTATCTAAGCCACCCACTTTACATTCCAAAGCATTCATGGCTCCCCCAAAGCAGCATGACTCCTACAAATGCTCCAACCAGTAATCTAAACCTTGCCATCTTGTCTCCTTGGTAAACACTTACTCATCTCTCAAAACCAGCACAAAGATCACCTTCTCCAGGAAGCCCTCCCTGGTACCCTAATGTCAAAACGGTAATCACACCTTTCTGTGAGCTGTTTTTATTCTTTGTACCTCTCTGTCCTGCTGCCCTCATCACATGATGTTACGATTGTCGGTTTCCAAGTCAGTTTTCTCATTAGACTGTAACCTCCTTTAGACAAGCCAAGAACACAGTGGGGATTCAATGAAAGTTAGCTAAACTGAAGTGCTCAGAAAAAGAAGGGCATTTCTCAATGATGCACATATTTAAAGAAATTAGTACAGTCAGAACAATTATGAAATGAATTGATGTTTTGAAGGTAATTGGCACTGAACTCAGTAACTTTACCTGTGAGGTCCTTTTCTCGAAATTGTATAATAGGTAGAACCATTGTGTCTGCCAACTGTTTAGCCAGCTCTGTATGGAGAACATTAAGCTGAAAAAGAAAGAGAAATCTTACTGAAGAAAATCATACGCACTATTACGGACACTGATTTCCCCACAGGACCACACTGAACACTTCCGTGTGGTTCGAGTCCTGTTACGCTTGCTTAACAAACAACCCTTCAGAAAGCTGCAAATGATACAGGTCTAAAGGTACGAAAACCAAACGTGAGGTTCTGAGCTGGCCTCCGTCGGGTTTGCTCGAGGAGTCTCCGAGCCCGCGGCTACGGCCCGTGTACTGTGCAAACCCTGCTTGTGTTCTCGGGCTGAGCCACACCAGCCGGAGGAGGACACGCTCACGTGCTTGTGCAAACACAGCTCACCAGGAGCGCTGACCTCGGGTCACACTTTGCCAGGCCACCATGCGCTCGCTCCCTCTCAGAACGGCCAAAGTCACACTTGAAAGACTGGCCTGCCGGGAGCCTCCTGACCCTAAAACCCCGGCAGGGGTGGGCCTGGAACCTACGCTGGAGAAAGAAGGCTCCCCACCGAAACCTGAGATCCTAAGCCTATGTTCTTTCAAAGAACAAGACGGTTGTATTCAGATGGAATCCTCCTCGCCAGGTCATTTTAACGGCTCCTGAGTCTTTCGCTCCTTCCACCTTGTCAAGGCCTTTCTAAATCCTGTTGTAAATGGTGAAGAAATAAGCCGTCCCCCCTCAGCACTCCCATTTCTGAGTACTTTTTGCGTGCCAGAGTTACGTGCTTTCTATTGCTTGGTTCTCACCCACTCTGACAGTCAGGCCTTATTTATTATACCCATGTAACAGGGAGGCAAACAACTCCAAATCCAGAAAGCAAGGAGGAGGAATGGCTGGGATTTTCATCCTGGGCTACTGGAACCTGAACCAGGCTTTTCGTCTTATACCGTGCTGGATAGAGAATCTGCCTTTATGCCCACATATTTGCCCAAACTTCAAACGTTTGGTAGTCTAGACATCGGCAACGAACACAGATATTACTAAAGATGTTCTGGGATTCCTGCTTGGTGAACAAAGGGAAATCACCCAGCAATCTTTTTCGCAGTGTGCATTTGGCAAAGTTTTGCTTTCACGCCCATAGGTCTCCACACCAAGAAGCCTGTTTGAGAATCTCTGACGGGGCCCAGCTTCCGGGAGGCCACAATACCACCTGTAAGATCACATTCCCAGCCTTCCATCCTTTGGGAATGATTCACTCCCCACCAAAACAATCATCGGTCCTGCCCATGAAAGAAAGTAGGGTTGTAAGTATCTTAAACCGGAAATATCGGTTCTGGGGGTTTGAGGACTAACCACATTTCCTTAGCAACTGGCTCTGGTCAAGAAAAGACCTGACTTCAGTGGGTGCAACCCGCTGTTTCTCCCCCCGGGCTGTTTATTCATGGTTAATTTGGAAACATTCGTCTCCTCACGTCCAAAAAAATTCCTTTTTGCTCCTTTCTAATTACTTCTTTCCATTCACGCTCCTCCTCTTCCAGAAAAGCTATCCATCCATTTTAAACATACATTTTTTAGAGAGTCAGAGTCACGGGGAACGGAGGAAGCAGAAAAAGAACTGGATGATGCGGTCTCGATTCTATCCCCGGTGCCTAGGACAGCACTACACGGGAGGTGCTCAACGCACGTTTGCTGAACGAACAGCAACCTGTTGGGTTGATTTGTTGAATGAATGACGATGCAATCGGTATATTTTATATGAATGTTAGTTTCGCATTTTATTTTAATTTTTTAAAAAGATTTTATTTATTTATTTGACAGAGAGACAGCCAGCGAGAGAGGGAACATAAGCAGGGGGAGTGGGAGAGGAAGAAGCAGGCTCATAGCGGAGGAGCCTGATGTGGGGCTCGATTCCATAACGCCGGGATCACGCCCTGAGCCGAAGGCAGATACTTAACGACCGCGCCACCCAGGCACCCCTAGTTTCGCATTTTATAAACTGAAGACAGTATCTCTTTTACGTCAGCGACCTAACAGTTAAATGGCACCTGCATATTCTCTTTCGCTTCTTTATAATTTTCTACTCTAAGTCCCACAAGCTCCTGGAAAGGCGAACTACCGATTTCACACCGAGCTAGTTCTGCAGAGGGCTCTGCTCAGCACCAGCAGCCTCTGATCTGGAGTGTCTACCCAGCTCGGATTTAGGTACTTCTAACAACACCTGTTTTTCAAACTGTCCAAATGTATTATACAATACAGCTACAAGAACACTTGTATGCAACCGTTTGTGGTGGGGGGAATCGTGCCCTCCCTCATCCTCCCCCAAAGGAATGTCCATCCAGAACATGTGAGTATTTAGAAACAAGGTCTTCACAGATGTAATGAAGGACCTGAAATGAGATCATCCTGGGTTATCCAGGCAGGCCCTAATCCAATGACAAATGTCCTTATTAGAAGAGAAGACACAGATGGAAGGGGTGAAGTGGATGGGGAGGAGGCCATGGGAAGGCAGAGACAGGGACTGGAGGGATGCGGCCATATGCCAAGGGATGCCCAGGGCCACCAGAAGCCGGAACGGGCCGAGAAGATTCCTCCTCAGGCCTCTGGAGGGCGCCTGGCCTTGCTAACAACTTGATTTCATACTTCTGGCCTCCAGAACTGGGAGAGAATAAATGTCTATTGTTGTAAGCCACCTACTTGTAATTTATTACAAGCAGTCAGAGAAACCAATACACTCTCTCAGGAAACTGAATTCTCAGAAATCTTTCTCTTGGTCCATTGTTCATGTATAACAAAGGCTTTCTCCTCAAACCAGAAACATAATCGCATACAACCTTTCTTGTGACATGAGCTTTGGAAGAGCAACAAGCTGAGATAGCTTCTTAGATATTTAAGTAGATATCTAAAACAGAAATTGGGCCAACACAAAGATGAAAGAAAGCTCAAGAAAGAACCAAATAAAATTTTGCCACGTTGAGATCTTACCTCATCTACCACTTTGGAAAAATAGTGGAGTGTAGAAATTACTTCTTCGTCGCCTTTGCCAAGAGCAAAATTCTAAGACCAGAGAATAAAAAACCTGGGTGTTAATGCTTGGGGAGTCAGTGCTGCCGCCTCACCCACGTCCCACCGCCCTCCACGCCAGCTCCACTTTGCTCCCGAGCGCACATCACGTCACAGTGTCTACCTGCAGAAGACGAGTGCGCTCGCCTCGTCCTGCCTCAGCGATGTACTCCATCGCCCCTCCCTGACTATTCCTTTCTTGGCCATCACCCTTCTGTCCGGACATAATGGCATTTTTGAGTTTATTTCCTGGAACTGGGTTATTTCCTGGAATTTGATCCATATGTAGCCCCTCAGACCATGAACCCTCAAGGCAGTGGGTGACTTCTGTAGGCTAATTAGAATACATCATAAAGACTTTGGGATAATCACCAGTTAGAATTTATCAGGGAAAAGAAAAGGCAAGACAAAAAAAAACAAACAACGACAAAAACCCAGGAGTGGACAAAAAAGAAAGAAGGAAATCAAAGCCTTTCAAGGATGCCCTTGGAGAACTCCTTAAAAGAACTGCACTTGCGAGAGTCCCGAGCACAGCATCTCGCGTCACATAAATACCCAGTTACCTGTTTTTCATATGCCAGCAGCTGCTTAGAAAGCTGTTGAGTGGCCAGGCACATCTCATTCTGCAGGGAGAAGAGAAAAGCAGGTAAGATGTGTCCAACACATGTATAGTCACCAAAAAAAAAGTCACTTCAGAGAATCCCATAAAAAAATGTATGTGTGTGTCTATAAAACAACAGTTGGTTCAGGAATTATTTGGAAAACAAGACCAAAACAAATTAAAAAGGTTAAAGCTTGCTGCCCACCCCCCACCATCTACAAATCTGCTCCTTCTGGTCAGTCGGTACAAAAATGTAGTGAGTAGGGGTGCCTGGGTGGCGCAGTCGTTAAGCATCTGCCTTCGGCTCAGGGTGTGATCCCGGCATTCTGGGATCGAGCCCCACGTCAGGCTCCTCTGCTAGGAGCCTGCTTCTTCCTCTCCCACTCCCCCTGCTTGTGTTCCCTCTCTCGCTGGCTGTCTCTATCTCTGTCGAATGAATAAATAAAATCTTTAAAAAAAAATGTAGTGAGCAATTATGCTGTGCCCAACATCCAACAAAGACGCAGTCCCCGTCCTCATGGGATTTACTGGGGAAGCAGACATCAAAAAATAGTTACGAGCATGATCAGAACCGCAAAGGAAATCATGGACATGTTAGGAGGTTCTAACAGAAGGACCCAGATGGTCTCTAAGGAAGAGAGGTTCTAAGTGGACCCCTGAAGACAGATGAGGAGTTAGCCACGGGAACTAGCTTTCCAGAAGGAGGGACCAGCATGTGGAAGAGCAGCACAGCCTCTCTGAAGAGCGACAGAGTGTAGCCGGAGCAAGGGGTGCAGGCGAGAGGAGGCTGGCCGTGCAGGCAGAGTGAGGGCACGTGAGCCTCCACGGTCCACGTTTAGACTGTATTCTAAGTGCAACGGGAACTTCAGCTGCACTGGGACATGATCAGATCCAGCAAACCCAAGAGGGCTAGGTCTGTCCTGCTGGGTGGGGACACAGAGACACAGCTGCACTGTCCCGGGAGGCCCATTTCGTGCCACTTTTCACTGGCCTGTATTGTTCCTCTTCCTCTTCTCTGACTTATCCCCCTCATCTCTGGCTGTGGGGCAGTGTTCCACCAGTAGCCTCCCACAGTCGATGCCCTCCGCCTAGAACACAGGTCTTCCGTTTATGGAGCTCAGTGAAAGCCTCTCTTCAGATTCAGGACTCACTCCCATCAGAGCGGCAGAGCCCCAGGGTCTGACTGGAGAGAAGGAGGGGAGGGCACAGGTTGTTGGTGGCCTTGGCTTACTTTCTAATTCTCGTGGGTTTGCTGTCCCTTTAGGGGCAAGGCCTGAACTCTGCAGAAGCTTGTTTTCTTGATTGTGGTTTTCCTTTGCAAGACCCATCAAAGTCCTAATCCTACTTTTTTCAGCCCTCTTTGCTGACAGCTAGCCAACCTGTTCCCTGACTTTCTTCATTGGCCCCAAGAAACGGGCATTAATTGACCCTGAAACATGGCTCTCTCCCTTTTCCCCCAGAATAAAACCCAGCATATAATAATAAGAGTTCCTGGCTGTGGCATCCTACCAGGGTGCCACTCCTTTCAAAACAAACCAGAGCTGATGGCCAAAGAGCCAAGAGGAAGGCAGGTGGATAGATGCACTGAGGGAGGGGGTGCAACAGCTCCCAGCACACACCAGCCTCCAGACAAACGTGTGATGAATGAATGCACAGACAAGGTTAGCAAACTCACCTAAATTCCCGGTTTAATACAGTATGTGGAACCAGAGGAAAATACTTCATACCCAAAGTAACATCACAATGGGGGGGGGTACAATAAAATACCAAGAATGGTCAGGCATGAAGCAATCAGCCGAGAAATACTGCCTGCCGATCATCTCCAGCAGTGCCGTCGGAAAGGTCAGAATGCACGGGAACAAGAGTCTTGGCCCACTCACTGGGCTGACAGCCTGCTGCATCAGAAAATCCCTTGCTCCCCTTCTCCGAGTTATCATGGGCGGTTTAAGGTGGATTTGCTCAAGCTACTTCGGCATCTGCCTGGGGGCTGCACGACATGGACTGGGATTTGAAGACCTCCAGAATCATCCTAACAACAGCAACTGACACAGAGACCACTTAACCCATGGCAGACGCCACACCAACTGTATTCCCTGCATCACCTCATTTAATTCTGACAACCCTATAAGGTAGGTTCTGATTATTAACTCCATTTTACAGATGAAGCAACTGCGGCACAGAGAGGTTAAGACACTTGCCCAAGGTCACACAGCTAGCCAGCAGGTCACTTGGGATGTGAGCCCAAGTCTGTCCCATTCTGAGATCCACACACTTAAACACTACTCTCCAAGATCCCAAGTCCTGCTAAGAGCTGAGGCGGCCTATGCTCTAGCCTAAATTGACAAACTTTTCCTCTGAGGGGCCAGAAAGACATGACTTTGGGACGTGGTCTCTGACACAACTACCCACTCTGCTGTTGGAACATGAAAGCAGCCATAAACGAGAGAGAAATGAATGAGCGTGGCTTCCTTCATTTAAACATTTATAAAAATAGGAAGCCAGCCCAAGGGTGTAAACTGCGGATCCTGCTTTAGACACTAACTGTCTCTAGAGACCACCCTCAGCAGGCTCTCCATTAAGCTACGATATTTCAAATTCAAGGAACATTTTCGACCCTTTTTTAAAAAAAAGATTTTATTTATTTTGAGAGGCAGAGAGAGAAAGCACAAGCAGCAGGCAGAGGGAGAGGGAGAGGGAGAAGCAGGCTCCCCGCAGAGCAGTGAGCCCAATGTGGGGCTCAATCCCAGGACCCCGGGATCATGACCTGAGCCGAAGGCAGACACTTACTCGACTGAGCCACCCAGGTGCCCCCATTTTCTACTCTCTTAAGTCATTCTTTATTTTAGCTAATCTAAAATATTACTGCCCCATATCTGCATCCTTTAGAGACTGGTCAACAGACATGATAACTGCCCTCCCTGCCTGCAAACTAAGCAAGAAGCACAGGCTACTTGAATTCGTCTCTACCGCTTAGTGGTAAACACTCCAGATGGAATGGAAAAGGCTGCCAGGGCACTGCCAGCATCACACTGCACCCAGGCTACTGGGGGGGGGGGCGGTTCCGGTCCCCTGGCACAGAGCCACAAGGGGGCACAGCATTCATCCGCTGCTTTCCACAGCTTATGCGTACAGCTGGACTCTGCCAGGTCTCTCCCAGAAATACCCCGTGAAAATGCTGTGTATTTTCAGATGTGTGTGATTTCAGGCTACAAGATTCTGCTCTGCCGGTATGATCGCACTGGGAACAAACGACAGGTCCAAAATGGCCTGTCACTGGTCCTGAAAAGAAGTGAACTTCTGTGCAGAGCATGGGCCGTGAAAAATCTTTTGAACTAGACCAACTTTAATCTTACTCACACTTAATCTATGGTACACAGAGGTTTTATGAAATGCTTTGCCGACATCAGCCCATTAATCCACACCCTGTGAGGTCAGCCCACACAATTATCTCTGCAACAAGCCTTGCGGAACCGGAGCTTGGGTGCAGAGTAAATATTAGCAACAGCAGTAACGCAGACAGCTGCTAACCCTCAGTGAGGCTTTTCCAGGTACTTGACGGGGCTGTTAAGTGCTTTTCATATATCAGCACATTTAATCCTTACGATGCACCTATCAGGTAAGGACTATACCATTCTCATTCTACAAACGAGGAGACAAAGGCTCAGAAAGGATAATAACTTTCTAAAATCACAACTAATATCCGGCAAGGCAAAGACCCAACGCAGATCTGCCGGACCTGAAATCTAAATGCCACGTTTTTAACACTACGCTATTTCCAATCCAAAGTGCAACCTGTCTCACTGGGCCTCTGGATAGGAACATAAATCCCACGCTTGTCTAGCTGTGGTTCAGCAACAGAGGTGGCCTAAAATTTAGACTCTAAATGGAGTTCCACAAGTCAGATTTCTGCGACATTCTGGAACCGGTCTTTGGCTATTAACTATGTTATTTAATGCCTCCTAAGAATCCTTTAAAAAGATAACCTGCGGAAGTGTTTACTGACAGCATCTCCTATATTAGATGGAAACTTCATGGCTCCTGCCAAGGCAGAAATACCAGTGGTCAGCAAACCTAAAAGGAAAACCAACTTTTAGCAAAGGACTGTTTATCTTGGGGTGGCACGGAGCGCTCACGGAATTGTCACTGTCACCCCAAGCCACCCAAAGGCCCCTGCTGGCGGCACATGCATGGTGAATGGCAATGGAGAGGCCGGGAGCAGGGGCAGAGGACATCAACTGGGGCCAAAGTCACCACGGAGGCCCTTGCTTCCATCCCAGCAATGTTGTCTCAAGCCCAGTTGTGAAAGTCTCAGTCGCCACATGCTTACCACAAAGCCAGGGTCCAGGAGCCCTCGAGCTGGGCCGCACCCAGGAGTAGTGAGGAGCTCAAGGAATGAAGGCAGGACGCTGAGCTGGGGGGCAGGCCGTGAGGGGCGCCCACTGGGGGCGAGGAGGTTACCCTGGAGGCAACGGAACGGGCAGGAGAGTGACAAGATCCAACACGAGCAGAGGAAAACTCAAGCGTGGCTGTCGTGGAGAGCAGCACTGAAGGGCACGGAGGAGGGTCGGGAGACCACCTGAAGAGGTCGAGTGAGGGATGAGAACAGTCTGAGCCCGAGGCAGAACGTGCAGAAGGGGTGGAGGCCTGAGAAGTATTTCTGAGGCAAAATCAGCATGCAGCGCATGAGGAAGGAGGCAAAAGCAAAGGAAACCGGCCTCCAGTAGGATGACTGATGGACGACAGCACCCTGGGCTAGGCAGCAGAGGACCCGCAGGGATTTGGGAGTGACGACAAAGCACACGGCTGGGCTGCGCTGGCGTTCGGCTGCGGATGTCCCCAACTCAGTCCTTTACTCCGCACCTATGACACCCACGGCTCCAACACTCAGAGGGGCCAGGCCTGGTGCGGGCAGTGGAGACAGAGGGTCTGCGCTCTGGGATCTCATGGTCCGGAGGGATGGGGAAACCGCACTCGCTGCACCGGGGAAGTGCTCAGATCAACAAGTGTCAGGGGCAGCCGGGCGCACAGGCATGCTTCGGCTGCAAAGGGAGAGCAGGAAGGAAGGAAAGGTGCCAGAGACACCTCAGAGTGAGGTCTTAAAGCCGGGAAGGCCGTTTGTCAGGGCGAGGGGCTGATGGGGATTGCCGGCAGCAGGAATGGCAGAGCCAAGTCTCAAGACATGTGGAGGGCCTGGCACATTCTGGAATAGCCAAGAACGAGGCTAGAGGAGTAGCCTGATACTCAGTTCGTGATGCGCACCTTGCTGAGGAGTTCAAACTCATCTGCACTGGGAGCCAGGGAAGCACATGAAGACAGGGAGGGAGGGAGGTTTGGCTGGAGGAGGGACGGGAAGGGGAAGACACGTCCCGAAGGCAGGAAGATGGATCAGGGGAGTGCTAGATCGGGTAAGATCTTCCCACAGAACCAGTAGGCAAATGTCTTGCATAAAGACCCAGAGACAAAGACTAGAAATAGATTCTGAAATGGCCAGGCTTGCTGAAGGGATCTTAGATCTAGAAGCAAATGGAGATGGAGCAGAGGAGGATTCCACTGCGATTCTGGAGAACGCCAAGACTTAAGGGGCAGGCAGCAACAGTGTGCCAAGAAAGGAGAAAGACCTAGAAGGACGGGCAGAGAACCAGGAGGGGACCAGAAGGGACCTTGTCACAGGAACCAAAGCAAAACTGCTTCAAGGGGGGGGTGTCATTAAAGGATCAGGTGTTTGCCCAGGGCCCAAGGGTGGAGAGGCTGCGATTTTGGCAAGAAGCCCCCATCGTGGCAAGGGTAGGAGGGAGGCCAGACTGAGGGGGCTTGAGGGATGGGCATCAAATATCCAGTGAGGAAGTGAAGAGAGCAAGTATAGACTGCTCTGTCAACAAAGTCAGGATCAGAGGACCAAGCTCCCATTGAACCCAAATAACAGTCCCAGTATAACACGCTATCTTAACTATTGTTATTATAAGACTTAGGAGATGATTAACATCCAGAGCCCTTCGTGCCAGGAACTGATCTTAGCCCTTCACAGGTAAACTCTATTAACCTTCACAACAATCAATTAGGCGGCCATGATTACGGTCTCTGTTACCTGATAAGGAAATTCAGGCAAACAAGTGACCCTCCCAACACCACAGAACAGTGGCCAAGCCAGCACTGGAACTCAGATCTGATGAGTTCAAGGCCACACACTTAACCCCTGTACCTTAGTGAATGAGCCTCGCCCAGAATCATCTTTCATACTAATCTGAACGCCGCCAAAGCCATCATGAGGAAAAGCTGTAGGTCCTGCACGCAAAACAAGTGCAGGAATCCCGGTCTCCGAATCGGTTTCTAGAAACCACTCAGGCTCTCTGCTCCCTCACTTAAGCTACATACATATTTCTCCTCAGTCCCTGTCATATCAACCTCAATCTGACTGGTTTTCAGGGCTATTAAAATGCACTGACTAAAACAATTATGCATAAAAACTAATTCAACAAGGGAAGTCACTTTAAGATACAAAAAAGAACTGACCTCCACCTCTCACATACAGTGGGGCTCCGTTTCCCTGGGGGACACACGCCCAGGCCCCCAGTGAATGCCCGAAATCATGGCTAGTGCTGAACCCTACACATGCTGTTTTTTCCTCCACATACATACCTATGATAAAGTTTAATTTATAAATTAGGCACACTGAAAGATTCACAACGATAACAAAATGGAAGAATTACAACAATACAGTTGACCCTTGAACAACATGAGCTCGAACTGTTCCAGGTCAACTTACACGCAAATTTTTTTTCAATAAATACGTACAGTGCTATAAATGTATCTTCTCCTCCTTGTGATTGTCTTAATAATGCTTTCTTTTCTCTAGCTTAAGAGTACAGTATATTGGGGCGCCTGGGTGGCACAGCGGTTAAGCGCCTGCCTTCCGCTCAGGGCGTGATCCCGGCGTTATGGGATCGAGCCCCACATCAGGCTCCTCTGCTATGAGCCTACTTCTTCCTCTTCCACTCCCCCTGCTTGTGTTCCCTCTCTCGCTGGCTGTCTCNTTTCAAAAAAAAAAAAAAAAAATTTTAAAAAAAAAAAAAAAAAAAAAAAAAGAGTACAGTATATGCATATACAACATACAAAATATGTGTTCATCAACTCTATGTCCCTGGAAGGCTTCTGGTCAACAGTAGGCCATTACTAGCTAAACTTTGGGGGGGTTAAAAGTTGTATGAGGATTTTCAGCTGTGCTGGGGGTCAGCACCCCAACCCCGGCATTGTTCAAGGGCCAACTGTATACTGTAATAAAAGCTATGTGAACGTGGTCTCTCTCTCAAATATCTCATCGTGTTGTACTCATCCTCCGTCTTGTGATGATGTGAGATGATGATGCCTACGTGGTGAGATGGAACGAGGGCCATGACATAGCACCAGGCTACTAGTGACCTTCTGACGATACGTCCGGAGGGGCAGCACCTGCTTCCAGACCGCAGCTGACTGTGGGTAATGGGAACGTGGGAAAGCGAACCCACAGCGAAAGGGGAATTGCCGTGCTACACAGCTGTGTGCCTGTCCTATAGTGACGAGAACCACCGTGGAAAGCTCCTACTTCCTCAGCCTCTGCTGCCACTTCTGGAGGACAGTATGTCAAGAGAGTAGAGCACAGTGGCTCAGGGTGAGAGTACAGATCTTCGAGTCAAAGACCTGAGTGCAAATTCTAGTTCTGTCACCGTGATATCACGCAAAATATATAACTTGAGTCTTGGTTTACTGATTTGCGAACACATGCTATAGTAACGCCTCTCCTTTCTTATGAAAGCTAAATGAGATCCTACAAAGGAGACGCCGAGCCTAGCGTGTGGTAGTTTCTGTGCCCAATAAATGGAGACTATTATTTCCATTATTAAAATACGCAGTTTTGACCCTGTCTGCCTTCCAAATCCTTCCCTGGCGCTATAATAAGCTCACACTCCTGGAAGCCCTCTCCTCTCATTCTGTTTCGCAGAAGGTGCGGCATTAACTAGCTTACCTTGAGATCTCTGTACAGGGGCCCGTTGAACAAAGCAGGGGTTAGAGGGGCCTGCCCCAACTTGCACACCCAAAAATCTGCATATAACTTTTAACTTCCCCAAAACTTAATAGCCTACGGCTAACCAGAAGCCTTACTGATGACATCAACAGTCAACACAAATTCTGTATGTTATCTGTATTATATACTATACTCTTAAAATAAAATAAGCCGGAGAAAAGAAAATGTTATTAAAAAAATCCCCCAGGTGGCTCAGTTGGCTAAGGACCCAACTCTTAGTTTTGGTTCAGGTCATGATCTCAGGGTCCTGCAATCAAGCCCCTTTGGGCTCCGCGCTCAGCGGGGAATCCTCTCCCTCTGCCCCTCCCCTAACTTGTGTATGAGCGCTCACTCTCTCTCACGCTCTAAAATAGATCTTTACCAAAAAAAAAGAAAGTCTTAAGAGAAAATACATTTACAGTACTGTATTTATTTTTAAAAAATCCATGTATAAATAGACCTGTGCCATTCAAACTCATGTTGTTCAAGCAATGGTTATCATCATTTCTAAAGAAATTTTTTTTTCTTTATAATACCCAATTTGTGTGTATCTTCTCTTCAAAATATTTTACTCCTATCACCTCCTGTTACCTATTACCCCAATTTGAAAAGATACTATTCCCACCTCCAATTTGGGCTTTTTGTTTTTAGGATCTGTAGTTCTGTATTCCAGGTTTAAGAACAGTTGTAGAGACAGAACTATATTTGAATAAGCCTGGTTTGCTGAAGGAAAAGGAAAGGGCTTTAACCATGGTTCTCACTTCAAAAAAATCCATCCAAAATTTACTTAACGAAAAAAAAAAAGAAGGAAAAAAATTCTATCCAGACTGAAGGCACTAACTACAGAGGTTCATTATCTGTTGGAGGAGACAGATTCCAAGAATTGCTGGGTTTCGCTAATGCTGCTGGGGACATTTCACCGGTCTCTGTTTTCTCACCACGATATTCGCAATGAGATTACCTAAGTAAATTTCACTGTAAGACCCTAATAAATCCATTCTTAAAAGATTTAAAAAATTTTAACCTCTCCAAAAAAAAACCAAACAAAATTATGGCAGATATTTTGATTATTTATGTGATTCTGTATAACAATTGTATGAAATACAAAATTTGAGATTTAATTGAATATGGACACAGATGCATCTATTCAAACACTAAGAGATTTTAAACTTATTTAGCCAATCATCTTCAAGACAGCAGATCTTTTTATGTAACCCATCTCTGCTATTAGTGTATGAGAAACATGTCCTGCTTCTTTCGTTCAAATGACCCCTAACAAGGTACTCGGTTCCCTCGGCATGCAAAGGCACATCTGACAGTCAAAAGACCAGATGTGACTTCACAGACCACTGTTAAAGGTGAAAAACGGCCATGGAATATAGGTTCATTCTAGCACATAAGTCAAATAAAATTTAAAATTCCCCCCAAATAGGCTAGTCAGCAAAACTGCTCACAGAACTTTCCCCTACTTTTCCTCATCTTCCTCTTTCGAAAACTGAGGTCCAATGGCACTCACCCTATCAGGATACAGAAATTCACCATGCGATCTGATTCAAATTACCTCTTGTGAACATTTATCACTTATCAGAAACATGAACCTGGTTTTTTAAAATACAGTAATGCAAAAACATCTTGCTAAGTGCCTCTGTTTTTAAGAATGAGATTATAAAACCCTATTAATTTAATTCAACAGGTCTAGGTGTAAAATATTTAGGAATAATGTTAAATAAACCAAGAAAACATAACTTAGGGGAAAAAAGTTGAGTGAAAACACTGATAAGTATTACTATACATACATATACACACACCCATACATACGTGTATATAAACAAATTCATCAAAGAGGAGTCCAAGAAGTTTTCTTTTTTTAATTACAAAGAAACAAAATAAGACACCTAAGCCTTCACATAAACCCGAAAACCACCTGACCCTGACCCAGCCGGTCTGGGTGCCGCGGGCCACTGCTCGCATCTGTCGCTGCGCCTGGCAGCCCTAACCAGCCCTTCCCGCGAGCCTCTGCTGCAGGAAATGCCGAGGCCGGAGGAAGGGTTTCTGGCCAGTACAGAACCCATGTGATGATCATGTGGTGTGAATTAAAAGCCGGTTTACAGACTCTTGGAATGCACGACCCACTTAATTTTGGCAAAATGTAGTTTTCTGGCTCAAAAGAAAAAAACGCATAAGAAAGCATCTGGACATCTCCAAGTAAATGATTCTGACAGACATGGAGAGGCAGAACAGACTCTTGGAAGTGACAGAGACACTGTCCCTTAAGTCGTGGGGCTCCTAAACCTTAAACGGGAGACAAATCATTTAATGACAATATTCAAATTACTGAACAGCAAGTAAGTTCAGGTCCAAGCCCAGTGGGAAAAAAATTTCTATTTTCTTAAATTTTGAATATATAGGGAATATAAAAACATACAATATAAATAGGGTTTTATAAAAATCAACCATAATACATCCCCAATTTCTGAATGTCTTACCAAAACAACAAGTAATATCACACATGAGCACAGGATTTGTTTGGGTTTTAAAATCAGTCCCAATTAAGTTACACCTGTGTAATACAGTAGGGTTTGCAAATCTGTATCTCCAGCCTGAACTCTAGATCTGAACTTTCAACAAGCTCTTTCTCCACTTTGATGTCCCACGGACACTTCAAAATCAGCCTTCAAGAAAGAATTACCGTTGGCATCCCTGCCATTCCACACACACACACACACACACACACACACACACATATCCTCCGTCTCCTCCCGTGTGCTCCCGACTACCCACCCTGTTGTTCAAGTCAAAGACCTGGACATCACTTCGGACTCATCCTTCACATATCCGACCCCTTCACCTCCAATCAGTCACCAATTTGCCTCCTGAACACCTCTGAAATTCATCCACTTCTTTCCATTTCTACTGCCACTCCCCTAGTTCAGGGTGCCCCGGGTTTCGTAGCTGAGAGTTTGGGCTTCAGGTTCGGGCTGACTTGTTCTGCCATGTAGTAACGGGGTGGACTTGGACAAGTCATTTGTCATTGGAATCCTTAAGTCTCCTAACCCATAACATGAGGATGGTGACAATGCCCACCTCACAGGGTTCCTGAGGAATTTAAATGAAACGATCCATGTGAAAGTCCTGAAATCAGGCCCAGAAGCTACGAAATACTCAATTGATCTCGACTGTCACAATCCTCCTCCCTTTGGGTGCTGAGCACAATTCCTCTGGGTTAGGCGACGTTCTCTCCCAGCGGGGCTAACACTCTTAGATACATGTTTTCTCTGTCTCCCCACCCAAACGAAAGCTCTCTAATGGCAAGGACTGAGTCTTCCTCCCATATACAATATGAATAAATGACTAATAAAGCAATAATAATAAATGATCATATATGAATATGAAGGGTTATATAAGAAATGACTACACACAATTATTAGTATATATTATATACTGTGGTATCTCTTTAGAGATCATCAATGAGAAAAAGAAACACTGACACATACAGATTTAAGTCAGCAAGGAATCAATAACCAAAAGCTTCGACTGCCATAATATTCTGACATGCAACATAATAAATTTTAAGTAATTTGTAAGTCTTCCCTTAGAACGTAACATACACAGGCATTTCTTGATCTTAAAAAGATTCACTTCTGCTACTCAGCAATTTATTTTCCATTGTTCTGCAAGTCGGAGATATTTGTTCCTCAAAACAAAGAAGCCACCCGATAGTTTCAGAAGTGTGACTCAAGCCTTTTCAGAGGAAGCACGTGGAAAACCCTCTCTACCCGCCTGCCCCGACGTCTAAGACATCCACTTACGAGAAAGGCAAAGAGCATGTCTCAGGATACTGGCCCCGCTCATTCACAAGTAGGATGAGGAGATTCAAGTGTTCCCCTCTGGGGCTGAATTTTTTAAAAAATTAGAACCAGTGACGTGGTCCTTCTTTACTGGTGTTACTAGTTTCAGGAAAATTACCCACTTTCTTAAGCAGAGAAAACAGACTGTCCTCAGTTTTTTAACGTGAGCAGAAGTGAGGAGAACAATTCTGATTTTATTTCCAAATTTTCAGTGATATTGTTCTGACTCCTATTTCTCAGCCTCTTGAGAGAAGTTCAAGATGAGGGCAGGGGGCGCCCACTCTACTCCTCCTGGGGGAAGGCACAGCAGGCTACCTGGGCTCCATAGACACGCTGCATGGCCTGGAGCAGCTGGTTGGTGTAATCCGTGAGCGTGCCAGCATCTTCTTCAAACACACTCAGTAAAGAGCGAGTCTACGAGAAAAGAAGAAAAGAAGTCAGTTTTATTTCTAAGTGCAAAAGTTACAAAGGACGTAGAAAACACACACACACACACACACACACACACACACACACACACACACACCCCTCTGAAATGGGGAAGGAAGGTGCCAATTCTCCGGCTTTATTCTTTTACTGATAATACTAGGAAGAGCTGATTCCTGGAGCTTTAATTTAGAACTACTTTCCTAATCCTTCAGACTACAATGAGGGGGCAAACTGAATACAATTCGAATGTCAGGGCCAGAGAAGGAAAGCCAGTTGCTATTACCTGTTTCAACTTAGCCCCTACCTAAGCACAAGGAGAGTCCATCCAATAGGAGGGAAAAAAAAAAAGAAAGTTAAAAAGGCAGGCTCCCTTTTCCAGCCCATAAACTGAACACAACGCCAGGCCTGTGTGTTTACCTGGGGTGTGGACGCCCAGCACTGCATCACCCCAACAGCTAACCATCTGTCTGGTTTTCTGCAAACTTGGACATCTCGCAGGAGTGCGTCATTCTTTCCTCTTAAGATACTACAGTCAATTTCCACATCTTTCGTCATCTTTTATTTAACTAATTTTAAACTCGTAGCCAGGAAATTTCGTATACCCTGGGTCCACCAGCAGCAGATCTGGGCACAAAACTGAAATCGCAACTTAGCAAGAATGCTAGCTCTGTTCCTTCGGGAAGGCTAACTACTCAGGGCCCCGGAGCCGCTGAGCAATGTCTTTAGATGGAAGGTATTTCCTATTGTTCTTGTGCACAGAGCCTGACACATTGAACACTGAAGAAATACTGACGTAGGAGATGGTGTCTAAATAAGCATTGAGGTGTCACATAAGTGACCGTATCTACTCAAGGGACTTTACTTAATGTGTCCAGCACAGTGGGCATTTAAAATATTATGTCAGTGATAATGGGATCGCTAAAAACAACCCATTAGGCACAGAATGGACAGTAAGTTACAGAAATGCTTATAATAAGATAATATCAAAGCATTTCACAGAGAACAATCTATTAAGGCTCATTATCTCCCTGCATATGCATTTCAATTCCTTCTTTCTTTTTCTAACTTCAGGTAAGACAGCAGTGACTGACTTCAAAGCACCCTCAATTACCTGGGTGTTTGGATCATTCAGTCTCCCCTGGATTTTGTCCCCTAAACTCCAGCGTACTTTGCAGCAGGACACACTTGTCCTGGCTCTGCCTGAACCCTTCAAGGCTAAAAATACCTTCTCTGAGACCAAGGTACTCTCTTCAGTATCGATCCTTATCAACAGAGGGACCAGATGCAATGAACATGGAAAATGTAAGACAGGTTTTTACAAAGCTCTCAACAACAGCAAAACATCAGAGTTCATAGGGTATATAAATTTGTGTGCCAAAGCAGAGGTCTTCAAACCTTCTAAAATTAAAAAAAATGGTACGAAACACGTTACCAAACAATGTTTACCATTAGTATGCATATATACTCCGATTTTTTTCTGTTCTATTCCGCTCTCTTCCATTTGTAAACAAAAATCATGACTGTGACCCACTGGCTCTTGTAATCGATGCATGGATGTCAACCAGTAGGTGGAAAACATCGGTTCCAAACTCTTCATTCTATCTTTTTAATATACTTTTCATTTTGGGGGGGAAAAAGATTGTATTCATTCACTGATGCATGCATCTCTGGCTTCATCCGGTTTCTGCTGAAACATCGTGCTGGGAACTGCGATTCAGAGGTCATTAGAACCGACTCTCTGTTCTCTAGGAGCTTAGAGCCTGCTGCGCCTCTCAAAGCATCTGGGATCCCCTTGGGACCATGTCAGTCCTGAGTCCAAATCCAGGCTCCAACACTAATTTGCAGGGTTACTGAGATAATGAATATACATAAAGTGCCTAGCAGTGTGTGAGGTATAGTGCCAGCAGATGATACTGAGTACGAAAATAATGAACTGTGACTGCTTATTATATGCTGGACACTAAGGGCTTTGCAGGTATGATTTCATTTTTTCTAAGTGAGAGCAGAATTTATTGAAGATATAGAGAGAGCAGATACAGACAGAGCGTCTGGAAGACTCTGAAAGGAAAGGGGCATGAGTCTCTGCATGATTTCATTTGAACACCACAGTGACACTTCTCCACACAGCTGTCCATAAATGTTATCTATAATAGTAAAGGACCTTTTTGTCTCCTTGTGTTCATGGTGTCAATGCTGGAGGAGCTCACTCTCGTTTATGATGGTTCTGGTATCTTTCTCTGCTCTAACTAACACGTCTAGGAAAATCAGAAGGAAAGAATGATACAAGTGACTGTATCTACGACTGATATCCATTTAGTTGAGTCCTACTTACTGTTTTAAAAACTCTCAGGAATAAAACAGAATGGAAAATGAGAAGATGAAAAGAGAAAGCTTATGTAAATGTCCTCCACGAAGAGAACAAAAACAAGCCCTCCCGTTTACTCTGTACCTCCTGTGAGACACTGTGTTGAGCACTAAATATTTGTTACTTCATTTAATCCTTCCAACAACTATATGAGGCAGAAACCACGGATACATAACTCCATTTTACAGATAATAAAACTGAGGCTCATCAAGGCCAGGAAACTTGCTCAACCTCCCATGGCTGGTAAGCAGCAGGGCTGGGACATCAATCCAGCATTGACCGGCCCCAACGGCCACACTTCCTCCCCTGCAGGAGGCTGCACCTGTCACCCAGCTGGCTGAGCTTTATCAGTGGGCATGCTCTGTGGTCCACAGCCCACGTCCTGCCTGGAGCCGGCTTCCCTTCGGTCATCCTGTCACACTCTCCCCTGTAATAACTGCCAAATCTATATCACAAGTGTTTTGTTTCCTTACACTCTGGACATGTTTACCATGACCACCCCCATTAGCCCTGGCAAGAAAAAGCCAGCCTTTCTAACTAGGCCATGATCACTGCTGAAAAAAAAAACCTGCCCAGCTATCTTAGGCACTGTTTTGATATCCACATTATCAGCTCCATAGCTGCTTAAATTTGTATCTGGAACAACAGGAATGTTCTCTATCTGGAATGTAAGGAATGAGACCAAGGACCAGCCAAAGGTACACCAGACATCAAAGACCCTACTTAAAAGTTCGAAAGACCCTGATGCCTATCACTTATAAAGATAATAGCAGCAATCGTTTATGGAGTTACTATGACATGCAGGCATGAAGACACTTTACACACATTATTCATTCTTCCTAAGAATCCCATTAAGTAACTAATTTTATTTTTTTTAAAAGATATTATTTATTTATTCCACAGAGATAGAGCCAGCGAGAGAGGGAACACAAGCAGGGGGAGTGGGAGAGGAAGAAGCAGGCTCATAGGGGAGGAGCCTGACGTGGGGCTCGATCCCATAATGCCAGGATCACGCCCTGAGCCGAAGGCAGACGCTTAACCGCTGTGCCACCCAGGCGCCCCTAAGTAACTAATTTTATTCTAATTTTACACATGTTGAAACACAAGCTCAGAGAGGTTGAGTAACTTGCCTAAGGTAGCAATGACAGAACCAGGATTTCAATTCCATCCTTTTCCTACTACCCTACACTTTTAAGAGTATGCCTGGCCAGAAAAACCAAACACCCTAAGGATACATACAGCCTCAGCTCCACATCATCCCTCCATCTTAAAGAAATTGGGTGGTACCTAATAAGATAGTCCTAGACATTTTTTATTCTCCAGAATAGCATCTGATCATATAATGGCACAATTTTAATAACTCTGATTATAAAACAGACACATTATTCTCCACAGTAAAGACATAACCACCAGGTTGTTTTGAGGCCTCTTGCTTCAGTAAAGAAAGCCTGGTTTGGTCAAGCAGGGCTGTTCCCAGTCGCACCACTCACTGTATAATCTCAGAACTAAGTCTTTAATTTCTCTGGGCCTCAGTTTTGCCAACTGCAAAGGAAACACGCAAAAATCAAGAGAACAGCAAGCAATACCGCTTTTGTCTTCACCTTATCTCAAAAGCGGACTACTTACACAAAAGCCAATAAGCCCCTGAAGAAGTCTGCGTGGCAGCTGCTCAAAACTACGTCTGTGTTCCTACCACAGCCCATTCACATAGCCCTGGCACTGCTTTCCTTATCTGTCTCCCGGGACAGACTGTTCCCGTGGAGGGCAGGCACTCCTACCCTGTCACTGTGTTCCCAGCATCTAGCGGCACCTGGCAAGAATCAGAGGCTCGCAAACAGCTACAGAGACGAGTAGCTTCGTCCCCAAAACGTTCTGCATCTCACATATCAGATGTAACCAGAAATGATATGCGTACACACAGACTAGTCTTCAATACACCGTGCAGAACTAAAAAGGACGAAATGAATAGATGTGTCTAAGGGCGGTCAACTGCTATTCAGCTCTCCTCGGGTCACTGAGTTCAATTACAAACGCTTTTGTGCTCACTTAATGAATCATGTGCAGGTTGCTGCAGCAACCCTCATAGCTACTCTTCATAAAACTAGAAGAAACAAACAATAGATGGTTTCTTAGGATCTTTTCCTTTCAGCAAAACATTTTAGGTCACCAATGATAGAAAGGCCAGGTGCCAGGTAGCAGGGCCAACTTGAACAATACAGGCTAGACTGCCTGGTTCCAATCCTGGCTCCCCCACTGTTTAGTGTATAATCTTGGACAAGTTATTCAACTTCTCTGCTCTTTGCTAATTTTCATAGGAAACTTATTTCAAAAGATTATTGGGACTATAAAGTGAATTAATACAGGTAAAGGATTTAGAAAAATGCCTGGTGCATAAAATACACATGTGATTTAGGTGTTTGCTATTGTTTTTATTCTTTACACATAAAAGGAATTAGATTAGCTTTTCTCCAGTTCCAAATCTATGGGTTTCCTCGGGAATAAGGCCACTTTAGGCACACGCCCTACATAAGACTGCTAAATAAATATATTCTGATGATTATCAGAGACCATCTTGAATGTTAGCTTCATGAAGAATCCTGGTAAGATGACACCTAAGTCCCCAAAGCAGTAACAATTCCCTACATTAAGAAGAACATCATATAGGAATGCCAATGCCACTAAACCCCCTCTTCCACAAATAAGCTCAAGGTTATGACCACGCAATGTAATTTGAAGCTTCTAAAGCCCCTTAAAGATCAACTGCTCCACATCCCTTTTTCTGCAGATGAGAAAACTGAGTCAGCCACAGGGTGAGGGTAAGTGACTTGCCCCGATCACATGGTAAGTTAGTGGTAGAGCAAGAATTAGGATCCAGTTTTCCTGACTTGTTTGCCAGTTCTCTGCTACCTCCCAGCTGAGCAAACCCTGTAAACCACTCAGCAATGGTGCATATTCACTTATGCGAGAGTCAGAAATGCAGAACGTGACTTCTCAGTGAGAGCAGCATAGGAGAATCAGTGAGTGCAACCGCTCTGACCTGGCTCAGCCACCACTATGATCAGTTAGGAAAGCAATAAATCTTCGCACTTCCGGACTAGAAAGCAAACGGAAATCCCTGTTCAAAATGGTATCCGTAGAAATTCTACATTATTATCTTCATATCTCACATTATGTGTGAGGATGGACAAAATGACTTCTCCAAAGGGCTTCGGTCCCATTAAAATGCCACAAGTCTAGAGATTTCAAAGAGGTCTTTGAAAAGTCAATCAGACCAGCGGATGCCAATTAAAAAAAAAAAAAAAGTCACAGCTTGCTCAAGTTTCTTACTTGCCTACCTTAGGAAGATCACAAAGAAATGGACACAAGGCAACTAAGCACACAGCCGTTTGCTAATACTGAACGGACTAGATGCAAAGTGGGTGTAGGTAAGTCCATCAAAAGATCATCCTGGCAGTGCAATTTGCTAAGAAAAAAGGAAAGGAACCGAAAAGAGAAGGAAAACGTGTTAATCTCATTCGAATTTTTCAAGAGTTGAGACACCAGGGGATAAAAAGATGATTTAAATAAAGCCAGGGATGCAGAGCCAGGAGAGTAGATATGAAGCTGGGGCAAGGGTAATGCGGAGCAAAAAAAGTTCGCTGAAGAAAAGGGCACTGAATTACGAACTCCTGTCATTCTGCACTCATCTGTTCTATTTACACAGCGGCTTTCACCTGAAGAGCTGCAAGGGCTTTCTTTCATCTGAAGCGTGCTAATGAAGTCCCCCTGTGCGACAAATGGGGCAGGTGTAAATTTCTCTTGACAAAATGGGAAAACCGTGCCGAAGGGTACCGCTGGGAAAGAAAGCTGTACTCTCTGCCTCCCATCTTGGCCCTAAATCCACCAGGACCCCTCGCATCAGTAGTAGTAGGAATAACCAAGACTGACTACTTCTTCTGTACCAGACTTTGCCCGCTAGCAACTTTACAGGCATTTTCTTATTTAATTCCGACAACTCTAAGAGGCGGGGACAATTATTATCCCTGTGTCACAGATGACAAAACTGCGGCACAAAAAGCTTATTTGTCCGAGGGACTCGACGAAGCGATGGAGACCGAGTTTAGGCCGGGCAGCGTCAGTTTCAGCTGACTCTGGAAAAGGGGTCACGACACAAAGACTCCGGCCGCGGGGGGCTTTCTCGGGTTCTCCAGCCCCGTCCGCGGGGTGCCCCCTCCCGGCCCCAGCGTGCTCCCGGCCTCCACCCCCGGAGCTCGAGGGGCCTCCCCGGCCTCCAGTCCCTGGGTGAGGGGACCGGAGCGGCGGGAGGTACCTGGGGGCTGTCCTGCAACGCCTCCTCCAGCAGGAGCTTGTCCACAGCGGGCATGGTGGCGCAGGGCCGGGCAGAAGGACGGAGAGCGGGAGGCGCGGCCGCCGAGGGTGCTCCAGGCTGAAGCGACGAGGCGGACGCTCCGTGCCCGCCGCGGCCCCGCGCGCGCCCACGCCTGGCCAGTGGCCGCCTCCCCTGCAGCCACCCTCCCGCCCAGCCGGCCCTCCTCCCAGGCCAGCCGGCCGCGGAGCCGGATCAACAGGAAGTGTGGCGAGCGCGCGCGGCCGGGCCACCGGAAGTGTGGCGGCTCCGCTGCCGCCGCGCCGCTGCTCGCGGGAAGCCGCAAAGCCTCACGTGGGCCCCGCGGCTCAGTACTCAGCCGAGGTGTCGAGGTGTGTGGTTAGCAAGCCGGATATTTACGCTGCTCAAGGACCCAAACGGGGAACGATAAGGTTTTATCTGCTGGCGCCTACCTAGAAGACTTTTGAATCGAAGGCGATAGGAGCGAACAGATTTTGCCTTTGTGACCCTCGCCACTTGCTTAACAAAGAGCCTACACTTGCCACACCACGTTTTCTAAATAACTCCCAGTGCCCCCGTGACAGCTCCGAGCGCAGAGGTCACGTAATTCTAGAAACAATGGATAACTGAATCGTCTGTGTCATTCAGAAGTAGCCATTGTGGAAACCAGAGCGATAGGGTTTGAGCAGGGGCATCAGACGTCGCCCACACGGTTTGTTGTGTTCTGTCATTTTGGAAAATTTCACGCGCGGTTTTAGAATTGGAAGGAATATGGGGCGCCTGGGTGGCACAGCGGTTAGGCGTCTGCCTTCGGCTCAGGGCGCGATCCCGGCGTTACGGGATAGAGCCGCACATCAGGCTCCTCCGCTAGGAGCCTGCTTCTTCCTCTCCCACTTCCCCTGCTTGTGTTCCCTCTCTCGCTGGCTGTCTCTATCTCTGTCGAATAAATAAATAAAATCTTAAAAAACAAAACAAAACAAAAAGAATTGGAAGGAATATATAATCTAGTTCTGTTGCACTCCGTTTATAGGTTAGAAAACGGGCCCCAGAGAATGAGTGACTTGGTCCGGGTCAGACAACGGAAGGTGGAGGAAGAAGAGAAGGAAGGAGGGGAGCAATGGGAAGTACCTGCAAATGGCACACGACGTCTTCTTATACCAAACGCAAGGGTCTCAGAAGTTCCTTCTTCGAGAGTCAGTAAGATTTGGCCAACAGAACATGTTACCAAAATCAACAGGCAGGATATGATAAAATTATACGGATGCTTTAGAAACACTGAGGTCTATTAAGGTACAATCTGAGTTATAAACACCTGAAATTCTGATGGCAGGCTGCCTGGTCGTTTGGAGACTCCAAGGCCATCATTCCTAGTTGGCTGTAGCCAGCACCAGCCTTTCCTGAGCCATTATATGGCCTCCATGGGGAAATCACCCGACATCCTTTTTCCTGTCATGTTCTTTCTTCTTGGGTAGAATCATTCTCACACTATGTTTCTTCCTTTTCCTGTGTTTTCTATCATTTCTACCACACGTACCATTCAGTTAATTTCACCTCATATACTCTCCCAAATCTCTCCTTACTGAAATCCTCTTCCAAAGTCCAGACTCAAGCTCTTCCTTACCTGTCCCTGGCCCCGAATATCACCACCCACTACAGACAGCTATCTCCTTGATTGACATCCAGGGTGTCTTACCAGGTAGTGTTTTTCTTTGTGTAGATCTGACTCCCTGTGTAAAAAGTAAGCCTCTCAAGAGCACAGCACATCATTTTCCTTTTACCCAAATACTGAGACATGTAGTAACAAAATACTTGTTTGCTGTGTATGGCATTCTTCTCTTACAACTTTTTTCCAATTACTTAAGAGAAATTTCCCCCCAAATCTCCATCTTGCTTTGTTCCCATCCTTCCAGTCAATTGGAAACAAACAGTTATTAATTGCCTGCCAGACAAACAATGAAGATTCTGCTGATGATAAGAATAATGTAAGATTGTGCCAAGGGAAAAATGCATACATTTTAATATGAAAATAGATGTTAAAAAAGACACAATGCCCTCCATGATCCTTGAAAGGGCTCACAAGTCCCCTTGGAAACCGCCGCAACATTTTTCCTGTGCCACTTCATCTCCTAATTAAAGTCACTTTTCCTCAAACACCTGTATTCAAAATTGTTTAAGTGTTCTTACACAATGCCGTTACTTTTCCACATTTTGTTGCTACATTATGAGTAAACGGCTTCAGTGGGATTTCTTGGCACTTAAGTATCTTCATAACATTGTTTCTATGGGAGAATGCATCCCAAATTCAAAGCAACTGAGTTACAAAACCAAGTCTGGGAATACAACACATCTGCAAATTGTTAATTCATTTCATTCATTAGTTCATCTAATCATTTAATTAAATATAGACTGCTCAATATTAAGCACTGTGTCTCCCACATATTTTACTGTCTTTATTATGCCTCTCATTTAAATTCTGAAAGCCAAATATCTTCCTCTTCAACAAATAATCTGTGAAAAACTATGTAAGAGGAATTTTTATGCAAACATGAGAATAATTTTAAATGTTTCATGTAAAATTACCTGTCTCTATTAAACTATTGTGAGGGTGGATTTCAAACATCCACCCAATTGTGTCTGAAATCCCTGCAGAGCTGTGAGGTTGGTGACAGGAAGTGCAAAGATGGACAATTAAGAGTTGCCATGTCCTCTGGGGAGAGCAAGAATGAACTCTATGGAGCTGGAACATTTTACCCACTGAAGATCAATGGGGAAATAGATACAAGTTGTTTCCGTTGGCACCTATCTATGTCTCCTGTATTAACCAGAGCTTTTTCCATTGGAAATGACAGAAATCTAACTCCAGTTAGCTGAAAGAAAACATAAAAGCCTGGGAGAACTGGGAAATAAGGAGACTATATTTCTTTGGTTATTTGTACGCTGAGGAGAATGTCCTGGAAGAGTGGGGGAAAACTGAAGATATGAAAAATGATATGACAATTATAGGAGTATGGTCCTTGAGTGACAAAAAGGAGTGAAATCCAAATCACATGTGATGGGGCTAGAAACAGGGACAGTGTGTTCAGACTGATACATGCGACAGTAGGTTGGTAGATTAAATGCAGGACGGTGAAGAAGCTCTTTTCTGATTGCTTTTATTTTCTTAGTAGAATAAGAAGCAAGTCCATCAGCTCAAAACAGTGATGGCGAGAGGGTGTTGGAAGTTTGAGGAGAGAGGAAAGGGTATGATAAAGTCGTCTTGGGACATGGGAAGATGAGGCATAAGTATCAATAGCCCCATTTTACAGATGCTACAACTGAGGCTCAAACAAATGACAGAGCTGAGGTTCTAAAGGTCAGGACTGTGCCCACTATACCCCAAAAAGAAGGAAGCCTGCTCGGCAGGAAGCCTAAGGCTAGTTGACCCCAGGATCCATCTCCCCTTCCCTCCCAGGTCCCTACATAATGTCCTGACGTACAACAAATGCTTTTCAAATCATTGTTGAATGAATGACTATTCCTGCTTTTTCCACCTAAGACTCCCACGACCTCAGCCTATATTTCACAAATCCTTCATTTGTTTTGCCTTCTTTTTTTTTTTTTTAAGTTTTTTTTTTTTTTTAAGTTTTTTTTTTTTTTTAAGATTTTTTATTTATTTATTTGACAGAGATAGAGACAGCCAGCGAGAGAGGGAACACAAGCAGGAGGAGTGGGAGAGGAAGAAGCAGGCTCATAGTGGAAGAGCCTGACGTGGGGCTCGATCCCATAACGCCGGGATCACGCCCTGAGCCGAAGGCAGACGCTTAACCGCTGTGCCACCCAGGCGCCCCGCCACCCAGGCGCCCCTGTTTTGCCTTCTAACAACCAGTCCGTGGAAGCTAGGAGAGGAAACTGAAGAACCCCAAGGAGGTTTGGAGTCCTTTAGGTCTGAGAGACTACTGTGGAAAACAATTAAAAAAAAAAAAAAAGGGAAAGAGGGGCACGTGGCTGGCTCAGTTGGTTGAGCAACTGACTCTTGGTTTTGGCTCAGGTCGTGATCTCAAGGTCATGTGATTAAGCCCTGCATCGGGTTCTGTGCTTGACACAGAGTCTGCTTGAGATTCTCTCTCTCCCTGTCCCTCTGTCCCTCCTGCTCATGCTCCCTCTCTCTCTCAAATATATCTCTTTTCTTAAAAAAAAAGAGGAAAGACCCTCATCAGTTCTGAGTTTTCATCTCATGGTGGGGATTGGCCTTTACTTTCACTCAAGATACAAATCAGATATGTCACTCTTCTATTTAAAACCCTTTGGTGATAGTAAGAGCAATAATAGTAATAGAAAAAGGCACTTTACTGAGCCATTACCATGTGCCAGGTACTATGTTAATTATTTTACCTGCATTATCTCCTGGGGCATTTTATCCAAAACCTCCTTGAGTATTTGCTGTTATAATCTCCATATTAAAGATGAAGAAACTGAAGTCTAGGAAGCTTGAAGAACCTGCCCACAAGTATGGAATATCAGAGGTGGGATTCAAACTCATGCCGTCTGTCTCCAGCATAAGTCTCCGGAGGCCTCCTTCCATGGCTGGCTCGCCGACTGCCTAAGGGTCACATCTGTAGTCCTTAACAGGGACACAAGCCCCTGCATAACCTAGCCTCTGATTACTGTACTGAGTTCATCTCCTACCATGACCCTTTGCACACCTGCCAAGGGAAGGTCATTGTAGTCCTTGAAAATACACTCTTCGGCATGGTCGTGTCTTTGCGGAGATTGTTTCCTTCAACCCCAAATGCCCTTCCCTCCATAAACCACTTAACAAATGCACCTTCTAAAGCTCAGCTTAAACATCAGTTCTCTGTTCAGTGAAATTCAATTCACTGCATATTAATTAAGCATGTACTTGGTTCTAAACCCCAAGCAAGGTACTGGAAGTTCTATCTTGTAAAAGAAACATAGACTTCCTGCCTTCAAGAGAGCTTCAGTCTAATGATGGCAGGTAAGTAAAGAGATGAGCGTTCTTTTTATTTTTTTAAAAGATTTGCTATTTGAGAGAGAAAGTAAGCACAGGGGGCAGGGGGAGAGAGAGAGAGAATCTCAAGCAGAGTCCCTGTTGAGCACAGAGCCCAACACAGGGCCTGATCCCATGACCCTGAGATCCTGACCTGGGCTGAAATCAAGAGTTAGACGCTCAACCGACTGAGTCACCCCAGCGGCCCAGGAGATGAGCATTCTGATAGGAGAGGCACAGGCTGCAAGGAAGCACATGGTAGAAGGCTAAGGTTGACATTTCTGGGAATCAGGAGAGGAGCATGGACCAGAAAACCAACCACCATGTATCAGTCCATCTTGCCTGTAGCTGTTGCCAAGTCTGTGTTTTCGTGGTTCTGTCTGCTGCTCATGGTAAGTCATTCTTGAGAGTAAAATAACTATTAGTAAGTTTATACATATAGTATATTTTATATAAATTTTTTGAGCAATGTTCCAAGAACTAACAAATCTTGGAAGAAAAAAATGCATCCTAGAATTGACAATTTGGACACAAGATACAGCATAGGAGGAGCACCTGGGTGGCTCAGTCGGTTAAGCATCTGACTGTTGGTTTCAGCTCAGGTCATGATCTCAGGGTCATGAGATCGAGCCCTGTGTTGGGCTTCCCATTGAGTAGGGAGTCGGTTTCTTTCCCTCCCCTCTTTGCCCCTCCCCCTGTCTGAGTTCTCCCTCCCTCTCCCCCTTGCTCTCTCAAATAAATAAATCTTTTTTTTTTTTTTAAGATACAGTGTAGTGCTGTTAGCCATGTTAGAAGGGGTCAATGTTAATAATTCAAGTCAGCCAATAACATTCACTGGTAGTTCCCACCCAGTGTTGAATATTGACTAGAGGTGACAGTTCTTTATAAATGCCACCAAACTTCATTTTTCTTACTTGTTAAACAATTTTAGATAGCTGTAAAAATGAATAAAGAGTACATAATCTTGGTAGTATTCTGAGAATAGCTTATGGTATCAGGCATCTCTGAGATTTCCCAGGAATTCTGACTTCTGGAATTGGGAAACACGAGTGGGAGCCTGTGGGCTAAACTGAGACTTTCTCTGAGTCGCTTTAGGCCAGTTCTCTCTGTCTTTCCTCCATCCGCCTACGAGACTTGGAATACACCTTTATTAGCACTTGTGCCATCATCTTACTTATTTATGTGACTCAACTGTGAGACCCGGAACTGCAAGGTTCATTTCATGCATCTTTATTTCTTTAGCTCCAAGCTCAGAACCTGGTTTTCAGTAAGAATTTTTTCAGTGAGTGAAGGAATTCAGTTAGGGTTCGATTTGCCTGTAACTAGTTAGAAAAAAAAGAATAGTGTGTTAAAGGCGATGGAAGTGTATTTCTCTTTCGTGTGTAAGAAGCCCAGAGGCGGTCAGTCCAGGCCCAGCACGGCCCTCCAGAATGTCAGTCACAGATTCCTCCTATCCTTGTTCTGGCTTCCCTTTCCAAAGTCATTCCTTGGCCCAGGACGTCTTCTGGTCCTCCCATCACTAAGTTGGCTTTTCATCTAGCAGCTTGGAGAAAGCAGGAGAGGACGTGTTTCCATCAGAAGCTGCACATACCACGTCTGCTTACATCCAGTCCCATAAGCCAGGACTTGCTCATAGGATGGCCACACACAGCTACAAGGGACGCTGGAAAGTCCAGCTTTTCCCAGGCTCAGCATGCACAGCTAAAAACCAAGGGTTCTCCTCATAGTCTGCTGATGGGACTGTATCTGCAGAAAATAGTTAGTCAGCCCCTGAAAATGGGAAACAAAGTTATCATATGACCCAGCAAGGCCCTCCTAGCGTCCACCCAAGAGATTGAAAACATCTGTCCACACCAAAACTTGTACATGGGTGTTCACAGGAGCCTTATTCATAACAGCCAAAACATGGGAAACCACCTGAATGTCCGTCAATGATAGATGGATAAACAAAATATGGTTTATGGTATAGCCATACGGTGGAACATTACTTTTCTCTTAAGATTTTATTTATTTATTTGAGATAGACCAAGCAAGAGAGCAGGAGCAGGGGAGAAGAGGGAGAGGGTGAAGCAGGTTCCCCGCTGGGCCCTGGGATCGTGACCTGAGCTGAAGGCAGACACTTCACCGACTGAGCCACCCAGGCGCCCCACAATGGCACATTATGATTATAATTTGGCAATAAAAAGAATAAGGTACTTACACATGCTACAATGTGGTTGAATCTTGAAAACACTATGCCTAATAAAGGAAGCCAGATGCAAAAGGCCATGTATTATATGACTCCAACTATATGGAATGTCCAGAAGAGAAAAATCCACAGAGATCGAAAGTAGATGAATGGTCGCCAGAGAGGCAGGAGGGAGGAGGGAATGGGGAGGAACTGCTGATAGGTATGGGGCTTATTTTGGGATAACGAAAAGAATCGGGACTTAGTAATGATGATCATACAACTTTGTGAATGTGCTGAAAACAACAACAACATTGAATTGTACACTTCAAAATGGTGAGTTTTATATGTGAATTATATCTCAATTAAAAATAATAAATAGTTTTAAAAAATCAGGGATTCTATTATTGAAAGAAAAGAGGGAGAATAACAATTTGGGGACAAAAGTCTCTGCCACAATTCCCTAGGAGTTAATCAGATAAGATTCTCTTTAGACTACACTTGGGTTAATGGAATAGTAGGAAAAGAAGGTTCTATAAAGAAGAGGATGGGACAATAAACAGAGAAGCAGACTTGAGAAACAGTCACAGAGAGATGTTCTCAAGTTCCAAAGCCTTGGGCTCAGTTTGTTGTCACCTCCTTGTGACTCTCGTTGGGAATTAAGACTTGACTTTCCATTTGAACTCATAAAACGAGATGAGGTTTAGAAAAATGTTTCGCTCATAAGGTCACTGACTTTAGACTCCTGCAAAATTAGCAACTAGGCCCTCTGCTACCAGTAACTTTTAAAGTGGGAATAGGCAGAGCCTGGGAATCGTTCCAGAGAAATCATGGGCCTATGAGGCTTTTGGTCATTAATCAAGAAACTTGGAAGTTCAGTAGCATGAATGTCACTGACTCTGGCATTTAAAGCTCTGCTTCCAATTTATAGAAATGTATAGAAAAGAATGTTAAGAGGGGCGCCTGGGTGGCTCAGTCAGTTAAACATCTGCCTTTAGCTCAGGTCATGATCTCAGGGTCCTGGGAGCAAGTCTGGCGTTGGACTCCCTGCTCAGTGGGGAGCCTGCTTCTCTTTCTCCCTCTGCCCCCACCCCTCCCGCCCATGCTCTCTCTCTCTCATAAATAAATAAAAACTTAAAAAAAAAAAAAGAATGCTAAGAATAATGAACAGATTTGAAGGAAATCATGACATCATAGGAAGATCCCTGGCATTGAAGCTAGTCTGGCATCCAAGTGCTGGCATTGTGGTTTACCAGCCATGAGGTTCTATCCAACCTTTCTGAGCCTCACTTTGCCTCTCTGTGATGTGGGAATGACATCTATCGCAAGCTGCTTCCATGGGCACTTGCTTCGTGTCCTGTATTCATCAGGACTCTCAGTCGCAAATGAAGAAACCTAAGTCCAGTTAGCTTAAGGAAGACATGAAAAGCTGGAGCGATTGGTGAGGAGTTTGAGGGAAGGCTGGATTTCTTAGACTGTGTCACCAGGAAGGGCAAAAGCGAGCCTGAACCTCCCCAGCTGGGACCTCAAAGCCCCCCGGGCTTTCTCTCCACCACTCATCCTCTCTGTTGGCTTCGTTCTCTCAGATCTGAGTCTCCAGCATGCTAGAACCATGTCTGCTGGCAGTTGCAGCCTCCTGTCTGGCACTAAAAGGAACGGGATGATTCCCAACTTTAGTCCGAAAATTCCTAGTTAAGGACTCTGATTATCCTGGCTGAAGACAGACACCTACCTGCCTACCCCTCAGACCATGAGCTGTGCCCATGCGTGCACAGGTGCACATGCTATGAGGACAAGGGTGCCCGGGGCCACGGCCCTGAGGCCAGAAGAGGTGGAGTCTGACTGCAAGAAGATGGAGGGGGACATACCGCACAGATCCAGGCGCGAGAAGTCTACCCCATGTCCCAGACCCAGCTTCACCTTCAACCCACCCCACCTCCCTCACCCATCACACTTGCTCTTCCTCCTACTCCACATCTCAATGGATGGCATCACCCAGTGGCTGGACCTGGAAATCTGGAAGTCAGGCTGTATGCCTCCCCCTCGCTTACCTCCCCGTTAGAATGAATCACCCAGCCCTCATGCTGTGCCCATGAACTCCTCACACTTCTATCCCTTTCTCTCCACCCTCTGCCCCTGCTCTGGCATAGAATTCATCAACTTTGTGCTGCAGTGATAATGGGTCTTCTTTCTCCTTGTTGTACCTCCCTCTATTCTAATTTCCACACTCTGGTGACAGTTATTTTGCCAAGATGATACAAGTGATAAAGAGACACTTGCTGTGTCTCTTCCCTGCCCAATTTTTTTTTTAATGCCTCCCTATTAAGGCCAGCTACATAATTTCTGGTGCCAGGTGCAAAATGTTCAGAAAACAAGGGGAGAAGGCCATCGAATGTTCTAAAATATGAAGATTTTGGGGCACCTGGGTTGCACAGCAGTTGAGCGTCTGCCTTAGGCTCAGGGCGTGATCCCCACATCAGGCTCTTCAGCTATGAGCCTGCTTCTTCCTCTCCCACTCCCCCTGCTTGTGTTCCCTCTCTCTCTGGCTGTCTCTATCTCTGTCGAATAAATAAATAAAAAAAATAAAAAATAAAAATAATAAAATATGAAGATTTTTTCCTTTTTCTTTTCTTTCTTTTTTTCTTTTTTTTTGTAGTCTGTCTCAATTTGTCATGGTGTTGTTATTTGCCATTCAATGTTGTTCTAAGGAAAGAAATATTCATATTATAAATTCTTAGCATGAACTTCACTATTCATGTTTATATTATGCAGTGCCAGTTTTAAAGACAAATATAAGAGCCTTTAACTCATATGTGGAATCACTGAAGTGATACAATTCATATTTTGTGGTCCAGTATACAAAACTGACCCAACTGTTTTGGTTTTTTTTTTTTTTAAAGATTTATCTATGTATTTGAGAGACGGGGGAGGGGCAAAGGGAGAAGGCTGAAGCAGGCTCCCTGCTAAGCACAGAGCCCCACCTGGGGCTTGATCCCAGGACCCTGAGATCGTGACCTGAGTCAAAATCTAGAGTCAGATGCCACCCAGGCACCCCTCACCCCGCTGTTTTTATCTCACTTCTGAATATGGACTCATTCTATCAACACTCAGTGGGAGCTGGTGGCTTCTGAAACATGCTTACCTTGCCTCGGCTTTGAGTGATTGCTCAACTCCCACGCACAGTAGGTCCTCTGGACTGCTCTGCTCTTGGAGCACCGTGAGCACTACATGTAAATGAAGCAGCAAGGCAAGGGAGCCGGCAGGCCTACCACACCTATCTCCTCCACGCACGTGCCTGCCCCATTGTCCCACCGGACTTCCCTCACAGAGCTCGGGCTGAAGAAAACATTATTAGGAATTTCAAGATGGCCTCCAGCGGAGAGTACACCAAGCTCCGGGCCCATCCGAGCAGAGAATCCTGCCGCACTGTACAAGGTCACACACGCCCGAAGCAACCCTGCCTCCTATTTTCCACAAGGTAGGTTCCAGCTGCTCCAGAGGAAATGCCTGCCCTTTTATGCTTAGGCCTGAGCCTCATCTCCTTCCTTTATCCTGTCACCTACGTTCTCTGCCCCACAGAATGTTCTCTCCTGCAAGGATGAACAGCTTACTATTTTCTCTCCCACCCTCCTCACGGCCTGAAATATCTCAGATCCTCGGCTCCTCCTAAGGCTCAGTTCAAAGGCTCCCCCCTCTGTAAAGACTGCCTCGACTCTCCCAGGAAGACAGAGCTCTTCTCGTGCATCTCCCTGCGCTTGGATACAGCCTGTGGTCATGATACGTGGCGTCGCCATTGCTAAGACCTGAAGCTCTTCCAGGGCGGGAGCCGTCGCTTCTCTGTTTTGAGGTCTCATTGTCCAGCAGGGTATCTGGCAAATGATAGGAGCTCATCCAACAGAATACTTGAATGAAACAAGGCCTGGCATATAGTAGTCATTCTCGAAATGATGCTTTCAGAAATATCTACTGAGTGCCCATGATATAATGGGCCCTGTGCCCTATCTGTCTTCCCTTCAACAAATAGTGAGTGTCTACTGCATGTCAGGACCGATGTCATGAGCTGGGGCACACGGTGAGCGCGACAGGCAGGGCCTCTTCCTTCTAAGATCTTGCGCTCTCGTTGGCTCTCAGTACATGTCATTTCACCTCCTCCCCCAACCCCTCCACCTCCCAAGAGGTAACCAAATCAGTCATACATATTTTAAGACTTTCTCTGCTTCCACCTTCTGGTCTGGATTCCCTTTCTCTGCACCATTCTCGGGTACCAAGAGATGGATGCTTGGTCATGTCAGAGTTGTATGGTTTTGTTTTTTGTTTTCAACCCCTGCAGGGGTTACAATAGAATGAACAGGAAACCAGCCTTGTAGTCCCTGAACCAGCTGGGGTCATCTCACCAAGTGATTCCAGAGGTTTATTCCCTTGAGGTTCAACAAAGTCCCTGACTGCCGGCTATTGTTTTCAATCTCTTCCACTCACCTAAATGTTTCTCTCACAAATTTGAGGTGCATTTCCTTGTAACACATACCATATCTGGTCATGAAAGCAGCGTGTGTCTCATTTGGAATGCAGTTGGCTCCAGAGCTCAGCTCAGCCTAACCACAGAGAGAGAACAGAACTGTCACCCTGATGCTTGAGTTCTTGCTGACATAGGCTATTTTCCCTCCTCCCTTCCCTTCTCCCTTACCCTCCCTTAACCTTCTACCCTCCTGTAATTTCTGAGTGTTGTTCAGTGGAGAAGAATGGTATGAGAGCCTTCTTTATAAAACTACCCTTACTCAGACAGAGCTTATGTTCCCCAGTGTTCTCCCAGCTGAGATGGAATTTTTCATTCTTAATCATGGCTAAAAGAAGAAATATTTTGGAAAGTCTGAGCAAACTTACCTCAGAAGCTATTTATGACTTAGAGAATTCAATTGTAGAAATGTTTTAGGTGAAGAAGTGGTGGAAGGGTCATGCTACGGACCGAATTGTGTCCCCACTGCCCCAAATTCATATATTTGGGGTGAAACCCTAACCCCAATGCGAGGGTATTTGGACATAGGTCCTCTGGGAGGTAATTAGGTGGGTCTCCAGGGTGGGTCTGTCATGATGGAATTAGTGGCTTTATAGGGGGAGGAAGAGAAAGCGATGCTCCCTTTCCCCCGTGTGAGGAGACAGTGAAGGTGTCCGTCTGCAAGCCAACAAGTAGGCTCTGACCAGGAATGGAATCAGCCAGCATTTTGATCTTGGACTTCCCAGCCTCCAGAGGTCATGATTAATTTCCACACGCTTCTGCTCAGTGCCGGTCACTGTTGAATAGTTTGAGTCCCTCCAGGGCATGTCAGGGGCTAGACTGACCACGTCAACAGCTGCAGCAACTCGCTGCACATTATTGATTTAAATGATGACCCCCACTGAGCTCTGACACATTGGAAGTGACAATGGGTTGCTGGACCCAATGACGGCTTGAAGTCATTCCCAGTGCATGAACAGGTTTTCGTAGAGTTCTTGTTCTTAGAGAAAGCATTGTTATGGAGAACTCAGCCCTGAGTCACAGCATTTTGGTTCACTCTGCAGAAGGTGGTGGGGAAGGTGGGAGCTCTTCCAGGGGCATAGCCTTGAGAGAGTAAGGCGTTGTCCAGACCACCGGGTTGGTATAAGTGACTGGACCCAGTTAAGGCCTATATAGAAACGATAAGATGCTAGTGGGCAGGTGCAGGGATTTGCTATCTCATGGCCACCCCAACAAGCCTCATAAGTAACTTCTCTTGCTTGTTAAACCTGTCCCCACCCATCTGGAGTGGTCTGCCTCTTTCTTCTATCTCTCCTTGCCCTCCACATATGGGGGCCAGTTTGTGGACCAACAGAAGGTCACTGAAGATTTAAGCAAGGCAGATGGGATAGTCCATCTCTAGCTTGAAATTGTTCTTAGCAACTTTGCCTATTGAATGTGGTATTTTGCTTGGGAAAGAATGATAATCATCATAATAGTAAAAACTCTAATAGACAAGTGATATCTTACACAAATGGAGGTCTAATAAATGCCGGATGTTGTGCTAGATTATCTATCTATCATCTCAACAACCACACAAGACATGTGTCATGATTCCTGTCTTACGTGTTGGGAAACCAAGGCCTACAAAGCTAGCTTCGAGGTGGAATTGGGATTTGGATCTGACCCGCATTGCATATGATTTGCTCCCCACACTGCACCACTCCCTGCATCCAAAATGTATTTCTACACCTGGATCCTGCTTTCTGGGTTACTACACAATTAATAATTGACATTAGAAACGTGTGATCTGCTGGTCCAGGGAACAATGAAAATGCATCATGAAGTGGGACTCCTCTTGCAGATTCCTTTGACCCAGCATCTTAGGAACCAGGGTGTTTCCCACAGCATTGATTTGTCAGTTTGTAATTAAAAGAAAACTTTTTTGAGGGGGGTCAGAAAATCTCAGGAAAAAAAGAACCTTCCTTCTTCTTTTCCTTATGAAAGCGAGTGGAGTGGAGGTAACTAATTCTCTTCTTGGTGCGTCAAGGACATTTTTCATAAGCATGAGTTGCGATCGTCTAAGATAAATGGTGTCATCCCTGCGGCAGGCAGAGAGCTTCTGGCTCTCTGTTAACTCACACAGATCACTTTTCTTTGTTTTGTTTCTGTTTCTTCTGACTTTATCCCTCCTCTTAGGCAGTCAGCTGTCACTTTCCCTGATGACAAAGGGATTTCTTCTGCTCGTACCTCTCCACCTCCCCAGTTCTCAGTTTACCATATCAAATCTGCTCTTCTTTGAAAGCCGTCTTGAGTTTATTGAATTAGGAACTTTATTTTTCAAAGAACTTCAGTTACTGCAGGTAAGGCCATGTGGTGCCTCTAGGATCTCCTTGTAGGCGGCGCGCGCAGACTTAGGACGGTGCCTGTTCTCACCACTGCCTCCTTTGTTTTATTCTGGATTGGTGACCATGTTTTAGGTACTTTGGCCTGCTGTGAGTCCAGCCTTTGGGCAAGATGTCATTACTTATAAAGCAATAATACATGCTTTTACTTCCCAGGAGGAGACAGCCTTACCCAAACTGGCTTAAATACAATAAGGAATTGTATTATCTCATATGACACCGAGTCCAGATAGGGCAGGCTGCAGGGCTGCTTGATTTAATGACTGCACAGTGTTATCAGAGACCCAGATCTTTCTGTCTCTTAGTTCTGCCATTTCTAGAACGGCTCGGCTCTCGGCTCTCAGTTCTAAGGTGGCTGTTAGCAGAAGCTGAGGCATCATCTGATGGGAGTGAAACAATCATTGCTATAGGCATGAAAGATAAGTTCTTCTCTTTAATCCAATCGGCCAATTGAAGCAGCAAGCCCACCTCTGGACCAATAGCATCTGCCAGAGGAATTCAGTGCTCAGTGCTCGGATTGGTCTAGATCAAAAGTCAGCAAGTGTTTTCTAAAGAGGACCAGGCAGGAAGGGTTTAGGTTTTGGGAGCCATACAGTCACTGCCACACTTCTCAGCTTTGCTGTCCCTAGCTAGAGGGAATATGGGTGTGGTTGTTTTCAAACAAACATTATTTACAAAAACAGGTAATAGTCTGACCTAGACTAACAGGGATCCACCCCTGACCCTGGAGATGAATCAGCATCTCCAGAGGCAGGTGGGGTGGGAGTGGACATGTGTGAGGAACTAGGAGATGAGTTCTGTCAGGAGGAAGGGGAAGCTAGTAGCCAACAACGGTTCACCACATTACCCTTTGGAGGAGTGGAGTTTAAAGCCACTACCTTTTTCAACTCCTGTGAAAGCCAAGAGAAGGACTGTGAACGCTGGCTGTTTATTTATATAAATATAAATTTGCTATTATTTATCATTTAACTGACCACTTTAAGAACCACTCTCTTCTTGCTTGCTTTCCTTATCTCTGCGCTCTAGCCTTTCATACTTCCTGGCAGGTGACAGGTTCTCTTGAGTCTTTGCCCTTGCTCCTGCCTTTCTTAGAAACATGCTCTCCCCTCATCACCCCCATTCTCTCGGTTATATCTTAGTCATTCTTTCAAACCCTGGGAAACCTTCCCTTGGGTGGGATCCTTCTCATTTAAAGTCCACACAGCCATGTATATACCTCTATTAAAGCTCATGACACCCTGTGCTGGAAACATCTGTTTACAGGTGCATCTTGCCACCTGACTGCACCATCGTGGAGGGCCTTGTTCCATTGTTCACCCCAGTCCCTACACATAGCAGTCCCTCAATGCGTGTTTCTTGAATGAATGAGCATGGATGCCTTGGATGATGAAAGGAAATGAATAACTCTTTCCGTATGTTTGGGGGTTATCATTGAGATCTGAGTAGCAAAATGTATAGTTTTTTTTTTCCTGAATGCTTTTCTTGCTAAATATGAATTTCAGAAGTTTGACCCTCCAGTCTTTACATATGAATCAGTTTTGATGATTTCCATGTGCCTGTGTCATGATGTGTGACTTCAGACTTCAGTTTCACAGTTCTGCCTGTGCTGCGAGACCCATTCAATTCCATATTTCCATATTCCCACCTCCCCCCGCCCACCACCAACCTACTCATGAAGAGGCAAGTTCCTCTGGCCCCTGGCTCTCTATAGGGAAGTCAGCTCAGGAGTTCCTTATTTTTCAGTGTTCTCTGGATCTCTTCCTGGGGTGTATCCAGTGGTCACCTTGCTGATAGCAGAATTCCACTCCTGGCCAATTTGCCATTCGCAGCATCGGCACTCACTAGATTTGCAAAGTGAAGCTCGCTGGTGGGCAGAGGAAGGGTTCCCCGGAACCCGTCCTGCAGCAAGTCTCCCGTAGTGATTAACACATGTGCTTGGAGGGAAGCCTGCCCTGCTTTTGGGCCTGCCTTGGCTACTGGTCATTTACTTAGCTTCTCTGATCTGCAACTACCTCATTGATAAGGTGAAGATAATAAAAGTCCCTATATCACAGGTTTTATGAGGATTCAGTAAAATAATGCACATAAAGTATAACATAGTTCCTCCTTACTTACTGGCATACAGTAAGCACTCAAGAACAAAAGCTACTAGCTGATGCCCAAAATGTGTGTGTGTCTGTCTGTGCATAACTGATGATATTAATAAATTTAATTTTCCAGTCTAGAGATTTCAAATATGACTCATCTAAAGCTCTTGGGCAAGGTTTTTTAATATGAGCTATTACAAAACACGCCAACCAAGAAGCAAGGAAAAGCAACCCAAGGTCAGGATTAGGTTCAGCTGGGAGTAACAGCGACTTCAAGAAACCATGGTTCAAACAACATAGATGTTTGTCTTTCACATAAAAATCTAGAATCGGCAGGCTAGGACTGGTATGGTGGCTTTACTCAATGAGGTGCTCAGAGAGCCAGGCTGTGTGTAATTTTTTTTTCTCCCTAGCGTTAATGAGACAAAATTGACAAATAAAATTTCGTTTATTTTAAGTATACAACCTGATGATTGCTACATTGTGAAATGGCAACCACAGTTAATTAATGTATCCATCATCTTACAGTTATTTTTTTTTTTTTTGGTAAGAACTCTTGAGATGACTTTCTTAGTAAATTTCAAGTATATAACACATTATTAACTGTACTCCCTTGTTGTACATTAGATCCTCTGAACTTTTTTGTCTTATAAGTTTGTACTGTTGGATCAACATGTCCCCATTTCCCCCACCACTCAGCCCCTGGCAACCACCATTCTATTCTCTTTTTGCTATGAGTTCGATTTTTTTTTTTTTTAAGATTCCACAAATGAATGGTATACCCTATTTGTCTTTGTCTGGCTTATTGCATTTAGCATAATGTCCTCCAGGTTCATCTGTGTTATCACAAATGGCAGGATTTCATTCATTTTTATGTGATGTATAGAAAAGGGCTGCTGGGCTCTAGTCATCAAATCTAAATTCTAGGCAGTAGGAAGTAAAAAAGGGGCAAAAAAAAAAAAGTAAATGGTACATGCCAGTTCTCTTTTAAGGGAGACTCCTGAAAGCTGCCACATGACCCTTCTTACCTCCTTCCAGCCAGAATTAAATCCCGTGGCCTTACTTAGGTGCAAAGGAGGCTGAGAAATCCAATCTTTTTTCTGCATTGCCATGTGCCCTACCCATTGTCAGGCTCTCTATTGCAAAGGAGGAAGAGGGAAGATACTGAAAACAGTCTTTGCGACAAAACCCCATCCATTTCTCTTCATGATATTCACATACTTAGGGACTTTGAGCGAACTCCCTAAAACTTCACTGTGCTCTTTATAATACATTCAATAAATAGGGCATTATTCTTGGCACGAAGATACATGCCATAAATCTAGGCAGTTGGGATACAAAGATAAATAAGAAAAAGTTTCTCCCCCAATGAAATTAGTACAGTGTTGCATGTGCTGTACCAGTGGTGATTACAAAGTGTTACTAGACATGGAGGAAGAAACGATTAACGCTCTGGAGGAGAAGGCCATAGGGGATGGTCTGAGGACCCTCACAGAGAACAGCTTTTGTTTGGGATGTTGGCAGATAACGAGAACCTTTCTAGAAATGAGCAGATACAAGCCAAAAATCACTGCTGGGAGCATTCTCAGCTGTAGGCAAGTGATTCTTGGCTCAAATACGGGGATTCAAGCAAAGAGTTAGGGAGCGATGGGGAACCCTCTCCCTCCTCATTCTGTGCATCCTAAGGGACCAGAAGGAAAGAATGAAATACGGTGATTATTTTTTACTTTCAATGATGAAACTTGGCTATACCACTTATTACCAAGTTCTTTCCCCTGAAATATTGAGTACTTTTCATGCTGAAGAACAAATATAATGTGAATGGGACAGAGATCCCCTTTTAAGAGACAGATTAAGGGTATCATACTGTGGAACTAGCTGATGTATGCATGAAAAAAATTTCTGCTAAAATAATAGAAAATAATCTCATTGAGAGAGTGATCAGAGGTCTGGGAAAAAAGTTTTAATCATTCCAGTAAAAGCAATTTCACCTACTTTATTATTACAAGTGGAGCAATGGAGTGGTACTATTAAAAAGCTTTCCCAAATCATGGGGCATTATTGTGGGAGGAACTCAGATTTTCTTGTTTTTGGCAATGTTTGGTTCCCCGGTTACGAAAGCCTCTTTGACTGTGGACATTATTTTCTACACTGCATACACGTAACATTTCAAATTATAGTTTGCTTTCTATTTTGCTCCAGCGTGACGCATTCTAATAGAAGCTCATAGGTACAACCTGAAAAAACTTACAGTTGACTGTGAAAAATGTCTTGATAAGGCTTTTATCATGCACATAGAGAACAAATTCAACAGCATAGATATTGAGGCTACAAAGCCACCATTATAAATATAGAGGCCACCACATGTCAAAATGTGAAGATTCTTCTTTCTAAAAGAACACAGAGTAACTCAAGTTCATCAGAAGCTGGGGGGGGGGTGGGCAGCGGTCGCCTGGGTGGCTCAGTCATTAAGCGTCTGCCTTTGGCTCAGGTCAATATCCCAGGGTCCTGGGATCGAGCCATGCATTGAGCCCCTCATTGAGCCCCTCATTGAGCCCACATTGGGCTCCCTGCTCATTGGGAAGCCTGCTTCTCCCACTCCCCCATCCCCCGCTTGTGTCCTCGCTCTTGTGCTCTCTCTCTCGGTCAAATAAATGTAAAAACTCTTCAAAAAAAAAAAAAAAGAACTGGGGAAGGGGGGAAGCGTATCTAACCATCCGAAGCACACAGAGAGTGACAGAGACCTTCCTGGGGTCACGTTCAGAGTGTTTGAGAAATCCAAGGACAACCAAGAGAAAGACAGAAGTCTGTGAGCAAAATCTGCCGCTCTCAGCAGGGAAAATAAGGACAAAGCAGTAGCAATCACTTTAAGCAGTTTTGTCCCATTTTAGGGAAGTTTTTAAAATGCTAATAAACTTGAATGGCCCATTTTGAAGTAATTTCACAACATAATTGTCCAGGAAATGCAAGAAAAGTTTCACAGACAATAAATAACCTGTCATCTTCAACTTGTAATATTCCTCGTTGCCTAGTGGTTTTGTATCCTAGGTAGTTTAATTATTTTTCTCCACTTTTAAACTTTTGATTCTTTTCTGTTTTTGTTATGTTTGAGAGAAGGGTTGCCATGAGTTCGATGGAGATTTACGCTCACTTTTTTGGACGTTCATGTTATGGAAGCTTATGTTTTTGACTCCCAAGAACCAGTCAACTTTCTGACCATTGTCTTCCTCTACCTGAGTCAGGACTAGGTTGACTGCAAAGTGGCCAACAGCGGGAAAGGCTGCGTGATATTAAGCATGCAGGTTTGTGGTTTGAATACTGCTGCTGGCACTGTCTAGCTGTGTGACTTTGGACAGCTTACCTAACCTCTCTGTGTCTTAGTTGCCTCTTTGTAAAATGAGAGTGATGAGAGTACCTACCTTATAAGGTGTGAGAGGATTAAATGAGTACCTACTGTTACAAAAAAACAGAATTCAACTGAATACATTTTTAAAGACCTTATTGGCTTTATTCAATGATTCATGAACTGGGCAGCATGCAATCTAGCAGGCAGAAAGGAACTCTGAAGAGCTGTACAAGGCAAGAAATTTTATAGGCAGAAGGGAGCTGGAACAAGGAAGTTGTACCAGACAATAAAGCAGATTGACTATTGCAAGGTTACCTCCCTTACAGAGGAGGGCAGAGGTCTTATCAGGCAGATCAACCAAGCTAGTGCTGGTCAGGTGATTCCTGATTGACTGGTTTAAGGTTCCATTTCCTGGAGAGTTGAAACTGTAATTAAGTTTCAGTTTGGCAATGTGGGGCTTAGCATGAGTGGCTCCATTTTGGGCCTGTTGTCATGGCTTTACCATCAGCACATAGCGAGTACTTAAAGAAATGTTAGCTATGGGGCTCCTGAGTGGCTCAGTCAGTTAAGTGTCCAACTCATGATTTCAGCTCAGGTCGTGATCTCCTGGGTCGTGGGATCAGCCCTGTGACGGTCTTTACACTCAGCAGGGAGTCTGCTTGAGATTCTGTCTCTCCCTCTGTCCCTCCCTCCCCAAAATAAATAGATAAATCTTTTTAAAAAAGAAATGTTAGCTATTATCATTTTTGTGTTCTAAAATCCCAACAAGATATTAATGTCTTTTGAAGATGCTTCTTTAACATTTTCTTTCTTACGTGTCTATTGCGGTGGAAGTTCCAATTATTGGAGTCGAAAGATCTCGGTTTGAAGCTCAACATTGCCACTTTGTAAATGTGTGACATTGGCCAAAACATAGCCCTCCTGGGTTTCTGTTTTCTCAACCATAGCAGGGGATGCACAGGGAATGGGGATCTGGCTAATTTTTCATTATTCATTTGACAAATATGTGTTGCATACTTAATATTCATTTCCAAAATCTATGTGTTTGCTTAAAGCCTTTTATATGTGCCTAGTATCGTCCCAGATACTACTTTTTCAAGTGGAGTTGTTTGTTAGGTTGTCCCACACCACATTTCCTCACACAGAGGAGTAATGAATTTAATGTTCCCATGGCTTAGGGATCTCTTTGGGGAAGTGGTGGATGCTGAGGGGTCTCTCTAAACAGTGATGTACACACAGGTCAGAGATGGGCTGTGACCTCAGGGGCTGGCTGTCAATTGTGTGGCCCATTTGTGGGATCTCTGGGCCCCTAAAAGCAAGTCACAGATTGGGGAGTCGTACCACTAAGATTCCCCCTAATTGGGAATTCCAGGAATCAGTTGGGACAAGAACATGGTAGCATCTACCTGTTTGAGGGGCAACTGGATAAACTACCAGCACTAGTAGAAAGGTCTCTATCAACCACTTGGGGACTCCTGCTATAGGCAGAGGATTCAGGGAATGAAAATCTTTTAAAAAGGTGAAATAGATCCTCTTACTCACCTGTTCAAACTCTCGGATGTTACTCATCACACTCACTGTAAAATTCAAACTCTTGTCCATAGCCTGCAAGGTTCTACTTTATCTGGCTCCAGCCTCCCTACACACCTGCCCCCACTCACTTCATTCCAACAATGTGGCCCTATTGTCTGGTTTCAAGCACATGAAGCCGGTATCTGTCCCTTCTGCTTGGAGTTCCCTTACTCCAGATCTTCTCATGAGTCTCTTCTTGCCATTCAAGTCCCAGCTCAGGACCACTGCCCTCTGAATCTGAAGGAGCTCCCATTCACTCTCTATTGTTTATATTTATTCTATTCCTGGTGTGTGTCACTGTCACAGTTTCCTTATTTCTTTATGTTTATTGTTAATTCGGAACCCAAAGGATGGACTCCCGTGAGACTAGAAAGGATTTTCTCTGTCCTGTTACCTGCTGTATTCTCAAGTTTGAGCACCTGACACATAGGTGGTGCTCAGTAAAAAAGTTAGCAATTAAATAAATGAATAAATAAATTAATAAATTAATAAGGATAGTGGGAGAGAAACCTGTCTCCTCTCCATTCTAATTTCATGCCATTAACAGAAGACGTGGTTTTGGGAATGAGGGATTTATACTGAGAAACCCTGAGAATAGTTTCAACCTCAGAGTGATGTGGTATCGTGAGGTCCACAGAATCAGGAGTCAGACTTATTGAGTTCAATTCCCACCTCTGCTGCTATGTGACTTCCGGTAAGTTCTTTAAACTCTTTGCAAAATGGGCATGGTGGTAAAATTAGCTGTTGCTGTTTTGAGTGTTCAGTGAGATAATGCAGACAACCCTCTTAGGATAGTGACTGGCCCATAATAAAGTATTATTACTGAGCAGTTGTTTGGTAAACTTCAAGCCTCTGCTTCCATGCCCACCTCCTGTGCTCCCACCTCACAGTCAGCTTTCCCAAATGCCAAGCATTGCCTAGGAAGACTGGAGTCTGCCCCAGTTCTCAAACGCTTTGCATGACACTCCCTATGCTAAAGAAATTTCTAGGTGCCTTGGGTTAACTTTCATTCCATTCCTTTTTCTCTTACTGAAGAAAACACTTTGGAAGACAAGTGAAAATGTAGTTACTAGAAGGATACCTTGAATCTTTTCAAACTTAGAAACAAAAGTGTAAATCATTAGAAACTCATTTACAAAAATGTAAATCATTGACCAAGGCAAATGAGATTGAGAGCCACTGGCTTCGTGGCATAGTGAACAAGAAAGGGATTGAAAATGAAATGAGGAGAAATCCCTGAGCAGTAACTCCTGAAGCCCCAGGCTGTAGTTGATGATATTATCTGCAAGTGTCATGAAAATAGGTCCCAGAGAGGAATCTATTTTTTTAATTTTATTTATTTATTTGACAGAGATAGAGACAGCCAGTGAGAGAGGGAACGCAAGCAGGGGGAGTGGGAGAGGAAGAAGCAGGCTCATAGCAGAGGAGCCTGATGTGGGGCTCGATCCCATAACGCCGGGATCACGCCGGGATCACGCCCTGAGCCGAAGGCAGACGCTTAACCGCTGTGCCACCCAGGCGCCCCCAGAGAGGAATCTTTCTTGAATACCACCCAGGAAGTTTTACACTGTCCATCAAACATAATGGAATTGGATCCCTTCTCCTCCACAGGGGAAATGCCAAAGATGTGTCCTCAAGTAAACAGAAAGAGAAGCCATTTGCTTAGTAATAAAACATAAATGGTTGTGGGGCACCTGGCTGGCTCAGTTGGAAGAGCACAGTAGACATCAAGAATAAATAGCCCATACACCCAAAGTTAGTGGAAGGAAGAAAATAATAAAGGTTAGTGCAGGGATTTAAAAAATAGAGGATAGAAAAGGGACAGGAAAAATCAACAAAAGAAAGAGTGGGTTCTTCAAAAAGATCAATGAAATAGACAAATCTTTAGCTAGATTGACTAAGAAAGAAAAGAGAAGGCTCAAACTAAAAATGAGAAAAAGTAGACGTTACTACAGATCTTACAGAAAAAGGATTATAAAAGAGTACTGTGAACAATTGTATACTAACAAATTTGATAACCTAAATGAAATAGACCAATTCCTAGGAATACACAACTTACCAAGACCAACTCATGAAGAAATATAAAATCTGAACAGACTTGTAACTAGTAAGGAAATTGACTCAGTAAACAAAAACTTCACCACAGGGGCACTTGGCTGACTCAGTAGGTAGACTGACTCTTAATCTTGGGATTATGAGCTCAAGCCCCACATTGGGCATAGAGATTACTTAAAACAAAAACCAAAAACCAAAAACTCACAACAAAGAAAAGTCCCAGGACGGGATGACTTCGCTGGTGTAATCCACCAAACACTTAAAGAATTAACACCAATCCTTCTCAAACTCTTCCAGAAACTTGAGAAGGAGGGACACTTTCAAACACATTATGTAAGGTTAGCATTGACCTGATACCAAAGCCAAACAAAGACATTACAAAATGAGAAAATGATGAATACCCCTTATGAATATTGATGCAAAAATCTTCAACAAAATGCTAGCTAACAAAACTTTACAGGACATTAAAGGATTATATACCATGGCCAAGTGGGATTTATTCCAGCGCTGCTCAACAAATGGATATCAGTCAAATGTAATTCACTACATAAACAGAATGAAAGAGGGAGAAAAACACCTGAAAAATTCAATAGACTTTCATGAAACAAATACTCAAGAAACTAAAAATGGAAGGAAACTCCCTCTACATAACAAAGGCCATATATGACAAGCCCGCAGCTAACATCATACTCAATGGTGAAAAACTAAAACTTTTCCTCTAAGGGGAGCCTGGGTGACTCAGTTGGTGACTCTTGATTTAAGCTCAGGCCCTGGTCTCAGGGTCTTGTGATGGAGCCCTGCTTTGGGGTCCATGCTTAGCGCAGCGTCTGCTTGTCCCTCTCCCTCTGCTCCTCCCCGTTTGTGCTCTCTCTTTCGCTCTCTAAAAAAATAAAATAAAATAAAATCTTTAAAAAAACCCAGGTTTTAAAACTTTTCCTTTAAGATCAGGAATAAGACCTGACCGCATTTGCTTTGACCCCATCTATTCAACACAGTATTAGAAAAGCAATTAGGCAAGAAATAGAAATAAAAGGCATTCTAACTCGAAAGGAAGAAGTAAAATTCTCTCTGTTTGTGGATGACATAATCGTATATGCAGAAAACTCTATAGATTCCACACACACATACAAGCTGTTAAAGCTAATAAATGAATTCAGCAAAGTTGCAGGATACCACGTCAACACACAAAAATTAGTTTTTCTTTGCACAAACAATGAACAATCTGAAGAAGAAATAAACAATTCCATTTGCAATAACATCAAAAGAATAAAATACACAGGAATAAACTTAACCAAGGAGGTGCAAGATTTGTACACCAACGACCACAAAACATTGTTGAAAGAAATTAGAGAAGACTTAAATGAATGGAAAGATATCCCTAGTTCATGGTTAGAAGGCATAATATTGTTAAGATGCCCAATTCCTCAGAGTAATCTAGAGATGTGGTGCAATCTCTTTCAAAATCCCAATGACTGTGTTGTGCAGAAATAGAAAACTGCATCCTAAAATTCATATGGAATCTCAAGGCAACCCAAAGAGTCAAAATAATCTTGAAAAAGAAGAAAAAAGTTGGAGGTCTCACACTCCCTGATCTCAGCGTACTACAAAATTACAGTAACCAAAACCATGTGGGACTATAAAGACAGACGTAAAGCCCAGTGGAATAGAATAGAGAGCCCCCAAATAAACTCTTACATACATGGCTAAATGATTTTTTCGACAAAGACCATTCAATGGAGAGAGGACAGTCTTTTCAACAGATGGACCTTGGAAAACTGGATATTCACATGGACAACAGTGAAGTTGGAAATACATAATTCACCTTCTATATTGTGCTCAATAACACTCCTCAAGTTTTGGTCTTTGTAAAGTCCTGAAAGGAGGTATTCCTAAAGATTAGTAATGGATCTGATGACTAGTTCTAGATCCAAACTGGGTTACATGACTGTCTTGGTTTGTGTTCTTTTCAAACTGGACTCCAAGACAAGGATTTGAATAGAAGTTGTTTACTTGGGGGCGCCTGGGTGGCTCAGTCGTTAAGCATCTGCTTTCGGCTCAGGTCATGATCCCAGGGTCCTGGGATCGAGCCCCACATCGGGCTCCCTGCTCATCAGGAAGCCTGCTTCTCCCTCCCCCACTCCCCCTGCTTGTGTTCCCTATCTCATTGTGTCTCTTTCTGTCAAATAAATAAAATCTTTAAAAAAAAAAAAGTTGTTTACTTGGCCATGGCAAGGAACATTGGTGGGAAAGTGGGTAAGTGCTCCAGGGAAGGGAAAGAAGCTCGTAAAGAGTGTGTTATGGAACCAGCTACCTCAGTAGGCAACTGAAATTTAATTCCACAGAAAAATTCTGGGCAGTGGTGTAAAACACACGTCTCAGAATAATCCTATATCAGGGACAAGGGATTTGGGCACATGACTGTAATAACTTCCCAGTGTTTCTGGCCTGCTGCAAGCACATGCCAGTTAAGATGCCTTCAATAGTTCCAGAAAGAGCCTTCAGGTCCCTATCTGCCCTTGCTGGGAGCTCCAGCAGCCTGACTACAGAGCTGGGTGAGGGCAGTAGGTGGGACCCTGGTAGTGATATGGTTTGGAGTGTTGGGGTTTGGAGCCGATGGGCAAGAAAGAGCTCTTGAGATGTCTTTGGTACAAGAAGGTGGTTTTATTAAGGCACAGGGATGGGACCCATAGGCAGAAAGAGCTGCTGCTCCACATTGTAAGGCTCAAGTGATGATATACTATGGAGTCGGGGGGGAGGTAAAGACAAGGGGGAGTTTCCAAAAGGACTTTCATATGCTAAGGAAGACTCACAGGATTCTGGGGTCCTAGCTATTATCAAGCCAAGGTGGTTTTTCCTTCTAGCAAAGCATTAACATTAAGACAGCTGGGAGTTTCCTGAGAAATGTTATGCTCTGCCTGCCTCAAGTATTCGTCAATGAGCTGCGGGTTATAAGGAAATTTAATTTTATCTACATTTCCTTCTGCCTTTGTTCCCCACATCAGTAGCAGCTGCTGTATTAACCATTGCAATCCATGCAGTCAAAGCTGGCTCATGTGGTTCATTTCCCAGCCCTAGCATTATTAACTGTAAGATCTGTGCAAAATTTTCACGTTTCTTAAGCCTCGATATTTCATTCTAAAAATTAGCACCATCCTTATGCGGTTGCTGGAAGCATTAAGAAAATGCATGTCAAGTAAACCGTGGTACATGGCAAATGCTCAATACATTTTATATATCTATGAAATTCTAGGGGTAGCAAGACCCGGCAAACCTCCCTCTTATTGAAATGTAGCTTTAACAAGGCTCTTACTTTGGTCAGGGGGTGCCACATATTACCAACCACGCTGGGAGAGGAAAGACTCATTTGTTTGTCAGATCATCACCCCATTATTTTTTTAAAATGTATTTATTTGAGAGAGAGAGATGGTGCGCACGCATGGGAGTGTGCACGTGGGTGGGTGGGGGGCAGATGGAGAGGGAGAGAGAATTCCGAGCTGACTCTCTGCTAAGCGCAGAGCCTATTGTGGGGCCCAATCTCAGGACCCCAAAATCATGACCCGAACGGAAGTCAAGAGCCAGTCACTCAACCGACTGAGCCACCCCGGTGCCCCTCCATTTTTTTTTTTTAATTAATTTCTTTATTTGAGAGCGAGAGATCTGGGGAGAGGGGCAGAGGGAGAAGAAGAAAGATCTCCAGCAGACTCCCCGCTGAGCGTGGAGCCTGGTTCGGGATTCTATCTCATGACCCATAAGAGCCTGACCTGAGCCGAAATCAAGAGCTGAAAGCTTAACCAACAAGACCACCCAGGCGCCCCAGGTCATCACCCCATTATTGAGCCTATACAGTACAAACAGGACCTAAATTGTTATTCCCGGAGCTTTCAGCAACCTTTGAAAAAGCCCCATGAGACAACTTTTGTGGCCTGGCAGATGGCTTCATGGCTCTCTCTGCCCTCCTCGGCCTGTGGTTTAGTCCCAGAAGCAAGTCCCAGTTAAGCCTTTCAGCCACTGGGTGTGTGACCCTCCTCCCCTAAGCAGTAGACATAAGGAAACTGGAGGGGTGTTGCAGGTTTCTAAGGGAACCGTTTTTCTCTCAGGATACCTGAAAGGCCCCCACGTTCTCTTCTCAATTTTTGGTCATGGGTCTGTCTGCTCCTAAACAATGAAATCTGCCCAGACAATAGTTCTTTTATGGAAAGAAGGATGCTGTCAAAGAGAAAATCTTCATTGTTTGCAAAACCTCTGAAAGGAACCAGATATACATTGTTGATTTACCTGTGTGCTTATTTTTCAAAGGGAAAAAGAAATATCTTTGTAAAAATTGTCCACCATACAAAAGATACTGACATTTTATAGGTACCTTGATTTTTTTTTTTTTACTATAGTATTGACATGCTGAGAAAAGTCCTGTTGCATTGAAAATATTTTTATATTGAAAAAAAGGGAGTCCCTGCATTTGGATGGCTTAAGACTACTAGGATGAGAACTTGATTTGCATTTAACGCCAGCCAATGTTGCAACGGACAAAACCCGCTTTGCAAGAGTACAAGCTAAAAGAAACAAACTATTCAATGAAAATAAAAAATTATTGAGTTTTTAAAAGAATGTCCCTTTCTAGCAGTTGTTGAGAAAGACTTTGCAGTCGCTCAAGCAGACTCCCCGCTGTGCACAGAGCCTGATACGGGCCTCAAACTCACGACCCTGAGATCATGACCTGAGCCAAAATCAAGAGTTGGACACTTAACTAGCAAAGCCACCCAGGCACTCCTCTTCTGGATGTTTTTAGGCAATGGGCCAAGATTTGCTTTCTGGTTTGAGGTAAGAGCAGTTTGAGCCACAACCAGCAAATGTCACTGATTCACTTTCCACAGTCTCTTTCTAGCCTGCGCTCACATGACCAAACTGCAGCAAAGAACATGTTGGAAAGTTACTGGCTCGGTGGGTCTCCTTTCATCATTCTTCAGTATTATCGTTTTGCTCATAGACTGATTTCTTTCAAGCCTTGTAAAAGAGTTGTTGGTTTTCTTTTGTTTTGTTTACATGCCGATTTTTCCTTACTTAGCCTTCATGTCCTGTGTTTCATGATAAATTTTAACTTTTGTTAATTTCAGCCTTTTTAACTTAGTCACCTGATTACTTGAACTATTGCATAGGCTACTCAAGGTTTCACACCCTATTCTGTTCAGAGAAATGACCAGAAAACCCAAAATATCATGCTTTTCACTTACAAACTCATTTAAGTCCTAAGTTGGGACTGAGATTTCTTACTTGCTTTTCTATTTGGCTGATCTTTGATTTTTTTAATCCCTGTTTTGTTCCAGAGTACATGCATTTTCTTTTATATCTCACAGCTCTCTAGTTGAGTGCAAAACCAAAAAAAAAAAAAAGAAGAAAAAGAAAAAGGAAAGAAACAACAACAAAAAAAAAGATCTTTATTTTTTTTGATAAAGTTGATAAAGCTGGTGTAGCAAGACCAAGAAATAGGAAATTCATAACAAACAGCCAACAGTAATCACCTCTAAAGTGCTTGAAATTGGTTAGGAAGTATTTTCATAATCTTAAATTTTTAAAATTTATTTCCTTTACCTTTTCTAGTCATTTTAGAGTTCCCCAGCACAGATATTTAAGATTAAAGAACAAACATTCCTTATTCATTGTATTTGCTTTTATACTTACTTTCATTACTATCATCAAAACATCTTGTTCTACAATTTTTCCTACAAATAGCTAGAATTTGAGCAAAATCGGTCGTAAATAGGCCTCTGTGGGCTGAGCTGGGAGCCTATCCATTAGAAGTTGTTTTTACGAGAAAATGTGTTCCAATTCTAAAAACCCAAAACCAAAACAAAACAAAAAACCAAATTAGAACACAACCCTTTTGTACTTTGGACATGGCTGATTTGTACCAGGTCAAGAGAATGGATTGGAAGTAAGATTGACCGAATTCAAATCCTGGTTCTGCTTCCAGCTAGCTGTGTCATTTTAAACAAGTTTCTTAACAACTCTGAACCTCTATTTCCTCTTTTCTAACGTGGGGGAAATACGAGTTACCTACTGTAGAGGGCTGCTATGAGGTATGAATGATATAATGTACGTAAAGCACATAATAAAAGCTCAACAAATCCTAGCTATTATGATCATGTTCCTAAGGTCACCTTTAGAACTACACAAGTCGGAACTAGAAAGATCAGGGCTCAGGCCAAGGGTCCTTTCTAGCATGATACCCAGTGGTTTATAACGGAGAGATTGCACCAGTAAGGATTCCTCGTATGACCCTGGAAAATTTCATAATCTTTTGTGTCTGCTTTTTCCTTTTTAGGAAGGTATAAGTGTAATAAAACCTGTCTCTCTTTTTTTTCCTCCAGCTTTATTGAGCTATAAGTGACATGTAACATTATATAAGTTTGAGGTATATGTTGGAATGATTTGATAACGTATATATTGAGAAATGATTGTCACAATAAGGTTAGATAACACCTCCATCACCTCACATAATTACTAACACTTTTTAAGTGGTAATAACATTTAAGATCTACTCTCTTAGCAACTTTCCAGTATAAAATACAGTGTTGTTAACTGTAGTCACCATGCTGCACATTAGATCCCCAGAACTTATTTGTCTTACAATTGAAAGTTTATAGCCTTTCACCAACCTCTTCCTATTTGTCCCACCCCCCGGCCCCTGGCAACCACCATTCTGCTATTTCTACAAGTTCAAAAACCTGCCTCGCTTTAACTCACAGGGCACACAGAAAATAAAGTGAGACTCTTTGCTCAAGGTCTTTGAACTAAACAATGCCCCACATAAGGTGTCATGAATCTCGGACTTGTGCAACATTACATATATACTCATTCTCCTTCGGTGAGTAAGAGAGAGAGAAGACAAATGAGAGAGGGTGCTGCATCCATTGGCTGTGGATTTGCACTGGAATGATTGGGTTCCTCACATTCCCACGCTTACTCACAAGCTTCAACTGCATTGAGGAACTTTGGATACAAATTGATTCAAGATCTGGTCCCAGCTCTGCCACTTTCTAGCTATGTGACCTTGAGGAAGTCACTTAATTGCTCGTGGACAAGAGCAGTATTTCCCTCAGATGGCCATGGTGAGGATGAAATGAGATGTGCACAGCACACTTAGCACAGTCTCAGTGCTCAAAACGTTAGAGATGACGATGATGGTGGTGATGATGATGATGGTGGTGTGGCGATATTGATAGTGATGATGGGGCTGGTGATGGTGGTGATGGTGGTGATGATGATAGTGATGGTGGTGGTGATGGTGGTGATGATGATAGTGAGGATGATGGTGATGGTGGTAATAATGATAGTGATGATGGTGGTGATGAGAATCGTGATGGTGATGATGGTGACAGTGGTGATGATGGCGATAATGATGATGATGATGGCAGTGATGATGATGATGATGGGGTTAATGGTGATGGTGGTGGTGATGACAACGATGATGATGGTAGTGATGGTGATGATGGTGGTGATTTTGCTAATTTATTGCTTAGAATTGTCTGCCCTTAGATATCACAGCTGTTCATTTCTGTTTTTCGAGTTGCTGCTGCTACTGCAGCCACGGGGGCTTAAAATACAATCTGAGCTCTCTAAAGTTATTCCCTTCTCTATTTTCTAATACAGTCTTTTTGAAACTGTCATTCAGTTAAATTAGTGTTGGTTCCATATCTATCTTATATTTTATAAGCTATGTAATTGTTTAAACAGAGAGAGAGGGAAAGAGAGATGATGTCAGACAATATCTTTCTATGTTTTCTTTTTTTCATTTAATGTAATGCGTTTTCTGCTTTTTTCCCCAAAGAAATGATGAGGCTGGCAGAGTGTGCAGTTTGTCATTTTAATGGATCCTCATCGCATATGACAAGATTTGACAAAGTTTTCAAAAACTGTTAGGTTTGTCAAAATTCCGTCCTGTACTTGTCAAGACCTACCATCACATACTACAAATCTAAGGACTTGTCAGATAAAAGCCTTGTCACAGCAGGACTTGTCAGTTTCCTCAAGCCCCTGTTCACCCTCAACTTGAACAGCTACAAGTTTATACCCTGGGATTGCAGGTAAGATTTCATTTGCAAAGAGGTTCCACAGCTAAGATGTTTGCACTTTTATACATGCATGTCTTTCCTTAGGCTTACACAAGAGACAGAGTTACAAACAGGGAAAAAAATTCTAATTAGCCAGTGGTAGTGGGTCAGAAATGTAATGGAGGAATGATGGGAAGCATAAGCAAAAAGTGAGGTGAGTAAAGACAGAGGGACAGACAAGGCACATTTGAGCAAGGCAGTACAGTTTCAAACGTCTTTTGGTTGGTGTAAATTTAGCATATCCGTGAGATCTGAGTTTAACCACCAGCTAGCTCCTTGAGGATAGGAACTGGGTTTTGAACATCATTAGGAGCTGATCTGGCAGAATTCAGGTACGGCTGAATCCAGAAGCCCAAAGACTGATGAGTTACTGGTCTCTTTCTTTCCATCACTAGGTTCTGCTTTCCTTTGGCTTCATGTTCAGGCAGGATTTTGCCAACAGCAGTGTTGCCTGCTGCTTCCGGGGTCCTTAGCTAGTGATCATGGGAGTAGAGGATTAAGGGGTAGAAAAATACTCTTCCGATATTATTAGGAACAGTTCTAGGCTTGACTCTCATTAGCCTGGCTTGAGTCCTGTGCCCATCTTTCAGCTAATCACTGTGGTTAGCAGGACAAAGTAGCTCATTAGACACTCTTGGAGGTAGGGTGAGAAAGTGAATCCTATTTGGTGTACATAGCTTGAGTGCAAAGAAGGAGTGTTATCCCAAAGGAAAATCAAGTTGCTATTCTCCAGGGGGAAAACAATTGATATATGTTATACGCCTGAGGCTACCCTCTCCTTTCTTCTCTGGTTCACTCCAAAAATTCTCGAAAGGGAATGCTATAAAGAAGACATCAAAAGCACCAGCTTTGGAATAAGACATTCTGTGTTGAAATTCTGTTACCGCCACTTACTAACTTGGTGAGTGCTTGGACAAATGACTGAACCTCTTTGTACTTCAATGTTCTCTCTGCTAAAATAAAGATAATAATAGCATTTATTTCATTGGTTGCTGAGAAGATTAAACGAGATAAGCCAAAGTGACACTTGGATGCTTGGACCCAGTAAGAATGTAATCAGTGTTCCATTTCTTAGAAGATCTTGTCTATTTAAACCATCCATCTGATTAAAACTTCATTCTTCATGCTCTCTTGAAACATACAGATAGACAGCCCACAACACGTCTATGGTACGCTGACTATCTGGACACGTCTCTTCTCACCTTCTGAGTTGCAAGTGATCCAAGACCTGCTTATTCCAGCTGTGCTTGTTATAATTACATATTCGTTAGTACTAAACCAACGTCCTATAATGTGAACAGAGAGTTGTTTCCGTGAAACCTCTTTTGGATGCTTTGTGGATATTTTGGAAAGACTTGGCTGAAAGGGAATTGCTAAAAAAGAATTGCTACAAGAATACAATATGAGCACAGCTAATGTAGAAGATTGGGGGAAACAGAAAAGCTCTAGAAGGATTCTGCCTACACAGTGGTTTTAGGAGTATGGTTTATTCAAGAAACATGTTACAGGACTCTAATCACAGACCTATACTCAAGTGGAAGTCTGGCTGTAGTGCACCAAGGGATTGGTGACTGTATACACAATTATATGTTCTAAATTTTAAATTCAAATAATGCCTAAGGTGTTCATGAATTTTTTATGAATCCATGCTCTAGCTAGTTCTTAAAAATTAACTACACAATAACCAGTCTCAATTGCTTTGATAGGAAATGGCATCTGCTGATTATTAGAACCTTTCTATGCTTCCCATACTTACATTATCTATACTCATTACCGTTACTTTTTTTTTTTTAAGATTTTATTTATTTATGTGACAGACAGCCAGCGAGAGAGAGAACACAGCAGGGGAGTGGGAGGGGAAGAGGCAGCCTCCCAGCGGAGGAGCCCGATGCGGGACTCGATCCCAGAACGCTGGGATCACGCCCTGAGCCGAAGGCAGACGCCCAACGACTGCACCACCCAGGCGCCCCTCATTACCGTTACTTTTTAATATCCCATTTACCTCTCAGCCATTTACAATCTGGCATCTATACCCGTCACTCCCCTGAAACTTGTATCTAAGAAATTGCCAACCTCAATTCTCTATTTGCTCTTTGAACATGAAGGTTTCTCAGAATTCTGGCTCTTCTGAAATGTTCAGACTGCAGGGAACTACTTCCAAATGCCTCGTGGAGCTTAAAGGATGAGAAGTCTAGGGGTCCACTTTTTAGTCGTCCTAGTGCATGCACTGATGACCCACCTGGTACAGTCACTGGGTACTTGTCCTCTTCTGTAGGATGCCCTTGTTGGCCCAGGTACTCCCACGGGCCTCTTTCGTGGCCTCCCATATTTCCGGTCCTGGACTTACACTCACGTACTCTGTCATAGCTCCTGCAGCACATGGGCCGTGCATGGGGGTCTGGAGCAGACGATGGCCTCGGCCACATGCCGGGATGAGCCCCCAAGACCCTGGTGTTGAGCCTGTGTCTTCCCTTCCCACTGGAGAATTCCTCCAGAGGAAATTGCTACCCCTTGCTGCCTTGCTTTCTCGGTTGGATTCGATTAGAACAATCTCAGTGTCCTGGAGAGGTTTCTAGGAAAAATTGTCAGAGACTTTAAACTGAAGCAAAAGATCAGTGAGTGTCTTTAATGAAAAACAAAGTGTTATCTAGTTCATTTTTTTTCGGAATTATTGGATTCTAGGGGAGCTCTGTGCCTTTCATTGTCTTTGAGGCATTTTATAATACTGTAATTTGTCAACAACTGATAGCAATGGATGCAAATTCTCTCTGTTGTAAAGGCAATTGTTCCCCTCTCTTCACCAGGAAAAGACAGGGTCGCATTTATTTCTAAATTCATGTTAGCACTCATGACTGAGCTATGCAAGTGTTGTACTTTGGTTTGTTTTTTTTTTATAGTAATATTTTTTATTATATTATGTTAGTCCCCATACAGTACATCCCTGGTTTCTGATGTAAAGTTCGATGATTCATTAGTTGCGTATAACACCCAGTGCACCATGCAATACGTGCCCTCCTTACTACCCATCACTGGTCTATCCCAATCCCCCACCCCCCTCCCCTCTGAAGCCTTCAGTTTATTTGTTTTTGCTTTTGTTTTTGTTTTCTTTTTTTTTAAAAGAATTTATTTATTTATTTATTTATTTGAGAGAGAGAGAGTGAGAGAGAGCACAGGCAGGGAGAGCTGCAGAGGGAGAGGGAGAAGCAGGCTCGCCGCTGAGCAGGGAGCCCGATGCGGGACTTGATCCCAGGACCCTGATATCATGACCTGAGCCAAAGGCAGATGCTTAACCGACCAAGCCACCCAGACGCCCCGCAAGTGTGGTGCTTTGCATATTCTTTTGAACAGATTGCAACCTCTTCTGGCTCTCTCATTAATTAATAAGTTAAATAAAATTTTTGACAAATGTTCGTTTCGCATTTAAACAAGTCATGATTATACCCTCTTCAAAAAATTATTCCTTAACAGCTTTTAATATTTTTTTACCCTCCAACAAATAGCCTTTGTCAGATCACAGTCCTGTTACGGCTTCTCCCAGGACAATAGGTACCAACATTCCTCCCATTTACAGCGTCAAGAGAACCCATCTACGTAATTCTTCCCAGAGCAGAGAAACTCTGCACCAAGATGATTTGCTGTTTCCATTTTTAAAAGGATCTGGCAGCTCTTAAAGGGCAGCCTCGCTCCCTCAAGTTCCTTCTAACCAGGCACCTCGGCGTGGAAGAAGTTCACAGACTCATTTTTCACATTCTGTGAGAACCTGTTGGGCTGTGTCCTCGTATCACCCCACCCCACCGCCCACTCTCTGGCTCTTTTAGACTGAAGATGTGTCTTTTCGTCTTTATAGTCTCCACAGTGCCTAAAATTGTGCCTTGCTTATAGCAGGTGCTCAGAAAATGTTTGCTGAATTTACCTCATATTGGAGGGTGAAGAAAAATAAGATGGCAGCCAGTTAGAGAACAAGGGTCTTAAGATATAGTATTAGGCTGCTGGAATTCTATAAATAAAAGGAACCATAACCATCTTCTAGTGGATATGACGAGAGGAAAAATAAAGTGGGACTGGTAGCTGTTGCTCACCGGTCATTTCTGATGTTCCTTCGTAATGCCAAGGTCACTGACTCCTTTGCTGCTCCAAGGGACCGTCATGTCCCCACACTCCTATGGGGCCTCACTGTACTTAGATCAAGAATGGGCCTTTACATGAACAAGGCTTAAACTTTGTATCATTTCAAATCTGGGACATCCTGAACTAACAAAAGCCGAGTGATTATGAGCCAAATAATGACCTGGCAGTTGCTGTGTAGGAATCTTAGATAAAGAGAAAAGTATTCTGTAATACCCTGAGATTCCTTTTTAGCTAGCACTTGGCGATCCCAGAAGAGATTAAAAATACCACCAAAACTTCTTTTCATGAAACTAACCCACAGTGTCATCAGTTTAATGGAGAACACATGGCTTTGGCCATTCTTCTGAAACTAATCATTACAGAAAAATCTAGAAACAGTGCTGTACATGGACATAGGAATGAGGTGTTTGTTTTTTTATATAATCGTAAATGAAATAATAGAGAATAAGTGAATCAGTCCTATTCATTTGGGGAGTGTCAAATTTAAAATCACAGATTTTCAGAACCACAGAGCTAGGATTATCTCAGATTTTCCAACTTAACACCAAGGAAAAATACCACGTTTATATTTTGTGAGCATGTTCCCACCTCCACAGAGAAGAAGAATGTAACTCCCCTAATACTTAACATCATTGACCGAGCACCGTCAATGTCCTTCAGCCAGAGGCCCTTGTTCTGACCCCAGGAACACACCTGCGGTTGAACAGCCTGGCTTATTGCTCGTTGCAGGCCCGGAGAAGACACACCATGGGGAACCATGCAGCATCTCAGTAAGAGGGTAAAACTTACAGGATTTGGGCATTGGCTGGGTAATTTGGGGGGAGGGTCTAATGAAGCAAGGGCTTAGACTGGGTACTGTCAGAGAGCAAGGGCAATCCCAAGATTGGGCATCTCAATAAATCTTACCCCTGGGGAAGGCAGACTAGAGTCAGGGAAAGGCTGTAATGGTAAAGTAGTGGTCATTCACTTTCGCAGAGAGAGGGGAGGTCTGGTATTTTGTGGGCTGCACAGAAACCTTGTTTTGTCTCACTTCATCATGGTCTAGAGTCACCTTGTCTATGTCAGCGTGCTGTGAGATTGTGTGTGTTAAGTAGGAGAACCATGTGGGCTGCCCAAGGGCATCGGACCAGTGCCCGGATGCTACAGGCTGCTTTCTCAGCACTTTGTGCTAAGCCCTTCCCACAAACTATTTCATTTAATTCCTTTAATTCTATGAAGCAGATATTCTGAGTGCCATTTCACAAGTGAGAAAACAAGGATCTGAAGAAATTAGTGTTAACGGCAAGTAAATGGCGGGCAGAGTTGGGACTGACGGAGCCTGACTCCAAAGCCCACATGCTATGAGCATACCACATGCGTGATGCTTGGGTGCCTGAGAAATGGGGGAAGGACAGAAGGCATGTGTGTGGGGGAAAAGCAAGCTGGACCACAGAACCTTGGCATCTGACTTTTGGTTTTCCTGCCTTTACTGTCTCTGGGACCTCCAACATCCCATAGATCAGACACCTACCATCCCTGTCCTCCCAGATCTGGACCCCCAGCAATTCCGCTCCAATAATATTTTTCTCTGATCCATTTGGCCACCTCTACTTGCCCCCATCACACCTTGGGACCTGCCATTTCTCCCAATGTGACATCTTTAGAAATTAAAGTTCTGAAATTTCCCTCTTACCAAAGTGTCATATCAGTCTACCTCTTCCTTATGCTCCTTTTATCTTTCCCTCTATATTCCTCCTTATCCTTCAAGCCTGTCTCTCCCCTTAAGGCTTCGTTTTATTTTCTTCCTCTTTACCTTGGGTCGTATGACCCAACAATTAATTCACCAGATCCCTAAATCCACTCAGCTCCTTGACCTTCTGGTGGCTCTCAGCCCTGACTCAGTGATGGTTTTCAACTTTTACTGTCCGTTGGACACGGTGCTCAGCTCTTTCCAATGATTTACCCATTTAACCATCACAACATTATGAGCTAAGGACTATTATACCCTCATTTTACAAGCAAGGAGCTGAGGCTCAGAGTAGTTAAATAACTTGCCTAAGGTCAAACTGCCAGTAGGTGGCAGAGTCAGGATTTGAACCTAGGCAGTCTTGCCTAAGTATCTGCTGGTGACTACCATATTTCTGCTGCCGTAACTACTGCCCTCTTCTGGCAGTCATGTCTTTTCTTCACTGCTGCCTCTGGTTATTGAATAGTTTCATAAACTTGCTGGCTTCAGTGCCTGCAAGAAGTCTTCACTTCACTCACAAAGCCAAGTTCATCAACACCTATGCCTTCCACCCTAAATTTCTCTGCATGCTTGTCTGATCTCTTCTCTTATCAGGGAAATAGAGCCCTTATTTGTAATAGAGTAATTTAATTTTCTGTGTATCTCCCCACACTGCAAGCTGACCACCCCCCAAAACATGAATGCCAAGGGTACACTTGACCTAGATTTCCAACTTAGAGGCTCAGATTCTAAGTCAATGCTCACTAAGCATGTAAAATGCTCCTATTTGCATGGCAAGTAGGAACTGGAATTTCTGTTGCTCCCCAGAATGGGTATTTACTGAACCTGGTACCAAGGGAGCCACTGACTCGAGCCTTCCTTTTTCACCCACACTGTGTATCTGGTCCGACAGGCAGAGCTAGCTCTTGACTCCTGTGACTAGAACTCCTGCCAAGCTTTTCCCGGGGGATTGAACCATCTTCTCATTTCTGTCCATAGGCTGGAATTTCCCTTCATCCCTGGTGAAGTTCCTCCTTGAAACAAAATAATGCCGCCACCTTGAGAGTCATCTCTTTGCCCCCTAAAAACCACTGTGGCCACCCCCACCACCACCTATGGCATGGGCCCCTCTGATCAGTGAGTCAACCTTTTGTGTTGTGAACACATGCTGATACACTGAATCCACTGAAGGTTTAAAATCATTTAAGTAAGCATCTTTAAGTTTTGCAATAAATTTTAGGGGTTTTCAGACTTCCCTGAAGTTTTTTTGCAGAACGACTCATTTTCGTACATAGTACAGTGTCTCAGATGTAGCACATGGTAAATATTTGTGGAGCTGAATTACACAAACTAAATCACAACCCAATCTTCAGTGCAAAAACAGATTTTTTTCTTCTTTATCTTTTTCCAAAAAATAACTTCAAGTAGTCAATATTCAGAATTTGCTTCTTTAAAGTATCTTTCTCACGACCTTGGCCTCAATAGGAACAAGTCCCCTTCTCACTTAATTCAACAAGGATTCAGAATTTTGTAAAAGAAATATTATTGGAATGCGAAGTGAAAAAGACAAAAGCAAGTCCCTCAAAATCAATTAAAAGGCATAAAAGTGAACATATGTACAGTTTGGATATTCCTTATCACAGTGGTTCTCAACCTTTTCCCCTAATTCAACAATGCCAAATGGAAACAGAGGCTCACAAACACATGAAGTCCAGTGGGGGTTGGCCGCGGGCCACATGTCCTTGGAGGTCACAGCAGGATGGATGAGGAGAGCTATCATTTAGAAAAAGCCCTTCAGGAGATTCTTCTATTTCTACCTCTTTATGTTCCCATTTCTATCAGTGTTCTAAAGTGACAAGGCGTATGCAATCGTTAACTCAGTTTGGCTTATTGGCCACTGGACCTGCTGTTCCTCTGTTTATCTGGTTAGGAGAACAGACTGCTGAGTTGGGCTGCCTGGCTTGGAATCTTGGCTCATCACTTAACCTCTCTGTGCTACAGTTCCCCTAATTCCACTGGCTGTCAACAGCCATCTTTTCCTTCCTCCCTGCTAATGGAACATGGGTCTGTTTAGATATTGTCAATATCTCTCGTGACCTCAGGTGGTCCTCCATCTTATCCTGGTCACAGGATATGAATAACGATTGGTCAAAATAGTCCTAGAAATCTCTGCTCCTTTGGAAGGAATTGGTCTAAAGGTAGGCTTGTCGTGGCTCTAGAGATGTCAGGGCAAATTGTCTGATGGGTGAGGTAGGGGGAGAATCCATCCCAAATATGAGACAAATCCTTGAAAGGAGAAACTTTTCCTCATTCTTCCTGCCTGTGTGGCTGACATAATCCTGGAAGTGTAATGACTCTCTCATCCTGAAAAGGCAAGTCACCGCGCTACCGTAGGAAGGAAACAGAAAGGGCTCAGTCGTTTAGCTGTGTTGGGAGCCTCTGCCTCAGCTCTGAACTTTGGACTTCTTATTCAGTGAGAAAAATAACCAATTTGTTGGTCAAGCCCCAATAAATGTTAGTTTCAGTTGAATGCATTCTTATTGGATATACTCAGTGTTTCTAATTTATAAAGTGAATAAAAATAGCACCAACCGAAAAGAAAGAAAATGATCTGTTTTCACATAACATGGTCTTGTGTTTGTAGAAAGCCCTAGAGAGTCCACAAAAATACCCCAGTTAGAATTAATAGACAAATTCAGCAAAGTTGCAGGATACAAAGTCAACACACAAAAATTGTGTTTCTTCACGCTAACAATAAACGATCTGAAAAAGAACTTACGAAAATGATTCCATTTACGATTGCACCAAAAAAAATAAAACACTTAGGAATAAACTTAACCAAGGACGTGAGAGACTTGTACACTGACAATTACAAAACATTCTTGAAAGAAATTAAAGAAGGCCTAAATAAATGGAAAGATATCCTGCATCCATGGATCGGAAGACTTAATATTGTAAAGATGTCGATATTACCCAAAGTACTCTACTGATTCAATGCAATATTGACCAACGCCATTTTTTTCCAGAAGGAGAAAAATTCATCCTAAAATTCATATGGAAATATCAGGGGATCCTAAATAGCCAAAATAATTGTTATAAAGAACAAAGTTGGAGTTCTCGCACTTCCTCATCCTAAAACTTACTACAAAGTCACAGTAATCAAATCAGTGTGTCGCTGGCATAAAGACGGACATATAGCCCAAAGAAATCGAATAGAGAGCCCAGAAATAAGCTCTTACATATGTAGTCAAGTGATTTTTGACAACTGTTATATACCCAAAAGAGGTGAAAGGATAAAAAGGAGGCAAAAAGGTACTTGCACATCCATGCTCATTAGCAGTATTAGTCATAATCACCAAAAGGAGGAAACAACCAAAATGTCCATCGACAGATGAATGGATAAACAAAATCCATACAACGAAATATTGCTCAAAAAGGAAGGAAAGTCTGATATAGGTCATAACATGGGCAAATCTTGGAAATTTGCTAAGTGAAATGAGCCAGCACAAAAGGACAAATATTACATGGTTTCGCTTATATGAGGTACTCACAGTAGTCAAACTTATAGAGGCAGAAAGTGGAATGGTGGTTGCCAGGGGAGGGGGAACATGGGCAGTTGGTGTTTCGTGAGTCTGGAGTCTCAGTCTGGAAAGTTGAAGGTCTAGAGATGGACCGTGGTGATGGTGTACAAGCGGATGAATGTACGTCATGCCACCGACCTGTACAGTTAAAAATGCCTAAAATGGTAGAATCAATGTTATGTGTATTTCACCACAATTTTAAAAAATGGCACCAACCCCTCAGGGAAGTTGTGAGCGTTAATTTGGGGTGACCTTCTAGGAAGCACGAGGCAGAGGGCTTAACCCACAGGTCAAGCTCAGTCTGTGTTATCACTTGGTCCTTAATGGTACTGTTGGGAGTTTTTGTGAACCGAAGCAACCCTTCCTTGAAGATGGGCTAACGTACTTGGTCATTAATTAACAAATGTTAATTTCATAAGAAATTCATGCAAGTGCCCAATAATTTTCGCATAGGTTTTAAACTGGGTGTGTCTTTAAAATCTAGAAAGGCAAAGGTTAGCTTTCAGGTTGGCTGTGCTGTACCACTTCTGGCTTCTGGGGCAGCCGTTTCTTATTTCTTAAGAAATACTCTCTCTACTCCCAGCGGCTTTCTTTTACTTTGCTTTAGAGAATAGCAATCAAGCGTGTGCTGCTTTCAATAGTTCAAATGAATTAGCTTCAATTTATAGACTCAGTTGTGGGAATTATTCCAGGAATACTTACTTTATATAAGTTATTAAAGATAGTTGAGGCATGAAATAAAAGTTGATTTTTTTTAAGGTTCAGCCAGAAGCAGGAAAAATCAGCCTCTATGATAATTTTTGATTTGAAAAATACTTCCATTTGATTTGAAAAATACTTCCAAAAAATGCCCCCCCCCGCAATTCTTGAGCTTACGTTGCTCATTTCATGAGCACCTGTTGCTGCTAACTACTACGGAGTCCTTGGTTTTGAAACCTGTTAGTCTAGATAACAAAGGAAACGAATACGAGTTTACTTTGTTTAAAAAGCTAGAAAACAGGGGCGCCTGGGTCTGCCTTCGGCTCAGGGCGTGGTCCCGGCGTTATGGGATCGAGCCCCACATCAGGCTCTTCTGCTATGAGCCTGCTTCTTCCTCTCCCACTCCCCCTGCTTGTGTTCCCTCTCTCGCTGGCTGTCTCTATCTCTTTCCAATAAATAAATAAAATCTTTAAAAAAAAAAAAAGCTAGAAAACAGTCTCGAGACAATCATCAGTGCTTTCCCTGAAATAATGTGACAAAATCAAAAGAAACGTTTTTAGAAATCAGTATTCCTGGAAAGGAGGAAAATTTATTTTTAGATCTTCCTGATGATCAACTGCACATTTCTCTAACGTTTATTCTGGTTCTAGGAACTCCTTCCTTATACTAAATTGTGGTTAAAATGTTCATTTCAGCAAATCAATTTCAAAGAAAGAGCAAAGCAAACACTAGAGAAGGTGGGTGTTGCTTTTCTGCCGTCTAAAGGGGAGCAGGACGTTACTCTCACTTCTGGGGATCACAGTCTGAGAAAGCCAGGGTTGAAATCTAACATTCACTTAGGATTTCTCCTTCTCTTCCTCCATTTTCATCCTATACCTTCAGAGCTCAAAATCTTGTTTGAAAAGTTGTGTTCTTTTAAACAAGATTTTCAATTCTGTAATTTTGATATTGCCAGATTAGCCTCCAGAATTTATTATTAGCTATTTTCAATGTTTTATGCTTCCCTTTCTTAAAGACTTGCTACTTTCTCTGGGTTAGTACTGAGAAGGGAAGTAAATGGTACGGTCCCAATTGAAAACTCCGTGTTTATATGCACCTGCTGGTCCCTGCAAGGGGAGTGGGTTGTGGACGTGACAGTCACCCGTGACTGGGGGAGGCAGGGGTTGGTAGTACGTGAATTAGGATCCGTGAACAGCACAAAATGAGCATGGAACCACAGTGAGCGAAGATCAGCTGGAGGACCGTGAAATTGAGAAGTGCAGTACTTGGGGGATCCCTGAAGAGGGATGTGATTCAACCCCCTCCCCCTCCATCGCTTCCTCAATAGATGCAGAGAAAGAAAGCACAGCTTTGTCTGCACAGAGCTATTAATGTTGTCCCCTCTGGCCTACAGAATTGGGAATGGGAAGAATTCAATTTTCTACTTGTNCTTGTGCCCATTTCCAAACTTTTTTTTTTTTTTTTTTTTTGGCAAAAGAAAAAGTACTTTGATACTGATGAGGTAAAGTGTGTTAAAAAAATTGAAGGGGGGGCGCCTAGGTGGCACAGCGGTTAAGCGTCTGCCTTCGGCTCAGGGTGTGATCCCGGCGTTCTTGCTTGTGTTCCTTCTCTCACTGGCTGTCTCTATCTCTGTCAAATAAATAAATAAAATTTTTAAAAAAAAATTGAAGGGAAGGTAAATTCATAGAGACAGAAAGTAGAATGAAAGCTAGAAGCTAGGCGGAGGAAATGGGGGATCATTTACTGGATATAGAGTTTTCAAGATAAAAAAGTTTAGAATATTGGTTGGATAGTAATGTGAATATATTTAACACTACTGAACTGTACCCTTAATAACAGTTAAGATGGTAAATTGTATGTTATGTGTATTTTATCAAACTTTAAAAAAAAGGTAAAGGGATTTTTTAACATTTTGAGAGGCAGAATTTATTTATTTATTTTAAAAACTCGATTTATTTATTTGAGAGAAAGAGAGTTAACACAAGAGGGGGCAGGGACAGGCAGAAGGAGAAGCAGACTCCTGACTGAACAGGGAGCCTGACTAGGGGCTCAATCCCAGGACTCTGAGATCATGATCTGAGCCAAAGGCAGATGCTTAACTGACTGAGCCACCCAGGTGCCCCTGAGAGGCAGAATTTAATTTTCCACTGGAATGTTACCAAGGTCCAGATAAAAAGCCTTCCAAATGTTTAATAAGTATATATAGGCAGGCCCTGAAATACCATGATCATCTGAAAATTGGAAGCCTTATATTTCTCAATGAGGGGGAAAAGAGCCAGTGAAAATATTCCTGGTCACTGTTCATGCAAATGCTGTTTGATATTAATCACAGTTTTAGGATATAGAAAATCTAGAATTTGCTCCTTGACATGACTCTCCATCAAAATCCTGAAATCGTTAAGTCAGAAAAGCTCTGATGTGCAAAACTTCTTACAAGCTAATTGCCATGATTAGTCTACTAAGTAGATTTCTGAGCAAAGATTACATTACCAGGGATAAAGAAGGCTGAAGGTCGTTTCATAATGATAAAGAGGCCAGTGAATCAAGAGGACATAATAATCGTCGATGTTTTTAAGGGTCATGTGTCTATCCCTGATACTCGAATTGGGAGGGAGCCATCAACAAAACCACCTGGTTGAAGTGAAGGTAGGAGCAGATCTTGCAAGACTGGAGAGGTCCGTAGAAAACACAGTAGATACCCATCCCAAAGACGCTTGGTTTGCATCCAAGGATATATACAGAGACAGGGTACAGAATATGTGACATTGGACTGCTCTGGGAAGTCCAGGGGATGCCTCAAACAAATCTATTCAACATCCTTGCCTCCCTGCTCCCAAGGATGTTTATTATTGGCATTTGAGCAAGACTAGAAGCTGTCAATTACACCTACAACATCAACATTTTTATTGATTTAATTTTTCAGGAACAAGCCAAATCATTTTATGATAGAAGTATGACTGATAAATGATACAGTGCATCTGATAAAGCTAACAGGTTTTTAAAAATGCTCGTTTCTTCATTTACTTAACAATAGACAACATGCGTTCCACTACTCAAGGAAAGTGACCTTGGCAAAGTATAGATTTTTGATACTTGGTTGCTTTCCATTTCCATTACTCTAAATCTGCCAAACCTTCTAGGTTTGGTTTACATAGCGCACGGAAGGGAATGCATGAGCGTGTAGTGAAACAAAAAGTGTGGAAAATGTCATTGGGTTCTATTTCTGTATTTGTCTGACAATGATTGCACAAATTTGTTTTTTTTAATTTTAATTCAGTTAGCCAATGCATAATACATCATTAGTTTCAGATGTAGCGTTCAACCATTCGTCAGTTCTGTATAACATCCAGTGTTCATCACATCACGAGCCCTCCTTCATGCCCATCCCCCAGTTACCCCATCCACCCCCCCACCTCCCCTCCAGCAACTCTCAGTTTGTTTCCCATAGTTCAGAGTCCCTTATGGTTTGTCTCCCTCTCTGATTTCTTCCCGTCCAGTTTTCCCTCCCTTCCTTTATGTTCCTCTGCACTGTTTCTTATATTCCATATATGAGTGAAACCATATGATAATTGTTTTCCTCATTGACTTATTTCACTCAGCATATACACGTCAATGTAAATGATAAGTACTCATCCTTTCTGATGGCCGAGTAATATTCTATTGCATATGTAAACCAAATTTTCTTTATTCATTCATTTGTTGAAGGACATCTCGGCTCCTTCCACAGTTTGGCTATTGTGGACATTGCTGTTATGAACATTTTCGGGTGCAGGTGCCCCTTTGTGTCACTACATCTGTATCTTTGGGGAAAATACCCAGTAGTGCAATTGCTGGGTTGTAGGGTAGCTCTATTTTTAACATCTTGAGGAACCTCCACACTCTTTTCCAGAGTGGCTGTACCAGCTTGCATTACCCTCTTACACAAATGTATTTCTATATTCATTTCTCTGCCTTTAACATGGCTTCACATACACGATCTCTTCCTAATTTAATTCAAAAGGTTTTCTGCCACTCCGGGTTTGAGGAGGCGCCGCGTTGACCCCGCGGGTCCTGGTAGAGGAAATGCCAGTCTGCACACGGTGTGATTATAGCCTCCGAGGGGCGGGTTTGTCATCCATACACAAACAGGGTGCTTAAGGAAATCTGCATCACCGTTGTGGAATTCTAGTTCACAGGAATGATCTGGAATCAGTTTCATATTTACTTGAGGGTTTAATGGGTCTCTTGGGAAAAATTAAAAAGAGGTATTTAGAACTAAGGGCTGGACTTGGAAACATTTGCTCTCTTCTACAAATACTTTCTGACTCTTTCTCTTTTTTATAAATAGCCCCCCTTGTTCCAAAATAGACTATTTGCCCTTGGGGGAAAAAAATTGTCAGAAAAATTTGATTTGCTGAAGCAAACATTTTATTTAGGGAAAAAAAATCGTCTAGAAAAGGGTTCCAGCCAATTTCCATCCTCTCTAAAATGATAATAAATTTTCGGCAAAACCTCTTTTTTACCACTTGGTCACCTGCTGTCTTTGCATTATCACATAGCTGTTTCAGGCTTGTCTATCTCTTATTCCCCAGCTCCAGGGGAGAAGGTGGATTTTATTCTGTTTGACGATTCTTCGGTGCTCAGTACGTCAGCCTGCAGGTAATACATATGCAACAAGCATTTGCCAAGTGGATGAATAATTGGATGAATTAATGACTGCTTAGAGGAGTGACAGTCTTGAGTTTATCTGTCAACTCTTTCAATTTACTGTGAATTAAATTATAATTTGTTTTATAATAAAGTAATCTTTAAGTGGGCATCTCACATTTAGGCATCTTTACATCCTGAAACTATTAATGACAGGAAGAGGCAGGACAAACTTCTTGGACTGGGGGAGGCATGGTCTCCCAAGTTCAAATGTGAAGATGTGAAGAGTCTTTGGGGACAAGGGTGGAAAAAGAGAGAAAGAAGGTTTTTAGAGAAACGGATGACCAGCAGGCATGGCACTTCAATAAGGGTGGGGGACCGCATGCACCCGCAAATGGTGGGGGTGCATTTCAGTGGACTCTACAAATAACAGGAAACTCCGCTGGGCAGCTTAAGTGCAGAAGTTGATTTGTCTCGTGTGCAGGGGGAGCGAGTGCAGAACTGGGATGATGGCTTCGGAACACCATCAGGGGGGCCAGCATTTCCCATCATTCCATTCTCCTTCCACATAAGCCTTTATCCTCATACCTCTCATCTTGGGGCTGCAATACAATTGCTGCGTCTCCAGGCCTCACATCCAAATTCTAAGCCAAAAAAGGGAAGAGGTAGGGGGTGGGCAGTGAAGAACGAAGGGGCAAAGGCATTTGCCTTTTTTATTGAGGAAGGGACACTTCTCTGGGGACTTTTGCCTGTATCTCACTGGACAGAACCATGTCATATGACCTTCCTAGTTGCAAAATAAACTGGGAACTTGAATATTTTTAGTTGCCCTGAATAGAATTGGGCTTCCTCTAGTAAGGACAAGGGTGGGGGTCAACGTCTGTGAAACAACTTCTGTCTGTCAAAGTGTGATTAGCTGGTTAGAGCAACCTGGGTGGAGAAGCTGATGACTGGAATGTACCCAAATGACCAGCCAAGGCCACTCTTCAGGGACACATCCATGGCTGGGAGGCCACTGAGAATTATTGATCTGCCCTCTGGGGCAAGGCTGTGGTCTAGCCTGGTCTGGCCCTGAAAGTAACACTTAGAGATACTCAAAGCAAAGGACCTTGATTCTTTGCTTTCCAGGAAAGCCCATAAAGAATGTTCTTGCATTAAATGATGACAGAAGCAACCAGATAGCTAGGAAGCAACATGGAGAGTTTCCATAAAGGCCTGATCCCTGTGTTAATTTATAGTATCACAAAAATTCAGAGGTAGAAGGGACCTTAGAAATCATTGTAATGTAATCTTTCTTTCATCAGGGAGAAAACAAAAGTAGATTAAGGTGATGCCACTTCCTCGAAATAACCCGAACAGCACCAGACCTCAGCCTACAGAATCTAAGTACTTTGAACTCTTTGTTCAACACCATCTTCTCTGTACTGGTTCTATGGGGAGCCGCAAAATCACTTGGGACACTGGCTAAAATTCAGATTCCTGGGCCCAGTACCCAGCTTGTTGACTCCATATTTTTGGGGATGGCCGCTGGGAGTCTGAATGCTGAGCTGGCCTCGCGTGTTGCTCTGATGGAGGACCCGAGCTGAGCGTCACCTGTGTCTTCCTGAATTCCGACCTGTAGGAATTTCTGTCCCGAGATTTGGTCGACATGCCCGTTGAGTTGCTTTCATCTCTCAACGGCTAATGGCAGGGTGTTGGGCCAAGACTGTGGCATGGAGGAGGATGAGAAAGAACATAAGCATGTCAAAGCTAGAATCCCAAAGCGATAATCTTTTTTTTTTTTTTAAAGATTTTATTTATTTATTTGACAGAGATAGAGACAGCCAGCGAGAGAGGGAACACAAGCAGGGGGAGTGGGAGAGGAAGAAGCAGGCTCACAGCGGAGGAGCCTGATGTGGGGCTCGATCCCAGAACGCCGGGATCACGCCCTGAGCCGAAGGCAGACGCTTAACCGCTGTGCCACCCAGGCGCCCCGCTCTTGAGGATTCTTAAGTCCAAAGGACTTGCTCCTGCTCTTCCCGAGGATCTCTACCGTTGGATTAAGAAAGCTGTTGCTGTTCGAAAGCATCTTGAGAGGAACAGAAAGGATGCTGAATCTGACAGATGTTGACTGAGATCTGTTATTAGCCGTTGACTTGGTATTATAAGACCAAAGAGTCCTCCCCTCCAACTGGAAATACAAGTCATTCACAGCTTGTGCCCTGTTGCATAAATTTGTCTATGTCCTCAAGCAAGAAAGCCATTATCTAGGGAAAAAGAGACCTATATTGAAATGATTACAATTCTTAACAATAACACTGTGTTGGCCATGGACAATCAAACTTTTTCAGGAGGGAACAAAGGCAGTACAAATTTTAGCTTGACTTACAGATCTTTTCACCGAAGGAAGTGAGACGAAGTACTCTGTGCATGGGACATATGAGATGGTGAGTACGAATTTAGTTTCTCAGTCCGTCTTCCCTGTGAAAGCAGTCGGAAGACTTTTTTCTCGCAGAGCTATAATGTTTCCACTCCAATTTCAGTACGAGTTGTTTATTCCCTCCTCATTTATTCTCCATGATTACTTTCTGGGTAGCTAAATGCTAGCAGGTGTCAACATTGCTTGGAGGCCTGGTACTTAGGGGATAATTGGAAGAACTTGTATCTTGAGGGAACGCACAATTCCTTTAATGAGAAATTAAACTAATGGACTTTTATCTCATTTGCCTGGTGCAATGGTCCCTGAAACTGTTGATGATCAGAATGCTCTGGAAAGCTTTTAATATATTTTTCACTGTTGATTAATTAATTTCAATTGTAAAAGTTGTTCATGCTATTGGTTACATGATAATAATTCAAAAAAGTGGAAAGTAAATCCCCTCTCCTCCACTGTGCACTTCCTAGAATAATCCCACCGTTCATATATTTTTGTGTATTATCTTCCAAATCCTTTTGTACCTAGTACAATCATACGAATGTTTATATCTGCTTCTCGCCAATGTGATCCTTTCTGTATCTACTGTTCTGTGTCTTGCTTTTCCAGGCTGCTGTCCCCTTGGACACCTTTGTACGTAGCAAGTGTAAGTACACTTCAGTCTTTCAAATGAACATGTTTTCCATTAAAATGATTCATTGGCTCAGGTGAAGCCCAGAGATTTGTGCTTTTTAAAGAAGGTCCTCCATTATTTCTGATGTAAGCTCGTCCCTGAACCGGCATTTAGAAGCCACTGTCTTAGCTCATGTGGCAAAACACGTTTTAAGAAATACCATTTCCATGTTTGGCTGAAACTTTTCTTCATTAGGATTAGAAACTGTGTTTTCCTTCCCACTGCCTGATAAGAATGAGAAATAAACAATTGCCCACAAAGACTTTTTTTTTTTAAAGATGATAAAATTCTCCTATATCACAAGGCAGGGAAGTTTCCTTGGCAACTGGTGGTGAGTATGGAAGATAATGGTTGGAATTTATCATAAGAATAAGGCAACATTTCTGCTGGGAGAGCGTCAGAAAGAAGTCACCTAAAGATGGTACTTACAGGTCTGCAGGCAGAGCCTGAAATAAACACCGAATAAACATAAACATATGAATATGTTCATAGATAAGAGATGAATAATGCTAAAGTTGTTGAAATTAAATACTACCCCTCCTTAAAGCTGGAAGGATTTACTTCTGTCAAAATCATCTTTACCTCAAACTTGAGTCCTGGTGAATTGTCTTAACTATTTTTTTCCTGTCAAGGAATAAAGACCTCATTTTTGAAAAATGCTATCCAAAACCATGGGGGAAGTTTTGAATAGTCTTCTAGGAAACAATGACAAGTCAATCAACCTGCCAAGGAGCTTGGCATTAGCAGCTTGTTATCCCCCAGCAATAAACTGTGTTTTTCTGTGGGATGCATCTTGGCTGGTCAAATGAAGACTTGCCAAGAACACTAATTAAAGTAATATAAGTTAGAGTCTATTTTATCCCTTAGGAAAGATTACAAATGGTGTGGGGGGAGAGGACTTGACACTATAGGTCCATTAAATTCTTTAGCAGGAAGGGACCTGCCCCTCCAACTTGAACATCTCCCCAGCTTGTGACAAGTAGGAGAAATGATGAGCTCCCCAGGCCTGAAGATTAAACTTTATTTTAACTACATTATATTTTCCAAATGAAAAACATAATCAAACAAAACTCATAAGATCTTTTAAGCATATATATATATATATATACACATATATGCTTAAATATATATATATATATACTTAAATATATAGATAAGTATATCTAAAGACATATATATCTATATATAGATACATATATATAGACCTATCTATCTATTTTTTTTTTTTGCCAAGTATATATAGGAACAACTGGAATAGAAGTTGAATGCTTTCTTTTTTCTTTCTTTTCTTTTTAAAAGATTGATTTCTTTTAGAGAGAAAGAGCGTGTGTGAGTGTGGAGGGGCAGAGGGAGAAGAGAGAATCTCAAGCAGGCTCATGTTGAATGCAGACCCAGACAATGGGTTCGATCTCACGACCATGAGGTCATGACCTAAGCTGAAATAGAGTCAGATGCTCAACCAACTGAGCCACCCAGGTGCCCTAAAACTAAATGCTTTCAAAGTCAGAGATTCCAATTTGGATTTTATCAGCTATGGGACGATCCCATTTTGGATATTATCACCATAAGAAATCAAACTGCATTTGAATGCATATTATAACTTTGAGCTTGTACTTCTAAGTTGATTTCCGAAAGAGCATTCATTAATTAAAATTTTTATTAGTTACTAAAAATCTTAGTAGTTACATTCCTTTGATGACAGTTACAAACCAAGTCAGGTTAACCTAAGAAAAATGGGATATATTGAAAGGAAATGGTGTAGCTCTACAAAATCAAAGGAGGAGTTTGTCATACAGATAAATAATGGCAAAGTAATTAAAATTAAATAAACTTTTTTTGTGGCTAAAAGTATTCCCTTCTTTCAAAATCATCTTTACTTTGAACTTGGATCCTCATGAACTGCTCTAACAGCAGTTAATATTTTAGTTAATAGCAAGCCTTAGGAAAAGACTAACCAGGAGTGCTTTGGAGATTCCATGAATAGGCTCTTTGGGGCATTGCCATTAGGGTGACAGATCCAACTGCTTTCCACCCTATGTCACTCTGCTCAAGAGTCAGAGCTCTGAGAGAGAGCTGGACTGGCCCAGCTTGGACCACAGTCCACTCCTCAACCAGTCCTTACACTTGATGAGTTCTCATGGCTCACAGTCCCACATTGAATAGGAAATAGAGAGTTACGCAAAGGAAGTCAGGTTCTTGTGACAAGAAGAACAGGGAAGAAATGCTGAGCAAACAAAAACTAGAGCAGCTCACCGCTGTCACCTGGTGTGTTGATTAGGATGAGTTCAGTGGCGAGTAGCAAGACCTAACAGCATCATGACCAGTAGACCAGGATTGAGACAAATATGATGGGGTCTCACCACCTTCTAAGAAGTCTAGAGGTTGGTGGTCCCAGAAGATGCTCAACAAATACTCATGAGAAGTAGAAGGGGGGATCGTGGAAAGACAGGAAGCAGGCCATACACTGGGGAAGTGAGAGCAGCTAGAAGGAGCAGTAGGGAGAGAATCAAAAAGTAGAATTTATTTCTACAACTGGGTGAGAGATCTTTACATTCTCAGAGCCAGAGAAGAGGTAAGAACTGATGTCCCTTGTGGGAGAGATGAGAGGAATAAAAGTGAGATGTCTTTTTGATAGCATGGGGTGGAGTCTAGGGCTCAGGTGGTGGGGTACCCACTTGCAGAAAAAAGTGGTATGGGGTTGACAATGCCCACTTCAATTTTTCATAGGTGTGGCCATATTCTGTGACTGCCCCAGCTGCCCAACCCTGGTGATGTGGCAAATAAGAGAGAAAAAAAGGTTGCTGATTGTAAGCGTCCTCATTCTCCTTTGCTGCCAGTGGTGTGGTCTTCTGTTAGGTGTTGTTCCTTCCCAGTGACGCTGGTGAAATACCTCTCACCACCATGCAGTGTGTGATGTGATCTGAGGGTCAGGTCCCTGCTTTTTTTTTTTTTATTTAAGATTTTATTTATTTGATACAGACAGAGAGAGAGAGAGGGAGAGAGCGAGCACAAGGGGAAAGGGGAGGAGGGGAGAAGGCAGGCAGGGGAGAAGCAGGGTGAAGCAGGCTCCCCGCTGAGCAAGGACCCTGATGTGGGGCTCCATCCCAGGGTCCTGGGATTGTGACCTGAGCCAAAGGCAGCCGCTTCACCGACTGAGCCAGCCAGGCGCCCCCGGTCCCTGCTTCTAATTGCAGAGTCTGAGTTGATCTCATATATGTCCCTGGCAAGCTACAGAGGATAAGAATAGGTGGAAATCCCTTCCAACTTATTATGCAGGGAAATCTAGGTCATGATCTCTAACAGCTGATGAGAGCTCACTGGATGGCAAGAGAGGCTCAAATACCAGTACCGTGCATTTTGTGGGGACATGGGACTCCCAGGGGGTGATTTCTTTCATTTCCTTTTTTCTTATTGGCTCTACATTTCAAAAGCAAATGCACGGGAGACCAAGGAGAGAGAAGCTCAGGCGATGGTGCTTGATTCTCCCTGCACAAAACTGCTGTGAACAATATCTGATCTGGTAGACTGACTCCTTTCTCAGCAAGCGCTGCTTACACTAACTCCGAGACTCAGCGAGTATCTGCTCAGCTTCCGTCGGAGAAATAAAAGCTCAACTTTATCGAGAGCTCACCATGTGTTTGGCTAAGCTCTGGGAATGTAAAGTCAAATAAAACCTTGACCTTGTGGAATTTGTATTTGGGGGGGGGCGGGGAGAGAGGGAATAAGCAAGACATAATGATACAAGGCGGTGAAGAGTGTGTCTAAGGTATAGAGGGAGGAGGAATTATTTCTTCCCAGGAAGACAGCAGAAGATTTGCCAAGGAGGTGACATTTGATGGGCCTTGAAGGTGGGGTGTGAAGGAGCAGACTGGGGGATGGAGGAAGGGGAGGAAGGAGTGCCATACAGGGGCAGCTGTGCGAGCCCAGGTGAGCTGTTGAAAGCCGGAGTGGAGTGCTCAGAACACAGTGCTCACGAAGAGAGGTGGCTGCAGATGGGTTTACAAAGCAGCTAGGGGCGGATGATAAAAAGGCTTTGTTCGAATGCCCACTAGAGAGCTTAGCCTTTGTGTCCTTGGCAGTGAGCGGATGGAGGGATGGGGCGTGCTGGGACAGAGCGACCCCCTGGTGGCGGTGCGGGTGCGGCTGCTTCCTCTCCTGGAAAGCCCCTTGACTTCTCCATCTGGCTGGCATTGTTCGTGTTTAAAGATTCAGCTCCAGGGTCCTCTCCTGTAGGGAGCCCTCCCTGATCTCCCTGCTCTGGACGGAACACGGATCATAGCACCCGAGGCGTCGGAATCGCACATTCATTGCTGGGAAGCGGCCTCTGGCGTCTGCTTCTCCGTGTGGTCAGCACCTGGCACAGTCCCCAGCCTTTCACAGGTGCTCGCTGGAAATGTTTACTCCCAAATGAAGGGGAATGAGCATCCCTGCCTTTGTAATTTCTGAAGCAGTAATAGATAGTACGATTGATCGAATACTTACTCTTGGTCAGGCACTTGGTGATCTCCTTCAATTCCCATACAATTATTTGGTAACAGTGACAATAACATTTCTGTTAGGACTGATCTTATCACCAACACTACAACTACTACTACTAACTACTACTACTAACTACTACTACTAACTACTACTACTACTAACTACTACTAACTACTACTACTACTAACTACTACTAACTACTACTACTACTAACTACTACTAACTACTACTACTACTAACTACTACTAACTACTACTACTACTAACTACTACTAACTACTACTACTACTAACTACTACTAACTACTACTACTACTAACTACTACTAACTACTACTACTACTAACTACTACTAACTACTACTACTACTAACTACTACTAACTACTACTACTACTAACTACTACTAACTACTACTACTACTAACTACTACTAACTACTACTACTACTAACTACTACTAACTACTACTACTACTAACTACTACTAACTACTACTACTACTAACTACTACTAACTACTACTACTACTAACTACTACTAACTACTACTACTACTAACTACTACTAACTACTACTACTACTAACTACTACTAACTACTACTACTACTAACTACTACTAACTACTACTACTACTAACTACTACTAACTACTACTACTACTAACTACTACTAACTACTACTACTACTAACTACTACTAACTACTACTACTACTAACTACTACTAACTACTACTACTACTAACTACTACTAACTACTACTACTACTACTGAAATCACTTATGGCTCTTACCATGTACCAAATACTGCTATGATTTACATACAGTAACTCATTTGATTCTCATAGCAACCTTCTGATGCAGGTACCATTATTCCTCCCCCGCCCGTTATTTTTACAAATAAGGAAACCGAGACAGAGAGTGAGTAAGTAACTGGCTAGTAAGTGATCAATTAGATTTGGACCCAGCCAGTCTGACTCTAGAATCTGGCTGCTGTCTGTTGTTTAGATTGCATACATAGCACAGGTTTGAAGAGGTTAGGGGACTTCAGGCTATTCAGTGATAAGTGTCAGGAATTGACCCCATATCGGTCTGGCTCCAGAGTCCTAAGGCTTCAATTCCCTGCCTTGGACCACCGCAGACATAATATGAGTGTTCACCGGGGTTATCACGAAGACATCCAGAAAATTGACTGTCTGCAGTATTAAACAAAGCATTGTGGGGAGAAGTCTGATTCATAGTGCGATTAGAAGCAGTCACTTGTGGGGGCGGCTGGGCAAACTCAAGGTGGGTGAAGGGAGAGTCGGTAAGAAATCAGGATTCAGAATGCAGTTTTGATCTGGAAGTTTCCAGCATGAGGCACTGTATCTGAAATCACAGTTTAAGATCTTCAAGCTAGGAACCACTATATTAGCTTAATAAAAATTTCTTTTTGTCTTCTGTTGAAGCATTTAAGATCAGAAAGTGATGTCCTCATTATCTCTCTGTATCCTGGCAGATTTTTCTCTACTAAAACAGCTTGAATTTGCAAATCACTTCCTTTAGAAATCCCTTTGAGTCCAGACACAGGAGTCCAAATTCCATGTGCTTTAGCTAATGATTAAATGCCTCCTTTTCACCTTCCAGTTCCCTCCCCCTTTTCCAAGCAATTTAATCTTAACCATTCACGTACACTGTTTAGTTAGTCATGGCAACAAGGCCATCTGATGGACCAATTAACAACTACATTTAGACAGGATATTGACCATCCCGCTGTGTTGGCCACAGTTTTGAGATCCTAGCATAAGGGTTTGACTGACCTTCATGATGTGACAATGCACTTGGAAATGATGGTGTTGGTAACCAAAGAAGTTTCCTTGGTGTATTAGAATACATCATTTTGGCTTTCGAATATATGTGTAAGGCAATCACGGAGAGTGAAAATGTAGTTCGTCTCGTTTCAGTGAAAGCAGTTTATGAAAAACATAATCCAGAGGGGAGAGGAATTCCTCTTGAAGAAAATAACTTTTCAAGAAAGATGTAGATTTCAGACTTTCAATATCAAGCTCCCTTTTATTTTCCTGTTTAGAGAAACAAATATGTAATTGTTAAAATCCCATTTTTATTTATTTATTTATTTTTTTTTATTTTTTATTTATTTTTATTTTTTTAAAGATTTTATTTATTCGACAGAGATAGAGACAGCCAGCGAGAGAAGGAACACAAGCAGGGGGAGTGGGAAAGGAAGAAGCAGGCTCATAGTGGAAGAGCCTGATGTGGGGCTCGATCCCATACGTCAGATCACGCCCTTGAGCCGAAGGCAGACGCTTAACCGCTGTGCCACCCAGGCGCCCCTAAAATCCCATTTTTAAAATTGAATTTATAAATGATAGTCTGTTGCAATGAAGACTTCATATGTACACATCTAAACCATCACTCCTGGTTTTCCCTAAGACTTGATTGTATTTCATCATTTAAAATATGTGATCTTAGGTGCGCCTGGGTGGCACAGCTGTTAAGCATCTGCCTTCGGCTCAGGGCGTGATCCCGGCGTTATGGGATCGAGCCCCACATCAGGCTCTTCCGCTGTGAGCCTGCTTCTTCCTCTCCCACTCCCCCTGCTTGTGTTCCCTCTTTCGCTGGCTGTCTCTATCTCTGTCAAATAAATAAATAAAATCTTTTAAAAAAAATGTGATCTTAAGTATAATTAAGTGAAGGAGCATTTACAAGTTTAACATTACATTTGAAAATGAATATTTAACATTGAAAGAGTCTTTCAAGCCATCAAAGATTATTCAACCCTGTTTCAAATCTTCAAAAATAATATGCTAAAAAAAATACAAAGGGGCACCTGGGTGGCTCAGTCGGTGAAGTGTCTGCCTTCGGCTCAGGTCATGATCCCAGGGTCCTGGAATTGAGCCCCGCGTTGGGCCCCCTGCTCAGTGGGGAGTCTGCTTCTCTCTCTGTCTACCACTACCCTGCTCCTGTTCTCTCTCTCACACTCTCTCTCTGCAAATAAATACATAAATTCTTTTTTAAAAATACACAAAGACAATTTCAGGCAAATCATTTCCTGTTCTTTGTTTGAATTCCCGATTGAGCTCTCGCCAATTCATCATCCACTCCACACAGGCCAATAGATGTCTTTCACATTCTGAGCGTTCACATATCCAAGGAAAATGCTCTCAGTTGCCCCAAAGAAATGAGGATATTTTAATAATTTGCTTCAGAGAAAAGGACACGACATTATTGCTTCTACATGTGCATTCGACTTTCATCATGGTGCTGATTAGGGACCAAGCAACAGGTTTGCCACTTGCCTGCTGTAAATCTTTTCCTGGTTCCTCCTCATTAGTGTAAATAACCACTGAGTTCTGTGTAAAGCCTTTTATCCTAGATCTCGGTTAGAACTAGTTAGTCTCTAAGTTCACGGGAGCACACAACAAGGTACAAGCTTTAATACTGTAAGAATACTCTGGAAGAAGCCCCAATTTAAAATGCAGCAACCTCTCATTTGTATGATATATCCAGAATAGGCCCATACACAGAGACAGGAAGCAGATTAGCGGTTGCCAGGGGCTGGGCACGAGGGTAGGGCATGGGGAGGGACTGCTCACGCGTGCAGGGTTTCCTTCTGGGGTCAGGAGAACGAACGGCTTGGAACGAGCTCGTGGGGATGGAAAGACTAAATGCCACTGAATTCAACAGTTTAAAATGGCTTATTTGTGCTATGTGAATTTTACATCATTTTTTTAAAAAAAAAACTTAAAGACATCGAGTTGTGAGAGCTAGCCGTGATGAGTGGTGAGGGAAAAGGGTGCTTTACAAGGAAATTGAAGTCACACGCCTACTTTTGGCTTCCATCCCACCACCTCCCTTTACAAGCAGCAAACTAATTAGATGCCAGTCTGGAGAAAAGGAAGTGGATACATTGTGGGAGCCCTACCATGGGGTCCCACCTGCAGGGCACCGGGCCACATTTCCTGGGGTCCATTCTTGTTCTGAAATCCTAGGAAATGTGCTGAGCACACTCTTCTCTCCACTCTCGGCGCCTCTGCAGTTTCCTTGGTACCAAGCCCCGAGTCTTGGTGCCCTGAGGTGAATCACAAGCCGGAAACTTAAGAGTCCAGATCCTTCCTTTCCTTGGGTGTCACCTTAAACATCACCATGACCATCCAGGTAGCTTCTCTACTTGTGTTTTTAACCTCGACCTGTTGTGTGGGTGAATAGCTTCATTTACTCCAAATGGTAATTTTGGGGCATCTTTTCGATTTGGCGATTTTCTTTTTCTTTTTTTTAGGTTTGTCTCCTTTCTCGAAGGTCAGCTCCACGGTGGCATGGATGGACGCTCACGTGTATTCCTGGGGCCCTGCTTTGGTCCGAACACCGAGTGAGGTGCTGGAGAAGCAACGATGAAGCCAAACCAGGCCTGGTCTCTATGCTAATGAACAAATTCTAGTGAGAGAGACAGATGCTAAGCCAGGAATCACATAGAAACCTAAAGCTGCAACTGTCACAACTGTTCGGAGGACCCAGAGGTTCTGTAACAGGGACATTTAACCCTGTCAGGGAGGTGAGGTAGGCTTCTCTGAAGTAATACTTGAGTAAATCTTGAAAGCCAAGAAGAATTAATTAGGCAGAGAGGAGAGAGACCATTCTAGGCAGTGAGAACAGCTAGTGCAAAGGCCCCATGGCCGCAGGGACAGGAGGAGAACAAGAAAACAAAGAAGGCCATGAATGGAGAACAGAAGCAGGAGACGTGGATAAAGGTCAGACCAGGCGAGGCCTTGCAAGCCAGCTTTAGGATTTTTTGTCTTTATCCTGAGATTAGTGGGAAGCTCTTGAAGATTCTAAGGAGGATGGGAGGGGTTGACTTGATCAGATTCACATTCTGAAAGGACTCTAGTGCAAGGAATGGAGAGGGAAGAGAAGCTGGCCTTGATGCCTGACTATGGCCTGGCCTGGCCTTTCCTCACTCTTAGCCCCGCAGTCTGGACAGAGAGATGGGGGTGGAGCAGGCCTGGCCAATCAAACTGTCGCACCCTTTTGTCCTCAATGACTGGTTCATGGAGCAGCAGAGGATGGAAAGCTAGCTCAGTCACCGTGACTGTGGGGCATTTAGCAGGAATTACTATGGGCTTTCTCTCTGGCCTTGAACCTAGGCACTCAGGAAGGATGTTACAGCTGTCTTGCCACTGTGATGTGAAGAGTCCGCGGCCACCAGGGCTGCCAAATGGGACCTGAGAGTGAGGCCACGCTGAGAGATGGTGCGAAGCTGAGTCCTGCTGGCTTTCAGTATCTTGTCGAAACATGGTTGAAATTGTCCTTGCTTATGCACTTTTCGGTTGCGTGAGCCAATGTTTCCCGTTTTGCTCTTGCCACCATTCAACCGAAGAGGGAGAGGGCCGATGGGCCGTTAGGGGAGCATGGAAGCAATCTCCATGGGCACATGCCCATCTCCTGCTTTAGGCCTGTGGGAGAGACAGGAACTCCCGATTCAACTACTCCTATCAAGCAGAGGGGGCATCCGAGGGGGAGCAGGAGAGAAATGGCCCCCTTGCCTGGGAAGATGTATTTTTGGGTATCTGAAATTCTAATCTAGTTAGGATAGTTTGTGTAAATTTACCCTTCCCCGTGCTGGAAAGAGTACTTTTGGCCCTAGAGTTCCTAGTAAAGTTCCGTTTGGAAGCTTGAGTCTACTCTGGCTGGTGTAAAGGGGAAAGGGAGGGAGCCAGGGAACCAGAAAGGTCAGAAAGCCCTGGAAGCTGCAGGGTGGAGAAGGAGGGGTGTGTCAGCTGCTGAGGCCAAGCTTCATCTGCAGGAAGATGAGCCTGTGTCCGTTCCCAGGGAGAGATGCGATCATCCTTCTCTCCCACCCAGGATGGGGGTACTGTGCTAAGTACCTTCCAGAACTGCCTCCCCAGCCAGCAACTCTGGGCTTCCCAGCCCACTCTCTAGGTTTCCAGAGCCAAAGCCACCTCCCAAATCAGATGGTTATTTGAGACCCAAAGCTTGGCCTTCCTCAATCTCTCCTTCTTCGAAAGGAAGAAGGGTATCTGCAAGGGAGGAGGACAGTCGGGGAGAGGCCGTTGGCTCAGTCTGCCTTTCAGGATAAAAGAGGCAGAATGGTATCATCGAGAGACTGGGAGAGGAAATGAAAGTTCTGACTCTGATAACTAATAACAGAATGAATGCTCTGTTTCCTCACTCTCGAATGAAAACATCGGGCGCAGCGTCCTTAAATCAAATGCTAAACATGTTACAGTGGATCACTGCCTTTAAACGACTCAGGAAGTGAGCCCTCTCTCAATTTTGGGGAGATTCCCTGCTGTTTTCATCATGATGGGAAGCAGAGCTCCCCGTTCCTCTCTCAATTGAAAGGAGGGCAGCTTCTTTCTGACCCTACATAGCATTTGACCTTGGATCTTCCCTCCTGGGGCTTTGGGTCTCGACAGAGGGGCCCGCGGTACAGCGAGGGTGGGGTTGGGTTTGGGACAGCAGTGGCAGGGGGTAGAGGCAGTGGCAGATACAATGGTGCTGGTGGACAGACGCCACGCCCTGTGGCTGCATTGTCCCCGGTGCACAGTCTCCCTGCTTCCTGAACGCCTCCCAGGTGTGGCTCCCAGCCTTCATATTAAGTCTGCAAACCATGCAACAGAACCGACGCCCAGGAGGTTTTATGAGGATTAAATGAGATAATTCATCAAAAGAGTCAGCATTGTGCCTGACTCATGGGAAGAGCTCAAAACATTCATTATTATTGTTTTCAGAAAGATGATGCAAATTGTCTTGAAAAACCGGCCCGGGGATTAATAATGGTTGTTGAGCTAAAAAATGTTTTTATGATTCTGTCTCTTACTTCTCTCTGTTTATACTCACACAAAGACATTCATCTGTTCTCCTAGTGCAGTGGGGAAGCAGAGTGTAGGACACCATCCCTGTCCTCAAGGAGCTAACATTCGATCAGATAGGTAACGACTTACACATATACAACGTTGTCTGTTTAAAAACATCATTTGCAGGCTGAATAATAGCACGTGCCAGAGGAAAACGTGCTGAAACATGTTCAAACGTCAAACATGGAGAATGGCAGGGGAAGTCCCAATGCATTTCAGAACATCACTTTCACGGTAACTCAGTAGTAAAAACATGGATACATTTTATTTTATTTTTTAAAAAGATTTTATTTATTTATTTGTAGAGAGAGAGAGAGAGAAATCAAGAGAGAGAACAAGAGAGAGCACAAGCAGGGGAAGTGGCAGGCAGAGAGAGAAGCAGACTCCCCGCTGAGCAAGGAGCCTGATGCGGGATTCAATCCTAGGATCCTGGGATCATGACTGGAGCCAAAGGCAGAAGCTTGACCGACTGAGCCACAGGGGTGTCCCAAAATATGGATACATTTTAAAAAGAAATTCATTTGGTAACAAAAAATTCTCAATGGTTCATGGATTAATAGGTAACGGAAGTTACAAAGTATTTGTAGCTGAACAACAGTAAAATTAATGAAATACCAAAACTCTTGGATGCGACTAAACAGTATTGAGAAGAAAAGAAAGACAGAAAGACTTCAATGAGTTTGGTGTTTAACTTAATAAATTATACAAGTAAGAGAATAATCTTAAAGAAATTAGAAAGAAGAAAATAAGATAAGGGCTGAAAATAAACAAATAGAACACAAAACAAAAAGAGATGTTCAAAAAAATTGAAAATGAATTCCAAAATGCCAATAAAATGGACAAATCTATAGCAAAGCTAATCAAGAAAGAAAACATGCAAATAAACACTACAGGAAGGCAGAAGGGGGCACAACCACAGATAGGAAAGAGATAAAAATCACCACGAGTAAATACTGTGGTCAATTTGATGGCATTTGAAATTAAATTAACATTAAAAATGTCTGTTGTCGCAGACACAGTTAGCTGCCACCTCTGTGTTCTGAGCCATCGTGAAAGCTGTGCTTTTATATGTTATGGTGTCTACGACAACACCACCCTCACATCTCAGCGGCTTCCACACAATGAAAGGTTCTTTTTCCCTCACACTTGAGGGCTGCGGTGACTTAGGGATCCAGGCTGATAGAAGACGCAACTTCTCACATACTTCCAGGTTCCTGGAAACTGGAGAATCTAGAACTTTCAGTCAAGAGCTTCTTCTTGGGCAGAGGGCTTGGTGACACACCCCCCAGATCTCCCTTCGAGAGAACCTTCTATGAGGAGTGGAGTTGGCTGACGGCCCCCAGCTGTTGGCACTTGGGCTCTGCTGCTGTGTTCCAGCTGAGGCCCAGCTCGCTCTGGGCAGCTCACAGCCCAGCCACGTTACGAGGGCCTGGCCATCTCTCCCCAACAAGGGGCGACCCCACAAGCAATCCACATTTGAAGGTCTCCTTGGCCTTGGCCAAGACTTTTTCAGAGAGGCCTTATAGTCTGAGCATCTTCCTACCCAGTCCTCTTTATATAACCCTTTTCTTATTTCTCCCCTGGGTGTCAGACCTGCAAGGCAGCCTGAAGGCTTTCCCTGCCTACTGCTGATCCTGCTTCCCCTGGATCTTCCAGGTGGTACCCCCAACAAATCTCTTGTATGCCTATCTCCTAACTCCCAGCAGAAACTCACAGAGCCTCTGAGGCATATTTCACTTTTGTTCACATTTCATTGGCCAAAGCCAATCATAGGTCTGTGCCCATCTCCACGGGGGCAGGAAGTCTAATCCAGGAGAGAACTAATCCAGAAGAGAGAATACAAAGGGGCACATAGGTACTATGACTGACTAGCTGGTTAAACAGCTATTAATTACCCCCTTTTCCTCCCACCGCAGAACCCCAATTTTGTTCAGGTGTCTATCCTGCACTCCCTGTCATGACTCACGGGTAAATTGTAACTTACCAGAGACGATTACAGCTTTCCTATTTACCTTCCCAGTGGTTGGATCTCGAAAAGGTCTATGATCTAAATCCTGGCCAAAGAAATGGGAGAGGAAGTGTTCCTAGTGCCTCTCAGTTTTAAAAAGGGACACCCGAGGGTGGGGAGGGAAATCCCCCTTTTGTTGCTGAGTTCTGCTGTGTGTGGATGAGCTTCCCAGAGCTGAGGCAGCCATCTTGCAGCATGTCAACAGGGAAAAGGAGAAAAACAAAAATAAAACTCGGGCTGCCAAACTTTTTGTGGGGAACCCTTTATGGAAGAAAAACCATGAAAGCTGAGACTTATTTAGCTCCGTGTTCTCCTGTGTCTTGCTTTCTTTTCCCTGCCAGATCAATTTCAGTCATGCATATCTTCTCTCTCCCTCACACCACATCAGTTCTTGTTTGAAGAATGAAAACAACAGCTCAATGGTGTGATTTAACTGGCACAGAGAAAGAAGCCAAAACTGACCAGTCAGGAAATGAGACATGCATTAATGATTTTTTGACTCACTGTTTTTGAAAACACCCAAATGCAATTAACTGTTGTTTATAAAAATAAAATGAATTCCTAAAAAGGAAAAAGGAGATGCCAGACTTCCTTCACTCCACACTAGGGAGAGGACCGACATTTATGGAGCACTTACTAGGAAGTTTATTAGGAACTTTGCATACATTGTCTCATCAAATGACTTTGCATCGCCCCTTGAATAAAATTTTAACTCCTCACAAAGCCATCGTACCCAGTGATATCTGGGTTATCTCCCTAACTATCCTTCTCCATCTTTGCTCTAGTCCTGCCATCCTGGACTTTTTTTTTCTGTTTATGAAACACACTCAGCATATTCCTGCCTCAGGAGTCTTGCACTTGTCGTTTCCTCTGCCCGGGATGCTCTTTGCTTGGCCTTCACCTGTTCTATTTCTTCTCATCGATCACATCTCAGCTAAAATATCCATTCTTCAGAGAGGTCTTTCTTGATGCTCCTACCTAGAATAGCACCTCTCCCTCTACCCCTCCTCACCTATTTCAGTGCCCTGCTTTATTTTGTTTCCATCACGCTTATAGTATCTAAAATTATTTTTTATTTGATTTTGATCGACTTCTCCCACTAGATTTTTCCTCTGTGCCTTGCTCACTGCCCCATCTCAAGCATTTAGAAGAGAGGTTAGCTCAAAGGAAACGCTCAATGGCGTTTGTTGAAAGAATGAATAGATAACACAGCCTATAACCTTATAAGGCAGAGTACATATCATTTATAAGGGTCAACGTCCTCCCACCAAAGACCACCAGGAACATGCTGGTAGTTGAGCAAGTTGGGTTTATTGCTTTTGCAGTGAAAGAGAATGCACACCACAGAGAACCATGAGGTATCTCAGTAACGGGGTGTTAGAAAAGATTCTATAGGATCTGGGTTCAAGTTAGGTGGTTATGGTTGGTGTTTCAGAAAGCAGGACTTCTTTTTTCCCGGCATGGGTGTTGTCCGGAAGCAGGGTCAATTCTATGGTGGGATATTCTTAATAAATTTCATCTATGAGGCAGAAAGTCTGGGATGGGGCCAAAACAGTAACTGGTAAAAAAAACAGCAGCAGATCATTCATGTTAGCCAGGATTGAGTGAGGCTGTGTTTGTGGTTTGCCAGTGACCCTGTTTTTGTTATACTCAGACAAGAGTACTGAGTGGTCTTGGTTTTGGTCTGACTTCCTCAGAGTTAGCAAGTGGCGTTGTAGCAAGAATACAGATTGGTGTTCTAACGTGTAACTGTTTAACAGAAGAACCCAAAGGCCTTACGGTGTCAGGCCGCTGACTGGATGTCAGGGTCTGTTTTTCTCTTTCCTCCAACTGTCCTAGGGCTGGAGTCCAGCATCAGCACAGAAATAAACCAGAGTATTTTCTTTGCATACTTGATAGTCTTATTCTCCCTGCCAATTCTGGATTTGTAAGGAGGGAGCTACTGAACAAAGATGGTGGAGGCCAAGGTAGAGAAGCAGGGCTTCTAGAAGTCAGCCCAATTCAGAAACACCCTCATTTGCTCAAGAATTAATTCCCATCTCAGGACATGCCCAGGTATATCTAATTTTCAAAGGAGGAATGGGGTATCCTGAATGAGAAGATTACCCCATGTTCCCCATTGCCTCAAAGGTCATGTTCAACAGTCCACCAAGGCCTCCGTTCTAGCTCAAGGTTTTCTCTAAATACAACTGTTTTGTTTTAGAGAAGTCTTTTAACCAGGATCCCAGGATCCTCTGGGCTCCCATAGCACCCTGTATTCCTTTGTTAACATCCCCACTATATTGTAATTAATTTGTTTATAATCTGTCTGCCTGGTTAGACTGTCTCCTACATGTTTGTATCACTGGAACTTAATTTTAACAAAGGACTTGGCACAGGCTAGGCTCTCTATAAATATTAAACGGATTTAAAATGGAGATTTAATTCCTGGCTTCAATTCATCTCACAAAACACTGAGTCTGTACTACGAGCCAGGAGGACGCTATGAGAAATCAGTCCTCACCTTCAGGGAATTAGTATTCAAATCTAATGGGACTTAAGACCAAGAATAGCTGACGTTTATCTGGGATCAGGCACCGTCTTAGGTGTTTATACACGTGTCTGAGTTATTACTGCCATGTTACAGGTAAAACAACTGACACACTAACGGGTTAAAAAACTTTGCTGAAGTCACACAACTATTAAGGGGCAGAGCACGGATTGTAAATCAGACAGTTTGACTCCAGTAACACTTGCCCAAATGTTAGGTTGAAAGGTGCCAAGTGAATTCACAGTTCGGTCAGTAAGTGAGCGGAGGTCCTGCTGGCTATCGAAATCACAGCAAATACTATGAAAGTGGAGTAGGCGAATAGGACCGACCTGAGGAAGACTTTATGCTCTTTCCTAGTCCAAGTGTATTGGGGAACAGAGCTGCGTTAGTTTTCTGTTAAAGAAGAAATGGATTTCGGTGTTGTCTTCAGACCTGAGTATCATTCAATAACATTTATTGGGTGCCCACTGTATGCAAAATAGGTGTGTCTGCCACTTCCCCTCCTGCCCACATCCTGAAGCAGGGAGGGGAAGAAAAGGCAAAGAGGGCGTGGAGGTAAGTAGGTGGGCATCCCCGGCCCCACCGCCTCACCCCCTGTCCGCGCCGGCCACGCCCCCAGCCTCGCCCTCGCCCCCAAACCCACTTTAAACTCCCGCCCCCTCTTCACGACGACCAATGCCCGGCCGGAGAGTCCGAAGGAGGCCGGGGATTGGGCGTCGCCGCGGTTGCCGAGGTGACGGGTGGGTCCGGCGGGGACCCCGACCGCTG